>NW_015090872.1:8596591-8722136 GCF_001431845.1 Calidris pugnax | reverse complement strand
CCATACTGCCTCAGTTTCCCAATGAGGATGTTATGGGAGACAGTGTCAAAAGCCTTGCTGAAGTCAAGGTAGATGACATCTGCTGCCCTCCCCTCATCCAACCAACCGGTCATGGCATCATAGAAGGCTATCAGATTGGTCATACATGATTTACCCTTGGTAAACCCGTGTTGCCCACTTCCAATAACCCCCCACTCTTCAACTTGTTTGGAGATGACATCTAGTATGAGTCTCTCCATCACCTTCCCAGGGACAGAGGTGAGACTAACTGGTCTGTAATTCCCAGGGTCCTCCTTCTTGCCCTTTTTGAAGACTGGAGTGATGTTGGCCTTGTGATCAGTGGTTTCTCCAATAAAATTGTAAACAAAAAAATACTATTAAAGGAGGCACAGAACCACCAGGTCTTGCTTTCAGGCCTAAACCTGGCACTGCAGCAATTCCAAAGGGTGATAATTGCATAGGGAATTTCTGTGACATAAACACTAATTTATATTACAGCCAGCTTAATCACGTAACCACCAAACAATTGGTAGCAATGTGGGATGTACTTAAAAAGATACCTAAAAAGATACCTAAAAAGTACTACCTAAAAAGAAAGATAATTATCATAGCAGAGACTCTTCAACCTCTATTTAGAAAGTAAAATATTTAACAGTAAGATGTATTTCACCTAACACAGAAAAGGAAAAGTAAAATTCTAGACTACATATAAAATGGCAAATAAGCAAAGAAATCATAACACAGCAAAGGTGTCAGATAAGGATTTGAGCCCTTTAATCACACTGCTAATAAAGCTTGAATAAAATTAAGTCACCCATCATTTATTATAGCAGACAAAGTACAAGTTCAAATATTAAGCTAAAATATGATTAACTCAGCTTTCAGCTGGCTCCAAAAGCATTCATCTGCACTTGATATTGGTGAATACTTTCACACCAGCAACTATTACTTTCAGCCCTCGGGTATAACATCTTGCACCCAGAAGTAGCAGGAACACATCGGTATTTTTTCCCACACGCAGGAATATTAGCCTTGATACAACTACAATATCTCTTTATGCTTAGCCGTGCCAATATTTCCCTTTTGCTTTCTACCACATGCCTTAGTGTAAAATCTGTCTGATAAAACTAAAAGGACAGGGAGTTTTATAAAATGGAATAATCCCACTGAACATGCAATCAATTAACTGAAACATGGAGATGGATATTTTTTGAAAGCTCCTTACAGGCTTTAGACAAACACAGTGAGATAACAATGGAAAATTGTTTGGCTTACTAATTGTAACCAAATGCATGTCATTCTATCAAAACATTCTCAGGAGGATGTCAAAGACTTTTCCTTAAGTAAACATCTTATGTCATCCTTTTGCTGAAGTGGAACAAGGGTCTCCAATAAAAATAGTACATATTAAGGACCCTCAAAGAGGTTTATATATATTTATATGTGTATATATATATAATCTGATCTTTGAAAATGCAGCTTGAGAGGTACAATAATAATTTCACCCAGCTGGGCAATAAAAATTCCTGCCAAAAGAATTATGTAAAATTACATAAACCCTTTTTAAAGGGAATACATTTCAAGTAGATAAAGTATAGACTGAGTTACTTCACCTTTTTTTTTTTTTTTTTTTTACAGCTGTGTTCTACAGAAAGCATTTTAGTGTGTAAAATCTCTCTCCTTGTAAAATACTCCAAAGAGAAGCTAAAATTCAAACCTGACTGTAATGCGTAATACCTAAGTATTGGTATATATATATTTGGCATATGGTGCAAACTACAGAAAAGTTTAGCAGTGAGAAATAAACAAACCTCAACCAAATAAAAAGGCTTTTCACATCTGAAGCAATTGATGAAATAGCAACGAACAGCTAAAGGCAAACACTTATTCATCAAGGCATACTTTAACCTTTAAATACAATACATATCCAAGGGGAACTACCAAATAGTTAAAGCATTTCATCATTCTTAAAATGTTAATTGCAGTGCTGGACTTCTTTGCTGAAAAAGGAAAAACAGTTAAAGTCCCACATTTTTAAAAAGAACCCACACATTATAGCAATGGATCCAATCTTGGAACTTATATTAGCAAAGCATTCAAGCATGTTCCTATCCAAAGTTCACAGGAGAGCACTGTGCTTAAACAAGTAAGGTAAAATTAAGAAAATTAAGGTTAAACACAACTATTTTGCCAGATTTGTGCTCAATAATAAATAAATCAGTTTGCCCAGGATGCCCAAAGATAAGTTAATTTCATTCAAATAAACAGTTAAGTTTGTATTAATTTCAGTCACACAGAGTAAATATGTGAATAGAAAAGCATATGCTGCCATAGGGCCTTAGGAAGTGCTAAGCCTAAAGCTACAGGGAATTTCAGCCTTGTACAACGCTACAATAATTCTTGGCTGGGATTTCTGAGAATTCCCACTATAAATTCAACTTAAGAAAAGACTGCTTCATTACAACTTCATTCTCAGAATCAGAACAGAGCTCCCTCAAACAGATTTTTAACAGAGATTCTTCTAATGAATGGGGCAAAATATTTTCCCTCTAACTTGCTTTAGAGAAACTGTCTTTTATGGGAAACTCACACAAAATTTTCAAGATCTTGGAAAAAATTGCTAGAGATTGCTAGTTATCAACTCATTTCTCATAGTCCTCTATCAGCTCTGACATCCGAGAGCCATGGCTGCAGGAAATGCTCCCAAAACTACTGGGGAAACTGAGCCATAAGAGGCTGAGAATGTGACTAGCTGAATTACCAGCCTCAGGAAGGCAGGGATTCCATAATATTTATTCTTCATTTTTTTACTTTTCTTTCCTCCTTCTAGGCAGTCAACAGACTGTAGACCAAGAAGTACAGAAGCGTGAAAAGAAATAGGTCTTCTGATCCTTTTATCCTTTAGAAATCTGATTATCTGCAGAAAACAGAAGAAAAATCAAAGCACAACATAAATGTTTTAGCATAAGAACAACCAGGCTGGATGAGACCAAAGATGTCTCAAGCAGAGTCCTCCCTCCAGCAGCAGCCAGTGGCAGAAGCATGGGGAAGAGCAGAGGAACGAGGCTTGTACGTCAAGATTCTTCTGCTTGGATGTACTGCTCCAACCACAGGCCAGTGGCATGCTTGGGACTTCCTTCACTGGAGACCACTGTAAGCCAGGATGTTTGGTAGCTCTCTCATGGCCCTCTCTTCATGCACTGTCACTATTGCCACTAGCCTGTCACTATTGCCAAAGGATAGTATGGGACAAAACAAAGATGATTATCAATGATAATAAAGAGTAGGAGGAAATTCAGTAGAAGAGCAGTCATTGCACTGTGCTGGCTCAAAGACCAAACCAGAAGAGACAGGTTCTTAATGCCACATAAGGACTAGCAAAGCTCCATGCAACTGTTGAGTCACCAAAGGCTGATCTAAAGGTCACATAGGTTTAGTTATGTGATGCCAAAGCATAACTAATTGTAATGCAGTTCAAATTGTAATAATTTCAGTTGTGATTATTTTTTTAATAAATATTTTTAAATATTAATTCTTTGTATCCTCAAGGCCAATGAGTTGTTGATCTTGTGGAAGCACAAGCAGATGCAATTTCTATAGAAAATTGGGTGGTACGTACAATGGGCAGTTAAAAAAATGGCACTAAAACATATTACTGAGGAATTAAGCCATAGTTAAGGGCATGACATTCCTAAATGAAAGGTATCAAACAGTATTTTTAAAATAGATTTCTTTAAAATTTCTTAAAAGAAAATCAACAACAAATGCAAATCAGCCCTAGAGCTGCTTTAGTTTCATTGGAGTTGTGGTATTAGTGACGTGACCAAAAGAATGGAATAGTATGAAAGCAGTAGCTGAAATATCCGAGGAAAGAGAAGTATATTTTGAAATTTCTGCTAGCAGTATCCAGAAATAAATTTAATAATCAACTGTCTAAAATGGCCTTTTGGTTCCTCACAGATATTTTTTCAAGATCTACTGTTTACTATTACTTCTTACAGGCCTGGTGCTTCCTTTCAGACTTTCCATTCAGATCAGAGCTCCCAGGTTCAGAGGGACTATGGAAACACTGATCTCAGTTCCAGACTAAGTGATTTAACAACCTGAGAGATCACAGGCATTTCAGATTTGCAATAAACAGCAAAACTATAAGCAAAACTTCATCAGAACGCATACAATTATTGAAGTTTTTGAAATAAAACAAAACACCTTCCTCCCCAACCTTATGAAACAACAAGTGACTTCTACTGTATATAAATAATTAATTGGGAGCAATTCACTTTTCCACAATTTTTAGTGGATTTTTGTTGTTGACATAGCAAATCTATCTATAAACATAAAATCCATGTACAGTTTTGTATAAAATCAAACCTCTTTACTATAGTATACAAAACTAGATGGATTTACTAGGTCTGTCTACAGAAAATAAATATTTATGGGCATACAGATCCAAACAGAGACATGCACTCACACATTTCTATTTCCTACTGGTTCCAAAATTTATTATGTCACAGTGGAAATACTGCAACAATTCTACTATCAGATAGGACTTGATTTCCAAGCAAGGGCAGAATTTATAGCCTCCTGATTCTATATTCCCACAATCTGAGTATATGTATCAACTTTAGTTTAAAAAACAAGAATTACTGGTTACCATCACATCATTGTATCTGTTAGCTAAGCTTAGCAGGACACAGGGTAGAAGGTATATTAGAAAAAAATTTGGATTTCAGCTAGAAAGGGGGCAATAATTATAAACCATGTGTAGATTTATACAAAAGTATCTGTATTCTATATATTTAAAAGGAATCCAGAATCTGTAAACACACACAAACACCTATGTATTTATCCACATATCACTGAAACACAGCGGTATTGCAATTGGGGCTTGCAGTTATCAAGAACCAATACCAAAATTTACGAACTTTTAAGGGAGAGTTAAGATCAATTTCTAGAAAAGCTGGAATAAATACTTTTTGTGAAGTTGTTCTGGGCTGCTCCATGACCAAGAGCATCAAGACTTTTTGCTTCCAAGCAGAAGTAAGGCATGGTACAATGCAACAGCCAAAAAATTATTAGAAGCAGTTTCTGTCTATACTTAACCTGTCATAGGAAGATGTTTCAGTATGATATTTTACCATAACTACTTACATAAACTTGGTCAAATCACTGGAAATTCAAGCTTTTGGTGCTAGATTCAAGCTGGTCTTTGGAAGTGTAAAAACTTGGGAACTACCATGTGATAAAATGAAAAGTTTTGGCAGCAGGAACCGATTAATTAAGAATCACAGAATCACAGAATTATCTAGAAGAAACTGTATTTTCATTATATACTAATAGAAATCTAACTGCCAATAAGATCCACCTTTTCTTAGGTGGGATTCTTCCATGCCTCCACATCACCATAATGACCATGATACAATTGCTCAAGTAGATCATAGAATCATTTAGGTTGGAAAAGACCCTTGGGATCATCGAGTCCAACCATCAAACCTGCTCTACAAAGTTCTCCCCTACACCATATCCCCCAACACCGCATCTAAAAGACTCTTAAACACGTCCAGGGATGGCGACTCAAACACCTCCCTGGGCAGCCTATTCCAATGCCCGACCACTCTTTCTGTGAAAAATTCTTTCCTAATCTTCAGTCTAAACCTACCCTGTTGGAGCTAGATAGCAAGCAATCTGAAATTATTCATTAAGACAAATGACTACAACCTTCTGCCTAAATTCATTCCAATTTCACTCCTTACTACATAAATTATTCCACTGCTTTCATTGCAATTAATCAGTCAGTTATCGGCCAGTACAAGTGAAAAGGGCAGAATCACGCCCCATACAGCCCACAGGAGACAGATTCTCAACAGTTGTTCTAAGCATTCTTTCGTCCTCTTTGCCAAAGTTTGGCACCAATCTTTCAGTGTATTTCTTTATGATATTTTATATGAATGAGATACAGAATTTCCCAGCTTACAGTCTGGAATCTCCTCCACTAGATCTTGGAAGGAATTAACACAATGATCAATGAATGTTTTCCAGTTTTAGTTTATGTCATTAAAACAGCGTACAATAATGAACCAGTCTGTGAGTTCATTTTTAGTTTTATCTAGCTGATAAACTATATTCTGACTTCCGTAATTCAGGCTATGCTTGCAAAACATAAAGCTCAAGATCCAGACATAATTTTCTATCTTTCCTCTCTTCCCCTCCTCTACCGTCTCTGCTATATTTTGTTGTCCTTCTCAAAAGAGATTTTATCCTTTCATTTGTTATTTTCCATTTACGTGCAGCCCTTCATTCAGCCTGAAGTTCAGAAGGTAGCCCACTGTTCATATTGAAATTTAAAATGCAAGTGAATACATTAAGCAAAAGTGGAAATGCCTTAACAATATCTTCAGATGTTGCATTCTTTATTAAGGAGAAAAAAATATTAGTAAGAATTCTAGGCAGAAAGTGCACTCTGATTCCATCGTGAACAGCTCCAGTCTCTCCCTGATTTCCTGGGCTGTGTGAGCGAGTGGCTGTCACGGCAGCCTTTTGCTTCCTGTTGTATTTTGGAACAGGTAAAATATTTCAGTTACGCTGTACGGCCAGATTGGAGTCACCTGCCAAGAGAGGGAGGAGTGGCATATCTTGAGGGCAGGTTTCCCTAGGAATTTAATGGGGTACTGGGTGCAGTTCTAAGTGGCCACTCTCGCTTAATAAACCAGTCGCATGTTACATATGGGATTCTGGATCTATTTTGCAGAGTCTTCAGAAATGGCAAAGAGAAATGGTTTCAGCAGGAGATAATGGGCTTTATGACTTTTCCCAAATTATTCCCCTTTTTAGTAGCCATCATCTTGTCGGGTGACATCTGGAATGATTAGAGGATGATATTTTAGACTGACAACTGGGCTGTCATTCACACTGTCAGTCAGCAAACATCCAGGTTGCCCAGGGTTACAAAGCTAGTTTATGCCTTTGTCCTGTAGTATTTAGTGCTGCTGATTCTTTACCTTGATTTCAGATGAAGCGGTTCTGACAGCCAGCGCCAGAGGCAGGCAGAGAGCTCATGTTGATGGCGGGAGTCCCGTGGTGCCTTTGTGTGCGACGGTTTTAGCGCTTCTGTGGCAGCCCATCAGGCAAGACATAACCCTAGAGTATTAGGGTGGGTCTAGTAGGTTCATCTGCTTTCAGAAAATAGAAGACCAATGCTTATCTATGCCCTAGGAACACATCTAATTATGAATGGGAGCTCTCTCACACAACCTGGTTCTCTGCAAAATTATTACCTAAAGCAGACCAGAAAACAAACCAGCCCAAAGAAGCCTCGGGGCTCTGAGAACGAGCAGTCCCTGTGCTTTCCTCAGCATGCAAGAGCACCCTCACCAAATTATCAGCAAGAATACTTGTGCTCCACAGCAACAACCTCATGTTGCTCAACCACCCCCTGATACGCAGTCTAAATTCCTTCCCACTCACTCACTGTCTGTGTGCATCCCTGATCAAAACAAAGGCTCTGCTTTTAAATGTTTCAGTTTAGAAACCCAGCTTTGGGCACCAAAAGCCTGATTTTCAAAGGGAAAAATATCCTGCAGTTCTCAGAAAACTCAAAGCAGTGTTATGAGCATGTACCAGCTCTGATACCCAAGACCTAGAATACATTAATCAGGAACCCAAGAACAGAAGCACCAAAGATGCAGCTTCCCTGCATTTCTGTTTGCCTCAATATATCCTTTTAACACAAAAATAGCATTTCTTACAGACATACTGAGCAAATGGGATATTCACAAAACCTAATAAAATTTAACTAATAAACTAGCTGACAAATTAAGATAATAATTAATTATTACCAGAGAGCAGGTAACACTTTTCTTTTGGTTCCAGACAGATAACAGTACCAACCATCCTAGTGCACTGTGTTTCACAGGCCAGTTTAAAACTCATGTCTGTGACATCTGGCTTCTGCAAACAGGCTCACAGCTCACAGCCTCGTCCCTCAGAAAACGTAAAATGAAAGAGCGTGCTCAGAGCAAATTTGCTTAAAAATTCAATAAAAACACCTTAAAACGCCAGCAGAAGTTGCATCACCTGAAGGCTAGGAGCTCCTTCAGTAATGTTTCTAGCTAATGTTTCTGAAGCATGCAAAAAAGTAATAAAATTTCAGAAACAAGTTGGAGAAAAAGGATGACTGTTTCTGCCTGGTGTATGCATCTGAGACCATAACGCCTCTATGCAGGGCTGTATTCTGCCTCCTGTGCACCTCGTTCCTGGTGCTGTACCAGAAGATGCTTTCCAGTTACAGCATCAGAGAAGCTGAAACTGGAATGAAAGAAGCATGTAGGCATGAGTGGACATGGTGTTAAAACAAAAGCAGAAAAAAAGCCGTTTGAAGCATACTTTGGTAGCATTGTTCTAGAGCTCAAACCAACACCCTTCTAAAGAGCAACAGGAAAGCAAATAAATCACTATAATTTATTTATACTAACTTTTTTAATAGTTCACTCTGATTCTTTTCAAGTAGCATCTCACAAACCTGGTTGTTAAGTACAAATTAAAACTATTCAAGAGGTAATATTTGTAAAGCACTTTTGCATCCACAGATGAATGCTGCTGTATAATATGAACATTGACATATTTGACAAGGCAACAGAGTTAAGTGTGATACAGAGTCAGACTAAAGATTTTTTTCTTGTCTGAAAAGCCCTTGTTTTGTTACTAATATTAGAGCTACAGAGGCCTATTTGACAAAAAGCACCTCCTAATTTGAGAGCTGTAGCTCTTAAGCTCCATAGTAGCAGCTATTTACCTGGTTGGCTCACTCTTCACAAAATGTGCCCATTAAGCTCAGGGTATAAAGCCAAAAAAAAGACAACCAAGCCATTCTACTGAGCATGACTGAACAAGCAACTGTGCTGGTATGTGTTTCAATAAGAGACGAGGAAAAGGAGATAAACCTTGGGGTATAGGACAGGAGTTTACATATTCCATTTAGAACAACAGGGAAAACTATTATTGACTTCATTGAGAATAATTCATAGTAGGACAAATTTTCTCTGGTTGCAGGTGTTTGGAGGGTTTTCCCTGAGGGAAGGTTTATGATATATATACATACATATACAACACCAGTTTATGTCAAGGGAATTTATGCATGTATTCTCAACTGAGAGTAAATTTTAGTCCTTTTCTTGTTCATTGATGTTATACAAGCATTTTCCTAGCTTGGCAGGGCTAAATTAAATTGGGCAACGTTCTGTGTGTGTTTGATGTCTGCTAAATGAAGTGAGCTTCCAATTCGTCATATTTACTCAAGCTCACTCAACTCTAGTAAAAATTAAAATGTTCCAGTTAATTTAACGAGATAATTTAGCTCTCTCAAATCTTTCTTGCTCAACATTTGTTGCTGTTTAGAAGTCGGGGGTATGTGCTGCCATGTAATTCTTTGGACAGCTCTGAGGACTTAATAGTAGACATTTTAGACAGGGGACTGATGTTGTGTTTAATCCAAGAAAGTCCCTGAGCTGCCATTGGAGAGGGAAGTCTAGGATCAGGCCCTTTGGATTAATTATTTAAGAAAAAGGTATTAAACAAAAACCCCCATAGAACATTTAGGAAAGAATCAGGGTGACTAAGGTAGCAGTTGGAAGGTACAAAGTAAAAAATTGCCACATTGAGTAACTTAGGTACAAACAGAAAGTAGGCAAGGGCTCTGAGAACTGAAATAATCAAAGTATCCATACATAAAGCTCTTTATGGTCTATACTTGGAAATAACAACTCTGTCTTGAGATGAATGTGTGCCTTATCTTGAGACTCTATTTTATGTCAATACAGACAAGGAAGCCAAAACACGCGACATCAGTGGTACATACACGAGAAAGTCCACTGAAGTTAATAATTAAAGAAATGAACCAAGACTGAGAATTTAAGATTGGCCATAGCTGTAACACTGAGATTTACTCACACGAACTTGTAATGTTGCTTCTCTGCAAATGAACATCACTAAACATTATCTGTGGCCTTGAGCACTGAAAAGATAAAAAGGCATAGTAACTACCAAGTTCGGAAATCCTCTCATTACCAAAAGGCAGGTCACTCAGCAGCCTGAGTGATGGGTGGCAGCATTGAAATGTCTTCTATATAGACAGGTCCTCAAAGATCCAGTGTACCAGAATGCAGACAGTATATTAAAAAAATCTATTCTCCCATTCATTTGAGGCCACTTTAAGAATCAGGGGTAGAACAAGGGTTACTTTTACTGGCTGGTTGCATTGAATCACAGTCAGATACTGGTGATCCTGCTCTACAAATCATAAGGAGCTCTACAAACATCTCAAAAGCATTTGCAAGTTTTGTAGGGACTGAAGGGATAGAACAGTGGATTGCTCACAGACTTTCTTCTCCCCAAAGGAGACAGGTTGTTCATAACCTGGATCACATCTGCCTCTGCAGAAGCTGGAAGACCAGGGATGCCACAGACGCGAGGAGTTGGTGCACTTGGTACTGGTTACTGCTTCAGTGCACTTAAAATACTCTTCGTGAAGGATACAGGAAACCTAGAGAGATCAGCCTCCAAATAAAGTTGGATGTCTAAAGCTAAGCAAAACAATTCTAAGTCTCACATACAGGTACCTTCAAACATTCTGCTTTCAGTCTTTCTGCGATTTCCTATGAGACTGGGGAAGACACAGTCACATTTTGATAAGAATTCATTAAGCATTGCAGCAGCCTGGCAATATTCAGTATACCCTGAAGAACATGCAGACAGGTGAACTGCAAAAGCCAGTACACAAATGCAGAGCAATTTAATAAAAATGGTGCTGGGGACTTGAGTAAAATTACAGCTATGTGCCATGTTTACTGTAGAATCAAAAGCGATGCAGAGTGCACCTGGTTTCATTATGCAAACCTTGGAACAGGTTTGTCAAGAGGTTTGCAGACCTGTTAAAAAACCTGGGAAGAGCTTAGGGTTTTAAAACAAAACCAGGAGCTACTAAATACCTTCAACAACCCAGGGTGGCTACGGTTGACCCTTGGAGAGATGTAAGCTAGGTGGATGAAGAGGTACCATGATAATAAATATATTTTAATATGCAAGTATATCTGGCTTTTTCAGTGCCTTTTTTTTTTCTCCCTTCTAGTGAACCTTAAAATGTTTTCACTTAACATCCATTCAGAAAGACAGATGACACAAACATCAGTAATAGTAGTATTGAATTGCAGTGATAAACCTGCAAATAGGATGCAAGAATATCATGGCAAAAATAAAAATATCATTAAATAACTTCACCAGTGATAACGCCATTTCAAAAAACCAGCATTATTTCTGATCACTTTCGAACAAAAAGGGATAATGCAAACATGAATGGGGAGCTGATAAAAAAGATAATTAAGAATAGCCAAGAACCTAAAAAAAAAATAAATCAACCCTCACCTGAAGAGAAGTTGAAAGCGCAGGGTTATTTACATTAGAAAGGAGACACATAAGAAGGGCATGATCCAAGCATGAAAACTGAATAGCTGGGAAAGGTTTGAAGCTTCACCTAAGAACAAGGGATTTACAGAAATGAAAAGATGACAAACGCAACAATGATAAAAAGAAACTTATTATTTTCATTTCATAATTAAACTATAGTAGAGAGCCAAATAATTTTTTTGAGTTTTCCATTGTATAGTGCAATGTAGTAAAAATGGAAGCATTAAAATATCTATAACAATATCTATAAATGTTATAAATCTAACAAAGTTTTTTCAGATAAAGTAAAATATTTCATTTAAACTTTGATGTGCTGATTCAACTTCTTTCATTGTATCATATATTAGGTAAAAGTTAAAAAGAAACACTCAAGTGCTAACAAAGCAAAGTGTTTCAGTGATCATAAATTAACATTTTTCACCAAAAAAATGGAACTGGGAATTTTTGAGAAATGGGAACTGGGAATTCTTGAGAATTTTTTATTTTCACTTTTGTATGTAATTTCTTGCAGAATGGAAATTCTCATTTCCAACTCCTTTGAGGTCATCAACACTAGATTTCTTTGAAAGCAAGAATTTACCACAATTAAACTTTGTAGAAAGTAAAGAATATCCACAATGAATAGAAAGAATAAGAATTAATATTTTGCAAAGACTGTTAAATCTCTGGGACTTTCCCTAGCTTCAGACTTTGTGCCTGGGGCAATTCACTGTGTTTAGCTACTTAAAAGACCTTCATACCCTCTTCCATAGCACCTGTAGGAAGAAGGATGTGAGGCTGGAAGGAGCTCCAGGTGGTGGGGTTTCTGTGTTAAGAGTGCAAAGGCCTTAAGGCCCAGGTAGACCAGCTCCCTGGGCACATGCCACTGATGGGAATTCCCAAGATCAGGATTTCTATGTGTCTTTTCATTCAACAACAGGGAAATGGCTTCCTGGAACGCTGCTGATGCCTTGCAGCTTGACTGGAAGAGACAACTGGTATCAAAGAAATTTGGCAAAACGCTATCCATTTGTACCCTCAAACTCAAATCTGGTAACAAAAATGAGAGAATGAAACTGGAGCCAGAAGTGGAGACAGCAGAATAAAATACATTTTCAGTACCTTTCAGGCTGTAAAAAAATGTATTGTTCGGCCCCTATGCTGAAGATGGAAAAAGCACACACGTGCACCGAGTTCATAGACTGAGCATTACTTGCAGCTCCTTCAGATGATGAAAAATGCAGATGAGGTTGATAAGACGACTCAGGGGTTTCTGCTGGGTGCTGTGGCATGAAGAGGTTGCCTTTCATACAGGACAGAAAGTCAAATTAGGTCCATGTAACTGTTCAAAATTCATTAGAATGACCTTAGTTAAGCTTTGCTTCCATGCACACTATGGTATATGATAATATAGCCTGGAGCAAGAGCAGTAGTGGTGGTGGCACTTTCTGAGATATTTCTACTACTTGAAAGCCGTTGGATTTGTTAAAATTTCTAAAAGGATTATAACAGGATGAACTGGGTTTTTTCCTTTTACTTTCTCCAAGCCAGTATAATAATATTACACAGAGCTTTTCATCTTCAAAGATCTTTACAAATCTTAGCAATTCACAGTAACTGAGCAGTTATAAAAATATAATAAAACTCATTTTTGCTGTCTTGCTAATTTTTTCTTATTATTTGTAAGAATTAACTTTAAATAGCAGTAACTTCTTTAACTGGGCTGGGTCTGGAAATGTAACATTAAACTTATTACTAAGGGAGTTTGAGCCGTCGCATCCCATACAATCATTAGTCATAATAATAATAATAAAAATATTTTCTGACTTCCTGCTATTCCAACAGAAAATGACAGGACTTTTCTCCTTCCACTGTAGACAGTTAATTCATTGCTCTTTTATGATTTAAACCACAAGCAGGCATAACATTGGAACATGTATTACGAAAGAAATCAACTTACCAAATATAACCATATCTAATATCTGTGGCATATAAGAATACAAAGAAGTAATTTTATTCCCTTTTCTTTTCCGAGCAGTTGCTCTAATAGTGTGTAAAACACTCCCACAACTTTCAAGCCCCTGGTGTACAACCAGGTAATTTCTCTACTCAACACTTAAGGTCTGTGGTTGCCAACTAGGGGCAAATGCTCTCTGCTCTTGCTCACTTCAATGGATGCTGAAGGCACCCACCAACCGACAGGACTGACTCTTCTGGGCTTTACTTCACATCAAAAAATACATGACACAACACAAGGCGTTTCTCAGTGCAAGGAAGGGTATCTGCATCCAGGCCTTGATGAAGCAGTTCTGTGCACCTGAAGACTCACAGGCACCTTTGCCCACTTATTCCCAACAGCACGTGGGAAGCTCAAAGGCTGCTAGCTTGCTCCTGGAGACCTTACCGATGCAAAACGCCTATTGAAGCCGGAGCACTTTCTGCTCCCAGCACTATTACGAGTGTCCCAGTTTGAACAGTCTAATAATACTTAGCAATAACTTCTTTGAAGCCAGAGAAGGGGTCAGGCTTTTGATGGCCCTAAAACATTTCCTAACTGGAGCCTAATTCTGCAGCCCTTTCTCACACTGAGTAGCACTTAGCTGTCCCAGTGACGCCAAGGTGACAGCTTGCACAGAATTGTTACTGCAGAGGCAGCGAAAGAAAATGTACAAATTAAATTTACACATAAAAATAAATGGGCAATGATCAAATACTTGAATCTTAAACATTACTCGGTTTGCATTTCAATCAATTCAAACAATACTCAGAATGCATTTCACATCATCAAACTGTCCTTTGCACAAGGGTCCAACAAGGTCCCACGAACATCTCACAAACATTAGAATTCCTGCTCTAGGAAGAAGGAAAATGAAGCACCTCCTCTTCCAAAGCAAATGGAGTTAGAGCAAGGGGGAAAGAAGCAATATCTCCTGGCTTCGGGACCAAGAGTCATCTTGTGAATCAGTGCAGACTGTGGAGAGCAGCTGAATGAAGAGCAGACTACATACCTAAAATAATAGAAAACAGGAGAGTGGCAGGTCATAAACATAAAGAAGTTTGCAACGAAGAAAAAGCCTCATTTTTCCCCCTCAACATCCTTACAGTATGTTTTTTTTCCTGCCAACTGTGATTCCAATACTGAACACTAAACCCTGGGTTCTGGTCTCCTGGTAATAAGTAATTTGCAAAAACCTGGTCACAGAGAGGTCAGAAAACCATGTAAATTGCTTGGATGGGAAAGCCTCTTTCACAGGAGGAAGCTGTAGGTGGTAGAGAGGCTCCCTGACACAATTTTGCATTCCCTGGACATAGTGATATAGAAAGAGACAAGAGAGCAATGCTGGTCTTCTCCCATCGGGCACCCTTTGGCTGCCCTCTGCAGCAGGGATAGATGCCAGACCTCCAGCAAACAGTGAGGGTGATTTCTATCCCTTGTAGCAACAACCTCAACACAACGTTTTAGCTAGTAGGCAAGCAAGTTTTTGATACAGGGTCTGAAGGCTGAAAATGTTATAGTGAGTTTTACTATATACCCAGAGACTTGACAAGGTTTCCTTCTGGGGAATTTACTGTGGTATTTGCATTTATGCAAAATTATGAATGCAGCCTTGTGATATAAAGAAAGCAGAAGCTAACAGAATGCGTTCTGGGAGCTCTTACTTTTTCAGATGGAGTTACTCTCATCCACATGCAGAACCAAGGTGATGGGTTCCTCTGGGATAGCTCATTAGAGAGAAAGGTCTAATTCACTGAGAAGAACCTCTCTCCTGCTTTTCAATTCTGATCTACCCAAGAGGACAAGGACTCCCTTCCCATAGGTCATCTCTCCTCTCCCATGCCACACCATACGCCTCCACCATTCACTCTGCAGACTCCCAGGGAAAAGGGCAGGGTCAACTTAATGGGAAATACTTCACAAAGGAGCTGATACTGCCACGATGCAAACAACCCACCACCAAGTTATTTATGCAGCTCCCTTCCACATGTCAAACAAGCATTTCACATTGAGCATATTGCAAAATGAGCACTCAGCTTTGCCAACTCCATTGTTCAGCTGCATCTCAAATCCTGCTTGTTTGGTTTGGAAACTATAGCAATCTTACTGAACGAGATTAAAATATTTTTACCTGCCAAGATACAAGTCCTGAATGTTCTACTATAGATCTCACTAAATACACAAGCCACAAAAGATTTCAGTCAGCATTATACATCATGTTACTATCCAAACACAAACGTTAGAATTAAATGTAGTTGTAGTGCAATAAACACCATCACATCTCCCTTCTGGGGACATTTTTCAACCAACCTTTGTGCTAAAATCAAAATGGCTGGCCTGTGTTATTTAATTAATATCAAGGCTCAAAGATCACCCTTTGGTTTTCTTTAATTTGAAAAAAGAAAAGCCTTTTTTCTGGATTAACACAAATATAAAACGGAAAGACTGTGGAACATAAAGGCCATGGGTTGTATTTTGCACAGGATAGGTTCTGGTTGAATGAGATCTGGGACGTGTGCCAAATTAATAGAAAAAATCCTGTTCTTCCTCTCCAATAGCCACAATGTTCATTATTAAGAAAAGCATATGAACCACAGGATTTGATTTTAATAACACCAATGTCTTCATTAATCTGTACTTTCCATTTAGCCTCATTATTGAGTAAATGCTGAGTTAATGCAGCACCTATTATTGTTGGATTTTCCATGAAAAACCTCCTTTCCCTCTTCTTTTTTTTATTAATTCAAGGACTATCAGGTGTGTGTGTCATGTTTTTAAACAGGCCATCCGCTGTCAATGGCTGTTTTCTTACCTCAGGTCTATGCAGCTACTCCAGTAACGCACGCTTTACAATGCAGACAGCAACAAAAAAACCCACCAAACCACCACCAAGAGAACAAAACCCCAGTAAAACCACTCCTAGCTCAAAACCATATTTGTTTTGGTGTTGTTTTAAATGCTGTCATGTCAAGGAGCCTCTCACTATCACCTGCAACTGAGCTGATCTTTCCTGGATGCTCCATGCGGCCTCCTTCTAAATCAAGATTGCTGATGGCCAACACCGCTTTGTATCTGCCGAACAAATAGTGGCCTTTTGTCCAGCACAAGTTCCTAAACAAACTTAATCTCTCTAACACTGTGACAGATGACATTTAGATGTCCTTGTTACCCTTAAAATGAGTTTTATTGACAATCAGAGAACAAAAAGAAGGCCCAGATAAAGCCCAATGTTTTATAGGCCTGCTAACAACATCTTAGTTCTTAGTGCAGAGGGTGTAGAGAAAGCCCGGAGTTGCCCCCATTTTCCCCTGCTTTGCTATATCACCATGACAACAGATATAGAAATCACTTAGTGACTCCTAGAAAGAAAACACAGTGACACAGTACCCCTTGTATGGCGAATCAAACTAAAGCCTTCATTCAAATGGCTATTCAGCTTGGGCATTCATGTAGAGGATGGGGTGGATTTTACACAGGTAACAACAACAGAAAGGCCAGCAAGCACTCCAGCCACAGCATATGGTAAAGTCTCTGTTTAATTAATGCATCCTCAATAGAATTTATCCATTTTAAATTTGTTTTCTTTTACTTGAAACATCATTAATGTAAAGGGCAACATTAATCAACATCTTGCAACTTAAAAGGGCATTAAAAAGTGATCTTTCCCCCCTCCTCCCCACGCAACAGAATCTTTTCAAGTACTTTTGCTCGCTGCAACTGATTCCAGGCAGTCAGAGTCCTTAATCATAAGGCAAATCTAGAGAGGCCTCTACTGGCCAGCCTCTCCATCTGCAATTTTTCTATTTTTAAGTGACTGGGAAAAGCAAGCAGTGAAGTCACTACAAGCTTTTATCTTAAAGTTGCACACAGAACGGATTACTGATAAATATATGGCGCAAACATAGGATAATTGTGCTTTTTTGAAGCAATCATGTGTGGTATAACTTTGCTTTTTTAAAAAAAAAAAGTAAGAAGACTAGAAAGATTTATCCTGGCTGTGATGTATTTGCCTCCATGACATTTTGAGACATTTTAAGATTATAGGTCTAAAAATTAACGGGTAATCATATTTCTTTGTGCACAGGGCTCCCCTTAAAGTTAAGGCTTAAATCCATTTAAATTTGAAATTCTTGTATGCATGTGGTATTTTATATATGCATTTCTCACAACTAGAGTAAAACATACATCAAAGCTCAGAGAAATTAAATCAAGAGCATGAGAAAAGGAAGTTATTGAATGATAGAGGAACCCTGCTTCTCTGGGCTTTCCACAGTGACAACACAAAGACAAAGAACTTCAAAATCCCCTATCTAGGTAAAATTTAACATTGTAAGGCAATGGTCAGTGTGCTCTGTGCTAAAATCAGCAATTTTGGCTGGAAAACAGAGTTTCTGCCATATCCTTTAAATAAAAATATGAAGCATAAATTTGAAGATTCTTAAAACTAAATTGACTTTCTTTAATTCCTTTTATTCTAGTTATCAACCACAAACCACGGGAATAAGAAATATCTACCAGGCAGAAAATATGACTTGCTAGATCTTAACTTACTGCTGCATAGATAGGAAACTTCTTAACACCAAAATTCATGGAAAATGGGCAAACTGACAGATCTAGTGAAACAAATCCCCAGGCTGAAGGCTGAAAGAAGATACTGATACCAGAAATAAAGTGCAAAATGTTGATGGTGAATATAATTAACCATGGAAGCAACTTACCTCAGGCTGTGGTAGGCTGCTCAAAAACCTAAGCCTAACTTATCAAGATTTTTTTTTCCTGTGTAGAATACACATCATAGTAACTCCTAATTTAAATTTAATACTTTTTTTTTTTTTTTAAGTCTGCAGTCTCTAGTAAGTTCACAGGAAGTCACACAGATTATTTTCACTATAGTTATGGTTAGAAAACTTTTAATCCTTGAAAGACCTATAAATGTACTTTTTTTTTCTTTAATAGAAAAGCACTTAGTAAATATAAAATCTCTTAAGACAGTCTTATTTAGTAAAATCGTACATTTACGCAATATATCTCACATCACATAAATTCATCTCTCCTTCACCTCAACAAGTATTTACATGAAAAAAAAAAGTTATGACAATGTTTCCCTGACTCAGTATAACTTACAAGCACTGCAAGAACAGGAAGAAACGTTTTTTAACAAGCCTGGATTAGCTTGCCTTTCTTAAGGTACCCAGCACTCAATGCCTTTGTAAAAAAATTTTATTTGCCCATACCTCCACATAATTTTACCTGTGATTACCTTTCCCCAGCAGGGCTGGGGGCAGGGAAGGAGATGTAATACAGGTCAATTCCTACCTCATGGTCAATGTAGCCTTTAAAAAATAAACAGCAGCTCTGGAGCTCACCCTGCTAGTCCCAACAGTGACACCTCCTGGGGCAAGCGGGCTCCAGACAGCTGCGAGATTTTCTCCGCTTTGAAGTACAGTGAGAGCTCCACTCTGCAAAGCTGCACCAGTTCCAGGCTGGGAGTTTCTTTGAAGAAACTTTTTCGGGACTGAAGCACTGCAGGGAGGAAAATGAACAATCCTGTTTAATTACATCAGTTTAGTGAGGAAAGCACAGGAGCCAGCGGCCATGTGGACGGACAATATGACACAGTAATATTGTCCTTCAGGTATTTAATTAAAAAAGGGGATTCAGTTTTGGAAGTGGTGTTCCAGAAACAGTTTAGGGGTATGTCCAACAACTGTGCCCACAGTGCATGGCTGACACAGGACACTGTGGCTTTCTTGCTTTTAGCATTTTTTTGGTTTGGTTTTATTTTAGCGTGGGGTTTTGTTTGGTTGGTTTTGGTGTTTTGTTGTTTCCCCGTGTAGTAAAAACTCACCTATGCGGAGAAGCTGGGAGCACTTAAAACGACAATTTCCTCCAGACTCACACCATTTCATATCAGATTTTTAAAAACTATGGGTGAAAGAGCTCATGATCTACAGGTCCAGTCCTGCAAACCCCAGGTAACAGGCACACATCTTCAAAAAGCCAGGAACCAGAAAGGACTGGTCATCAGAAACAGATTTTGAAACAAGCCACAGTGTCCTGAAAGGTAATTGACAAAAATGGATTGGAGTAAAAACATATTCTAAATATGCCTAGATTTAGAAGAGCCTTTCCTGGTCATTTGTCGTGTGTTTTACTTAAAACTGAAGCAAATACCTGCAAATTAAAAATAAGACCATCTCTTTGCAAGAGGAGCAATTTCTTCCTTTAGATTCTTACAGAACTAATGGCGAATAAAAATATTACCAATCAGTTCACAATGGCCAAGAAATCCACAGTGACCTTTGATGTCAGCCTAGTAAAAAGAAATTTTAAGAATCATACATTTTAAGGAATATAGACTGTCAACATTTCATAGAGGAATCTCTGGCATGTGGTAATTTCCTGACAGAGATAGAATTACACAGATATGGTGACATCAAAGTGTAAAAGAGCTCACACAAATTGATTGAGAGGGTTTTTGTTTCCTTATTGCTACTGAGTTCATTATTTCTATTTAAAAATCCAAACAAACAGCTTATGCACAGCCAATTAACAATAACTATTTTCAGTCTATGAATTTCCAGGAAATGATTTCATGGACAAAATTAATCTCAAAACGATACACAATTCC
This sequence comes from Calidris pugnax, assembly GCF_001431845.1. NCBI lineage: Eukaryota > Metazoa > Chordata > Aves > Charadriiformes > Scolopacidae > Calidris > Calidris pugnax. The sequence goes on along the minus strand of NW_015090872.1, from coordinate 8,702,073 downwards.
AGTCAAATGTAACAAGTGATCTCACAGCTTTCTGGTAACTAGCACACTAGAAAGTGCAGAGACCACTCAGGAAAAAAAATAATCTGCTAGAGATCTGTTTTTGCAGGCGAAGTTACAATAGAATTTTCTGTATTTGTATTGGAATCATTTGACAAATATGCAATTTACTGATTATAATGAAAAATCCAGAATTAATAAACTGGAAGTTAGAAAGCCACAAAGGAGAAGTTAATCACTACTCAAGAAATATATTTTTTTCAATTCAGCTGCAAATGAAGTAGAACAAACCAGGCAAATGAGGGAAACGGTACAAAAACATATATAATATTATTGCCTGATTTATTAAAAAGCCCAAGATTCTTTCTTATAAATCACTTTTGTAAATATAATTATTCCAATTTTGTTCAAGAAAATAATAAATATGTAAAAGAAATATTGTATATTAGCTGCATAGCAACATACATATCTAATAGATGGAATAACGTTTTAAAACATTTTAAGATAGTTGTATCTACATGATCAAGACAGAATATGCAGAACAACCTATAAATAGCTCACTTTTTATACTTTTTCCTATTTTAAAGCATGATTGAGTTACATGTAAGCTGGAGGGGGAAAAATTGCCGTTTCTCTCTGATGTACAGAACTCTTCATTTTTTTTATTCTTATAGTCATATTTGAGATACTGTATTTACTTTCTGATAGTGTGGTGCTGTTGATACAAGATAAACAGGGTACAATTAAAAAGAAAGAGTTTGCAAAAGACCACAGAATAGAATAGCAGAAATAAAGGACCCAGTAAAGAAAAAAAAATGAGGGGGGGGGAACAAGCTGGGACTAACACCTGGGCTTGTACCTAGCTGTGCATTTGTGACCAATATTACAGCTTAGGGAAGCCAAAAATTGCAAAACGGACCAAGTTTTCCCGAGCACCTGAAGTAGAAATTCCCCTAATGTCTACAACAGCTAGGAAACAGATTCCCTTTCTGCCTTAGAAGAGCCCATTTACCCATTTCACAGGGGATTTGCGTGGCGTAAAGCTCCCGAAAGCCCATGGGCTGACAGAGGGAACTGGCATCCAGCAGCACAGGGCAGCCCAGGCAGCCCATCAACAGCAAAGCCACAAAACAGAGCCAGAGGCAGCTCCGAGGCTGCCAACACAACTGCCTGCAAAAGCTGCCAACGAGCCAGAAACTGCTTGTGGGAAAATATCACTTACCCTTAGCATCTGGGTCCCGTGATTACTGTCCAAAGAAACACAGACTGGTAAGATAATGGCAGGATAAATAGCACTTCGTTTCTATTTCTTCCCCCTTTACTCCCACAGATTTTTGATACGCCACCCCACCACCCCCACCACTTTTGTACAGAGTTTTAAAAATTTATGTGCTTTTTAATCTTTGTGTTACTCATGAAGTAAAATGAGTCTTCCTGTTTCATCTCTAAAAATAGCTTTCACACACTTCCCCTGGCTCTCGATGTATGAGACATAGTGGGGCTATTTGTTACCGTTATTGACATGTTTGTGGTGAACTGCAAGCGTGTTTACAGAAGAAATGAAGTCCCTGCTCTCTTGGAGGTAATCCTGGGGTGTCTAAAAGACTCACGGGAGTCCTTGACATGGATTCTCTAAAATGAATTCCTGTTCCCATATAAATAAATTATCTTGGGGCCAAATATTTATATTTTCCTCCTATTTCAGGAAGGCAGCAGATGCAAAAGTTCCTGATGGTTCTAGCAATAATGCCCTGCACAAGCTCTCGGCTAGTGAGGGTAAGGAAGAACGAGAGAAAAAAAAAAAAAGGAAGAGAAGGACTTTGAGCTCACCACTTGCAGTGTAATAGAATGAGAAACGGGGCTTTTGCGACAAGCAAATAGGGCAAAGTGAGACTTGGCTCCCTGAGGTGATGGGTGTCAAAAATGCTAGGGAACCTAAAGGCCAGAGATGCCTTATGGCTAGTGAATTGGCCCTGACTTCCCCAAATTATGCCGAAGGTTGCCCAGAAAATTTTACAGTCATTAGCTTTTGGTTGGAATTGATAAATTCCCATTTTCATGTGGTAACTATTAACTGAGGGGGAAAAACAGTTTCTGTTAAAAATATAGAGCATTATCGTCTTACCAGTATAGGCTGCTTTTTCGTGCAGAAATTCACTAAAAGAAGTAAACTGTAACCAGAACTGGTTTGTACATTTGCACCATACCGAAACAGACCCAGACACTCGCTCGTTAAAACTGTCCAGTTATGTGTAACATATATGGGATTTTGCAACAGGCCAGGTGTTAAACAAAACATGAGGTGACATCATTCTGTGGACTGCGCTACAGAAAATACAATCTCCTGGTAGTTTACAGGAAAAAGACCCACACCACTTTTTGGTGAACTGCATACAAAATGATGGAAGAGTACGAGTTGTTATTCTCTATATTTTGAAATTGAGCAATTCTGTGTCTCTGTGTGCACAAATTAATGGTTATAAGCTGATGACCTCTACTAAATCTTTCATTAAAAATATTCTTTCTAGTAAGGAATAAGGAGCTTAGAGTAAAATAAACAAAATTTATAGGAATATCTGTGGGCTGCAGATATATTTAAGTGCATAACGAGCAAGAAAATATCCAGGGGAGACTAACCAATAACATAGGAGGAAACTGTAAACTGGAGTTCCTGTGTAATAAACAGAGCAATATGGATTCAGTGCCAAGCTGGTTTTTGTTTTTTAAATTCTCACAGACAGAAGGGTGTGTGATTCCAGCAATGGACTCTTTCGATTGATGGATTATTTGATCAAATCTTGCTATTCCTATGTGAACTAATGAATTCCAAAACCTATTCAAATTTATAGTGTTATTTATACCTTTGTTAAACAAATGGCAAACATTATTGCTGAACAGTTCTGCCTCCTCCTTATTCGTTGGACTAGGTCTATATTCAAAACCAAATGTACCTCCAGTGTGAGGCCGAGCTCTTAGAGGAAGGTGCTGTACATATAAATTGTATTAGCCAGCCTTCTACTTGGAAACGAGAGAAAAAGTAGATGGGAAAAATGCATTGCTTTCAGCAAGAAAAAGTACAGAAAACTAATGGAGGTACCTGCAATGTGCTACGTGATCTTCATTTTCAATCCTGTGGAAAGATGAGTACAGAAAACTGCATTTGATAGCTCTGAGTATGGTCAAAGAGAAACATGCCTTGGACAATATCACATGCATACCTAGAAATGCTGGCCTAACTCTGTTTCACATTAAGCAAAAAAGTTAATAGTTGTGTAAAGATGTATTAAAAGGTTATAGCTGAAGTCAGACTTTATATGCAGGCTTGCTATGTATTCTCTTGCAATATCATAGTGCTGTTTTCACAACAATTTTTTTAAAAAAGCAAAGGAGGTTATTTGTTCTGTTTAATAGGAAGTTGGTACACAGAACATTTTGCTCGCCTTTTCTGTCCATACTCTGCTTGTTTATTGCTTTTTTTCAGTTATTTTAGTGTCTTGAATATTTAGTGGCATACAGATCTCGCTTACATTCAACATTTTCATATTTCACTGTATTTTAATTACTACAAAACCTTATGCACAAGCCCCATCATAATATTATTTTCTTCTACTCCACTGAAAACCATGTACATTGTCTTGAACATGGTAATATTTTAAATCTTTAATATGGAATTGTTGGAGAAGGCACGCACTTTGAGCAGTTAGGTCCAATGTTCCAAATAAAACACAGCACCTGCATTTAAGGACAAAAAGAGGCATTGTAGCTTACTTATTTCAAAAGAATGCCAATGCCACTTCATCCTTCACAATCTTATAGTTCCTACATGACCAACAGAAAAATGTTGAAATTGTCACTAGTAAAGACATGGTCATTAGTGTTCATCTATTAAAAAAAAAAAAAAGATTATAATTGGTTTCCCTAAAATACATTGGTTTTGTTTCTATTGAAAGAAAGACACTTATGCTTTTATACAGTCAGGCATTTCTTTTCTCTTAAGACATCAGCTGAAACTACAGAGAACTAGTTAGCTGTACACACACTCTCCATGTTCATCCTGTATTCTTTGGAATAACTGCCCAAATTTTATTAGGATTTTCTTATAATGATGTTATATGATGTCCTTGTTGTGATACCTGCATATGTAGAGATCTTAATATTGATTTACTGTGTCTTTTGCCCATCCTTGAGCAGTGTAGATGGCAATTACAGCTGTTGGTGGTATCTATTTTGTCTTTTCATAATTGTCATTTCTGGTTCTACTTAAGATTAAAATATGAAAATTGCATCACATGCACATGAATAGGGCACCAGCTAAGTTATCATGGCAGCGTCATCATTTTAACCACCATCCTCTCCATCTTTATGAAAACTGCATACTGTAACATAAACTTTTGGAAGGAATGCATCATCACATGAGCTGCCCTGACAAGAAACCCTCAGTCAGATCATTAACATCTTCCCCCAAAAGATCACCAGGGACAGAGAAACACCTGTACAGCTGCACCAGATGTTTCTGAATAGTTTTGCTTGAGTTGCTGTCTGAGACTGATCAATTCAATGCCGATTCCTTTGCTAGATCTAAAATCACTTACAGGCTCCTTATTGTCAGGGCTTTGCTCAGCTGAGGTTGCAAAGGTGCAGTGGCACATGCACTATCTTAATTGCACAATGGATACTTAAAAAAGCAGTAAAAGTAAACACTAGGATGAATAGTAAGTGACTGCTCATGCTTCCCACTAATCAAAATAAAACATATTCCAGACATACACTTGGAAGAGAGGTAGGTAATTTATGCAAAGAAACAGCAGAAAATATTTTCACACTGCCCAAGCCTCTGTTTTTAGAGCAGTGATTTTCTTCAGCACTAGAAAAAGAAATCCTTGTGCAGGGTTGGCGGCTTGGTGTTGGTTTCTTTATGATCTGTTAATGTACAACACAGCTGAGATAGTGGAGAGCAAATATTACATGCAAGCATCAACGTTACCTACCAGTCCTCCCAAGCATGGTATTCTATCAATTGTCAATGAACTGAACCTTCTATTAAAAATGAAGTTGAACAAAGAAAAACAGTACAAGAATGTGTTTGGTTTTGTGCCTTTAAGTTTTTTTTTTAAACACACTCTGCCTTGTATTTTAAAAGATCTTTTGCACACATTTGGATACAGATGAGAACAATTAAATACCCTCTAATAATTAATGTGTATGCAATCTATAGCATGCATTCTCTTCTTATTAGAGGCTGTGGGTTTTTTGTTGCAATCTAGCTAATAAAGGCTTTCTTTTCCACAAGAGAATTTTGACAGGGTTGACTCCAGACGGCTTTCCAGCTGAGGTCTGGGGCCTTGCTGAACCTTCAAAATTTTCCCATTTGAGCTGCATCAAAGTGAAGGAAATTCAAGGATCACTAACGTCTCAGATGGTAGCACTTGCCCTAACAACCAAGGTTCAGGAATTCTTTGGAGCAGGCTGAGGTCATTTTTCTCCCCTTTTCTCCTAATGCTTTTCTCTATTAATCAGAGCTCACAGCTCAGATTGGTCTTCAACTTCCTCCCAATCCTTGCTAAGCCTGTCATTTCTAGCTATTATTTACTTTAATGGACTTTGGCTGATCCCTTATGAAGCTTTGGATCTGAGAATAATAAGGCTGGAGAGTAACGGGCACAGACATGGGTGTGGGTTTGCCTGCAGATTAACCGTGGCAGATGGGCTTTATTGCGGTTTCCTGTGTGCCGAGTGTTGATTGAGAGGGTATAATGAGAGAGGTGGTGTCTGCACAATGGCTGCAGCCACTTCATTGCACCTCGCGTCTAAACAACCCCATTTTTCTAAATCTTTGGGTTGTGAAATTTTAGGAAGTCAGAGCACAAGAACAAGTACAAAAACAACTGTAAATAACCATGAATGTTAATCCAACCCTAATTGGTCCCTTCTTTCATTATGGGTACATTTTGCTGAGCTTCCCCCCCCCTCCCCATTTCTTTTAACAAATGAATGATATCGACAGCTATGCATACATTTGACTTTTATATTATAAGAGTTTAACACAAATATTACTTCATATCAATGTATATGATTATTAATATTAATGTCCCATTAGTTCTTGCATTATTAAGATCAGCAGCAAAAGCTTACCTTGCAATCATCTTGTTATGCTTTAGGTTTTTGTCATCTCGGGGAAATTTGTTTGAATTAAATTATCTATTGTCTAGAGAATATCAAAAATAACAGCAGGAAAATTGCTTAGTATCTGGCAAAATGTGTCAAAAATATGCTTTTCTAAGTCCAAATGCCATTAACTTTCAACAGTGATCAGATGATAAATTATTTTCAGCTATAGGTACTATCAAAAGATCTTTTACAAATTCGCCATTTTAAAGATTTTACTTAATTCCTCCCTTTCACTGATGGATTAAATCACAACTATTGATTCTTTTCTTCCTTTGGGGCTTTACCCATCTGTCCTAACGCTTTCATCCCAGCACCCCTTGGGCTGAGAGAAGTGTTCTACAAATGAACCAGTGAAAACCTGGAGAAGATTCCAGGTCAAGTTTGTGTACAAGAGTTTAAATTTTTAGTGACAGTCTTCCCTTACCGCAGACGAAAGTTTCCACACAGAGCTGCACAAGCTAGCCCAACCAATTATCCTCCTCCTTTGAAAACCATTATCAAGTTTTTCAAAACTTCTTTCATTTCACTGTTGTCACTCGATGAAAAGGAAACTAACCACCATGTCAAGACAACTCGGCTGCCTGGCAACCAAGGGCCACATTTTAATTCTGACTTGCTTCTGGTCTTGACTAATGGAAAGTGACTATGTTAAGCCAGTCAGAAGAGTTGTTTGTCACTTCTGAAATGCAAACAAAACTATATTGTTTCGAAAGTCCGGGGCGTGATTGATGTAAAGATTTACAGTAACATCATTCATTTGCTCTTGTGTTTTAGTGGGATTGATGTCATATCTTTTCATGCTTTATTAAATGCTTTCGGAGAACTCAAATACATGACGCTTTTTGTCCTAAAGAATCTAAAGAGATTTTTCTTACACAAGAAAACTGGTCTCCAACTCATGAGATTCAATGATTCAGCTCAACATGTGTCTATAATTTAATAAGAAACATCAGCCGAGAAATGTGAATATATATCAAACTGAAAAAAAAAAAAAAAAAAAAAGCCAAGATGTGGAAAAAAAAAATCAACAGCTTGGGGGAGGGGAAGTAAAGATACACTGCTAACTTGCCGGCAATAAAGCTTGTTTGAACAAACTTTCCCACAGCTGAGTTAATTTTTTTTTTTTCCCCGTGTAATACCAAAAAGAAAAGTTCAAATTCTGCTCCCCACCTCTTTAAATGTAAATATACATAGTCACAAATATAAAACATGTGTCCATTGCACTAAATTGTAACTGAAAACATTATAAGTAATATCAGCAGCAATTATCCTGACTATGACAGATTCAAATAGGTTTAAACAGTTTGTTTTCAAAGTAATAAAAAAAAATACCCTCTAAAAACAATTATATTGCAAATTATTTCTTGTAAAGGCCAGGTTGTTGACTTTTCTATTAAATTAACAATCAGGAGAGGATAAATGAACCTACAGACAGTTTTCTCCTCTGGAACAGGAAGACAGACTCACACACTCTCCATGCATATATATAATCTTTTGTCATTATACATGCAAAATGTGTGGGTGTGTATTAAAACAGAAAGGAAAACATAGCTGTTCCTGTAGTTTCTGTTCTATTTCAATAATAGAAATCACTCTTCAAATGCTTATTATTCATTGAGGAAAAAATTCAGGGAATATTCAGAGTACTGTGCTTGGGATTTTGCCAGTATACTTTTAACAGTATCAATGGTAAGCTGGAGCTATTTTCCAAAATCAATAAATTTCTGTTTTGCTGTTCTGGCAATACCTGTTAATAAGCAGACTCTTGTCATTAATTTTTTTGAAATAGATTATTAAAATTTAAGCACAGTAATAACATATGCTGTAATTACAGTTGCCATCTGGGATTCTTAGTGATGGTCCATGAGGCATTCACCGTGTCAGTTCTCTGTGTAGAAATTTAGAAGTTTTGATGGATGGTAGGTATATGTGGAGAAAAGAGAAGCAATTCAGACTACGTTTCTATCCTGGTCCTTCTTGGTCCATGGTGGACAGTGATCCTATTCCAAGCCTTCCTACAAATTAAGCTGTCCTACACTCAGCTGATGCCAATACAAAACTCCTGCCTACCATCCTGAGCTAATGAGATGTGGGACATTACCAACCGAACGGTCCAAAATATGAATGGTCAGCAAAGAGCCCTATGCCCTACAAGGTAAGAGGCTAGTGAATATTGATTGCAGGTGGTTCCAAGGAGCTATCATCTGGGGGCCATCGTCTGAGGGCCATGCTGCAAGAGGTCAGAGCACCCAGCAGAGGACACATGGAGACAGCCCAGTGCCACCGGTGCAGTCACTGCCCCCACGCAGCCGGGCTCAGCAGGGCAGGGTGTGGGGCCCATTTTGCTCGCACTGAATCTGCTGGTTTCTTGGTGCAAGGCTGTGTCTGGAGCCTCCCTTCCACAGTCAGAAATCACCAGGCTTTGAGCTCCCCTGAAAAAGCGTAAATCCCACCTTGGAGGCCGTGAAGGCACAGCATTCCCTCGACTGAGTCTGGCCTCAGCAGGGACTAGCACAGAACTGTGAGGGAATCCTGAATAATTGCACCGGATCAAAGCAGTGAGGCCTTGGTGCTTTGCTAAGTAAGTAAATTCCACTTCGTGCTAGTAGTATGGAAAAAGGGTAAATTAGATGTATAGATTTCTTATTTAAGAGAGCTCTCCTGGACAGATGAAGCAGAGAAGTAAGGATGTGTGCCTGTCCACCTTCCAGAAAATAATTAAGATCTCTGCCAAGGCCTACTACTTCAGGATCTCTCAATGCATGGTTAAGTTGAGGTATTAGTGACCTGAAGGAAGAAGGAGGAGGAGGAAAGGAAGCAGCTGCCCAATCTTTCCACTGAGTGGAAGTCAGGACTGGCTCAGACACAATAACTCCATTGACTTAGGAAAATAAATATGCATTCATTCAGAAGATTATCTAATCAGTCTAGGTCTAGATATTAGGTCAGTGGATTACCTCAGCGTACCCACCGGTCTCAGCAAGCCCTGCATTTCCACAAAGAAACAAATTAAGAACATGCACATTCCAGGATCTCAGCATTTTTACAGTCCTCATCATAGCCAAAAAGCAAAAGATGGGTGTAAAACTGTCTCTCTATAGCCAAATTACACACAAAGTGTGTTGTAAATCAGCTTCACCCCAGGGAAGGCAAGCTGCAAACTACCTATCATTTTACACAGCTACGTATAACCATCATGGCGGAGGAAGCCTGAAAAGGTCAAGAGATTTTTCTAAACTACCTACATCTCCGGAGTAGCTCAAGAAGCCATGTAATCTAAGGTCCTTAGATAGTATCTCTGTCTGCTGTTTTTTTCCTTATGGAAATGAACATGTAGCTTTCTATCTGCCTTCAGCTTCTGCCGAATTAAACACATTCCAGCATCTCTAGAGCAGCGCTTAGACAGTTGCATTCCCCCTTGCACTCTCTCCTGGGTAATCCTTCTGGGGGAAAGAATACATAACGGAGCCCTCAACTGGCAATTTGGGAGGCCTGCCACTAGTTACTGCCATCAGTTATTTTTCAACTGATTCAAAGAAAACAGAAGGGCTGAAAGCTTGTGGCTATTTATTTTGGGGAAAACAGAGTCCAAACGTTTCCTCTTAATCCTGGGGATTACCCAAAAAGTTTCCAGTAACCTACTTTAGTTCTACTCAAAATAATAATAAAAAAAAATAATTCTTTTTTTGCAATATTTGGAGGCCCATGTTCCTTCCCAAAAATAAATATGCAAATGAAATTGCGGTGCAACTGACTGAAACTTTATACAATTGTTCCAGGTTCATAAACATTTCATGAACTCAGATTAAATTTCAATCACAATACAAGTACTTCCATGAGCGGCAGAATGAAAGACGCCAGTTCTCCCCTGGCTTTGTGCTCATAGTTAGGTTCCCTGGGACCTCAGGAGGTGCAAAGCTTCAAGGGAAAGTGCTGCCCCAGGTGGGACATTCTCTGTCCTGCAAGGACTCCTGACATCTAAGAAGCCTTTCCTGCGTTGGGAACAATAGCACATCTTCCCTTGCTACCAATTTCCACAAAGCTTATGCGAACTGGCCAGCAATTCACTACCTATAGGGCGCAGCCTGACATAGATATAAAATGCACACGTAGAGGTGTGATCATATAAAACATATTTACAAACAGGATAAAAACTAAATTCTCTTGGGCATAGACAGAACCAAGAATAGGGAAAGGCCAAGGCTACATAAGCAAGGATTAATATAAGACTCATTGGTGAACCATTAGTGTCTCTGTCACAGAAAAGACTTTCCCCTGGCTCCTGGCTAACCTGCCCTCTATAACACCCGCCTGGCTTTCCATCTGGTTTAGCCAAAATTCTTTCACCTTGTATACTGCTGCTTTCTCTCTTTCAGCCGTTGCTGAGCTCACCTTCTCCCCGCACTGCAGGCGCGTTGCCTGCTCTGATCCCCTTGCTAGTTCTCATCGACAACAGCATTCAGAGCCGATGCCATTGCTGCCGGGAGGGTAGACAGACCCTCCCCAGCCTCTGATTTCAATTCCCTCAGCCCTTCCCAAGCCCTTCACCTCGCTTCTGGCAGATTAGGGCTCTTGAGCTGTGCTCACAGTGCCCCCTGTCCCAGGACAGGTCTCTTGCCCTTCCAGTCTTTTAAAATCCTTGTCCCCGGGAAGTGGATCACGACTTCTTGTTACTCCAGATGATGCACCAGTGCTTACATTGTGCTTATTTGTCATCTTTTCATTGTATGTTCCTTTCAGCAGTGAATACAGCTTATTTGTGTTGCACACAGTGCCATGCAAATTTAGGGCACTATTTTAATGCATGATAAATAATTACTATAATTAACAGAAAAACAAAATGCCTCCTGGCAATTTGTCAGGACTAGACACCTCTTTCCCTGCCAGATATTTTCATATGTATGACATGTACATATAAGATCCCTCTTGCCTCTGTGTAGGGACATGCATCTCCCATTAGCAGTAATGGGAATTATATGTGTTCAGTGAGGGGAGACTGTAGTTTACCCTGGCTAGTGTGCTATGTTAGTTGTGCTTTATTGGATCATATGGAGCATGCCAAATAAAAAACGAAAAAACACCTTTCCATCTTCATTGTTCAGAGAGAAATATATAGGAAGCCCCTGTACACAATCATGCTTTTAATTAAGTGTTATTTGCAGGTGCTATTTCTCTCCAATTTCCTATAGCAATAACAAAAATAATCTGCAAAATAAAGTGATTAGGGATAAAAATTAGCTAGAGTTACCAGACTGATGAGAAATTTAAAAAAATGAGCAATTTTAATAAACCACATTTTGAAACTATAAACATCCTTGTATGGGTAGATGCTGCACTGCAAAATACTAAACTTCATTTCACTATCAATTTTCTGATTCATCTGAAGAAGTTCATTATCTGTTAAATTGAAGGCAAGCCTCCCACAGAGGAATGCTATCTAAAGATGGATGTGTTTGTGTGTGAAAGGATAGCCTTTCTTAGCTGTTTATCAAAAAAAGACATTCATGGACTAGTTACTATACTTCACTACTTTGTAAATATAAAGTACAATGCATACATACAATCATATGACAGTGGTTTATTTTTGTCATCTGGTTGTGACACATTAATACAAATTTAGTCCAAACATCCAAAGTTATGCTGCTAGGAATGTTGCCATCTGGTTTTAATGAATATCTGGGGTCCATTTTTCAGTTAAGCTTTTCTTATTGTGTTTGTGTGTTGCTTTTTCCAAGCTATCTGCATAATTGCTTAAAGATTTTACTGCAAAATTAATATCCTTACTGTGAATGAGGGAGAAGGGCAAAAACCAGGATGACAAAGGCTGAAATGAGGTGAAAGGCAAATTCAATTTTTCCTTGCACCATAGAAACCTCGTCAGGACTAGCTTTATCTGGTAATCCACATTTAAACTTTAACCTGTAGGGGGGCTCTTTGTGTTAGTTAATGTAAGCATAAAAAGAGTCTGAACCACTAATCAGATTAATCATATTTTGTGAGACTCAAAAGCTTCATTAAAAGGACCTCGTTTCCAAGCTACACATTTCAGAAAGGGAAAAAAAGTTGGCTATGAAAAGGAAAGAGTAACACTGAAATTCAAAAAGACACAGACTGTGTGTCTCCTGGAATTAAACCAAACAGAGTTAAGAACTGGAACAACATCCACCTTCATAAAATACACCTTGACGATGCCAAAATAATTAGGACATTTTACTATTGAAATCATGCATTCCCTACATTTACAAAGCTTTATCTTATGCACAAGAGAGAACTAGTTATTAGACAAATACAATAAACGTCTTCCCTTTCCTCATATTTATGGAAGTCTCCCTCTCCGCTGAAGCAATCGTATTTCCTAAGTACTTCAGGTGACCCCTCGGAGGCAAGAAAACGTGAACTTCAGAAGAATAAGAACTGGAATCTGTCATCTGCAGTTAGGTTATTTACATTCATGCGAGAAATACTCCAGTTCCCTAAAGAGCATGAAAATGAAAGAGCAAGCCGCTCTCCCAAGCTGGCACAGCATTGTGTTCTCTTTCAAAAACAACAAAATAACTCTATTTTTAATAAACAAATGGTTTGACACAAACGAAGCTTCAGGGAAGCTGATGCATATGGAGCAAAACATGGTTTAAGATCAGAATCCCAACCTCAAGATTTTCATCATGAAGTTCAACAGGAACCATTTGCGCTTAGGAGAGTGTGAAACCCATTCAGAACTCAGATTACCCAGTATTGTTCTGGAATTAGTGGGCTTTGAAATCAGGAGATGCCTTGAGGAAACAATGATGCAAGAGAATATCAAAGCTGAAAGTCTTATATTCAGAAGATAATTCAATACTGAGCAAATGAAACACTTTAAAGCAGTTACATTCTCCCTAAAATGTCTTGTATTTAAGAGGTGGGGAGAGAAATCAAGACATGACATCACACATTGAACTACAGACTTGCCTGTTTTCCAACCATGGGACTGGGAAAGCAGAGTTAGCCTCACCTTTGTTTTCCAAGTGAGAAGGAGCACCCTCATGCGGCATCACAGCCAAACTGTTTGCTCATATTCCACCATAATGTTTCCATTTTCCTTTTCCTGTAACTTGCCAAGATCTCTTCTTCCCGCAAGCTGCATGACCCTCTGCGTGACCTGTATTCAACAGGTAAGTTCACTCCTTGACCATTCAGGTAACCTAAAATACATTTTTATGCACACATTGAACTCTCCACTCGACATGAGGTTATACACAAATTAATAACTTTATAAATGTCTGTTTACAAGTATTTTGCATAATTGTACTGAGACTGTACTCCTTGGCACAGTCAGTTATACCTAAAGGCACTGCTTGTACCCTGGGTAGGGTGACAGCAGGTGAAGAATCTTCTGCAGCAAATGACCAGTCACCAAGTCACGAAGTTTTACCACAAGCTTTCATTTTATGGCTGCATTTCTGAGTGTGTGCCATTGTGTGCCATCCTGTGCCCTGAGGTCTTCACTGTTCCTTTGTCCAACCAGGCAGCTGTCGAAATGGGCCTCAGCTCCATCCAGCACACATTCCCCAGCTTTCCCTTCCAAGGAAAAGGAGGGGAGAAAGGCCAGTGAATGCCAAGGTCTTGCTCCAGTGAGGAGCTGGGATGTGGCCAAGGACAGGCTCCCAGGTTCCTAGAGTAGATGTAGACTATACTGTTGAATTCCTCAGAAAATATCACACAAATCTAAGTTATTTACGAGCTGACTTCAGCACATGTTTGCACCACTGTAAATCTAGAGCAACTGCACTGGCTTCGGCAGAATCCTTCTAAGTCCAAGCCAATGCAATTTAAAGCAGAATCTGGCCCTTTAGTTTGATAATGAACAAGAATGTTGTCCTAAAAATACAGACACAAAGAATTTTGCGTGAACACAAAGAGAACTGTTCATAGGTCTGACTCAAAGCCAGAAATTTAAATGACCCAAATCTAACTCCCCAAAATGAGATTTTTGAGTTGGGGACATGAAGAAAAAGGACTAGGACGCATTAGTACTATTTTCCACCATTTTGTATTGGGTCAGGTTTTCTCAGCCTTCCTGATACTGTCTCACCTTGTTTTATGACAAGTTCCAGCGACAGCCATCCACTCCCAGACTTTATTTCCATGCAGCACAAACAGCTATAGTAAAAAATATCCCCTATCAGCTTGTCATCTGAGCTGTGGTACTTCCCAGTCCATAGCAGGGCAGAGTCAAAGGGATTAGCTTTCAGCACTGCTGTCACTCTGCTAAAACTGCTGGAGATGGTTTAAGCCGGCCTGCTTGCCTTCTCTCTGAGCTGAATCGGGGCTGTTCCCGTGCCAGATACAGGCTTGAGCGGAGGTTAATGAATAGCTGAGGGGAAGCAAGCTACTGCAGCTGTTCTGAGTATGCTCGGGGCATGTTTCTTATTTCATAGATTGGGAAACTGAGTCTCGGAGACATAAAAATCACATGCCTGTTGCCCGCAGAAGTTTGCGGTGGGTGACCCTCACAGAGCCAGGCCTGGAGCTCCATGTCTGCCGTCCTTCCTCCTGCCTGTGGGCTGTTTGCCCTCCAGCTGCGGAGGCGCAGAGCAGGCAGCGCGGGTTGTCCCTGTCCCTGTCCCTGTCCCTGCCAGCAGCGCTCCGGGGGTGGCAGCACAGCAGGATCCCCCCATCCTGGCCCAGCAGGCCAAGCCACTCAAGGGGGCATGCTCATTTCCCCAGAGATGGAACTACAGTGGCACAGCAGCAAACGTGTTCAGCAATGGAGTTCAAAGGCTGGGAGGATTCAAATTATACTCACCAGCTCGCACGAAATACATTCAGTAATTTCTTTTCCCTCCATTTTAATTCTAGGCACAGGTAATGGGATCTCTATTGTATAAAACCAGCCAACTCTGAAACAAGCTAAAATATCAGCATTTTTTTTTTCAGCCAGAATGATGATGAGTGTCTAGCGAATGTACATTTCATGATGAGTTTTTACAAAGATCTTGAGAATCTCTTTGAAAATATGATTATAATAATTTATGAATGTCTGACTTTGCTTTGCTTTAAATTTGTGGGTCTGTTAAAACCCAAGCAACTGTTGAGATGGTTGCCTAAGTTGGATGAGGTCCACATTCTCTGAGCCGCATAATGTCATTTATCTCTGCTCTGTCCAGAATAGACCGCTCATTTTAGAATAGATTTTTCCTTTAAAAAAAAACACCACCCAACACATACCAAAAAACCCCCCAAACTACCCCCCCTACATATTTTATTTCCATAACTGTTAGAGAAATTATTTTAAAAAGTAGTACGAACCTTGTAAGTTCCAAAGATAGGCAGCATTGGAATGCCCACCAGTGATGCCCACAGGAAAGCAGCAGATCAAGAGCTTTTACCACTTCAAATAAAAGTTTCTGTTCTGCAAAGAGAAAATCCCCTCTTTTCTGTAGTTCCAGACTCTACAGATCATTAGGTAGGTAAAGCAAACTTCTGATCTTTTGATCATTCACAACTCTTTGGAAAAAAGTTTCCCACAAGGCTCATGATGCTCTAAGTCACGTTTGTTTCTGTTCTGCAGCCTCCCTGTCTCCAAGTTAAAACTCATGCAGAACACTGTCCCTGTCCCTGTCCCTGCCAGCAGCGCTCCGGGGGTGGCAGCACAGCAGGCTCCCCCCATCCTGGCCCAGCAGGCCAAGCCACTCAAGGGGGCATGCTCATTTCCCCAGAGATGGAACTACAGTGGCACAGCAGCAAACGTGTTCAGCAATGGAGTTCAAAGGCTGGGAGGATTCAAATTATACTCACCAGCTCGCACGAAATACATTCAGTAATTTCTTTTCCCTCCATTTTAATTCTAGGCACAGGTAATGGGATCTCTATTGTATAAAACCAGCCAACTCTGAAACAAGCTAAAATATCAGCATTTTTTTTTTCAGCCAGAATGATGATGAGTGTCTAGCGAATGTACATTTCATGATGAGTTTTTACAAAGATCTTGAGAATCTCTTTGAAAATATGATTATAATAATTTATGAATGTCTGACTTTGCTTTGCTTTAAATTTGTGGGTCTGTTAAAACCCAAGCAACTGTTGAGATGGTTGCCTAAGTTGGATGAGGTCCACATTCTCTGAGCCGCATAATGTCATTTATCTCTGCTCTGTCCAGAATAGACCGCTCATTTTAGAATAGATTTTTCCTTTAAAAAAAAACACCACCCAACACATACCAAAAAACCCCCCAAACTACCCCCCCTACATATTTTATTTCCATAACTGTTAGAGAAATTATTTTAAAAAGTAGTACGAACCTTGTAAGTTCCAAAGATAGGCAGCATTGGAATGCCCACCAGTGATGCCCACAGGAAAGCAGCAGATCAAGAGCTTTTACCACTTCAAATAAAAGTTTCTGTTCTGCAAAGAGAAAATCCCCTCTTTTCTGTAGTTCCAGACTCTACAGATCATTAGGTAGGTAAAGCAAACTTCTGATCTTTTGATCATTCACAACTCTTTGGAAAAAAGTTTCCCACAAGGCTCATGATGCTCTAAGTCACGTTTGTTTCTGTTCTGCAGCCTCCCTGTCTCCAAGTTAAAACTCATGCAGAACAAAACAGCACTGCTGAGCTCAGCAGCGTCGCGAAGGAGGAATCTGTGGCACCCTAAGGCCTGATTGTATAAAAATGTGTAATGTTACCAAGAAAATGGAGTGGGAAAACATTCCCATGACTGCTTGGTAGGGCTTCACGCCTATGAGGCATGTGTGAAGATAGCTTCACACCTATGACTATTGCACAGAATCTGACCCTCGTCTCTTCACTGAGATCTTAAATAATGTTCCACCTGGGGACCCAACTATAAACATTTTTGCACTTAGAGAGCAATAAAAAGAGAACACATGGGATAGGAAACACTTGGTTAAATTTGCAGCTTTTCTATAGATTATAAATAATGAGGATGCATTTTTCCCTTCCTCTTCCTGACAGCCACCTTCTGTTCCCTTGTCCCTGGCTGCACTACCATCTAAACACTCCTACCTCCAGTCCTTTAAGTACCTGGTTTAAGCATCTAATATCCTCCAGGACACAAAATGTCACATCAAAAACTCCTACAGGGGAGGATTAAAATTAGCTCCCTTTTTTGTCTGCTGCCCCAAACGCAGTGAAGATCCCATCCTTTGAAATTCCTGATACCTGTGACTGCATGGGGAACTGCAAAATTCTTCCGTATCACTCAGTGAGAATCTACAGAGAAAGTCTAAACCTACACATTCAGCCTAGATTGGGTTTGAGTGCAAGTAATGGGCAAAAATATAGAAAAAGATTGTTGCTTGATCGTCATAAAAGATTTGGAGAGAGAGAGTAAGAAAGATCAGGACAGGTCCCCAAAATTATCTAGAATTACGAACCAGCCTGCAGTTGTTTGGATTTCTGTTTACCCTTGCAAATCAGAGGAGGCAGTTCACCAGAGAATCTGTTGGTTTGCTGTATTTCAGAATGTTATTTCAGCTGGACAAACTATGAGCAGTTTTGCAGCTGCAAATATGTCTAACGTCCTAAATTTTTAGTGACAAAATGGCATTGTATCCTTAAGACATTATATTGCTATGGTATAGTGTTTTATTCAGATGATCAGAGTAATAAAAGAATAGTTTTCTATTGCCTGAATTTCTTTTGAACCATACAGCTCATTTCTATACCTCTAAATGAAGAGAAATAAGGTATTTTTCCAGTGTTCGGCACCAAAAGAGTATTTTTAGAATGTTTCTGGTTATGGACCCATCTGCATCCTGTTCCACTGTTACTGCACAAAGGAAAGAGAAGCAGAACTGCACAATAACAGAGGAGGGACAAAGAAATTACTCCTAGTATTTCCCTCTCTCCTAACATGAGAACAGATTTCTAAATATTATCACCCACCATCTCATTTGAGAGGCTGCACTTCACCAGCGATGAGAGAATTTGCTCTATTGAAATCATAGTATGGGCACATTGCTAACTCACGTTTGCGATCTAGCATCACCTAAATTACAGTTTTATGACACAGTATTAGAAAAAGAAGGTTGTGCATAGTGAAACCTGATTTTAACTGGGAATGTAGTAGTCGATTTGGTAGGGAAATTTAGTCACCAAGGGAAACATGCTTTTAAAAGCAATATTGTCTAGAGGAACAGATACAGAGCTATCTTTCAGACTATCTTCTCATGGGTCTTAATAACAGTACTTTACAAACAGCTTTTTGTAATGAAAGAAGCATTAACCCAGGTGCACAGATTGCACACAGGCCTCAGCCGCTATAGCACAATCCCACTCTGCTTCTCACTCATCTCCTGTTGCAACTTCCCTGCTTTTAAATGGTTAAACCTCTCCATAACAGATTTGTTTGTAAATATATTAAAGACTTTATAATGCCCTGCTTCACCTGTAGGTTTTGTCTTCAACGCACTGCATGCATGCAGAACTGAGGCCCCAAAAGGCTGAATGAGTTGCCTAAGTTTATACTGTAAGTTAGCGTAAAACCTGAAAAACTAGGTTTATTTATTTATTTATCATTTATTTCAGTTCTACACCGAGGCCATAGTTTCTACAGTAACAGAAACATAAACTAGGCAGAGCGTAGATAGCCTGCTTCATTTGCCTGGCAGTTCCCTTTTAAGTGGACAGTGATTACTTGCATCTCCTTTCCTAAGGGTAGAGTTTGAGATCACGTTAAGGCAGCTAAAACTAGATGCTCAAGATCAGTGATATTTTGAAAGCTTTCTCTAAAACTGTCCTCCTTTTCAGTCTGAAAGTAAATACTGGCTTCACTGTGCACCTGATGAGGCCAAGGTGCTGTGATCCCTGATGTTAGGAGGTGAGCCCCCTCTCCCCCCTGTACCACCAGTGCACTTCTCTACGCTTCAGTGAGAGAACCGGTGAGAGCTGTGCTCTGGCCTCCACCTGCCAGCAAAGGAACAACCCTTTCTTCTAAGAAAATATGCATTTCTAAACTTAACAGGGCCCATGCAGAGTAAGCCAAAGACATTAGTATCGATACCGATGGCTATGTGACTTGGGTGAAAACATGCTTAGTTTATCACTAAAGATACGAAGTGCTGCCCGAATATTGAGTGTTAATTTAAGGGAGAAATATAGCCCGGGATCCAGCGGACCCTTCTCTTACCCTTCCACCAGTAACTCCCTCAGCTCTCCACACAGATGGATCTTCTGTCTTCTTGAAACAATAATTACACAGGTGAATTGTGATTTTTCCAGTAGTTTTGCAATCATTTAAAATGATTTGCAAAATTTCACTATTTTGCAAAGAGATCCTGGGGGAAATGTATGAATGATCTTCAACGCAGCATAACCTTTAACAGAAAAACAAATATATTCCAGTGAAAATCAATAATTTTAAAGTCAGATATGAGCATTTATTTGTTCAGCTGGTTGGTTGTGGATCACCCACAAAAGAGTTTGGAGGGTCTCTGTGTAAGAACTGGGAAGTTTGGATTAGAAATGTGTCTGATTTAAGAGGGAGTTTTAAGCAATTAACTCTGCAAGCACACAAAAGTGAAGCACAAAGAAACACTAATGGGAAGAGATCATTAATGCAATCCATCCACATTCTCCATCTATACACTCATTACCTGCTGAAAACACCAGTAGGATTTGCCTATATGAGGAAATGGACCAAAATAGCTACTGCAGAATAAGCCATTCTTCAATAGCTCTCTGTTTGTCCCTGTGTGGACACTGTAGGAATAATTAGTGCACTTATTCTGTTTTAGAATAATCAGTGCACTAATTATTCCAGACTAAAGTATCTTTTATTTCAAAACACTTTGTCCACAAGGGGAGCTATTGTGAAATAGCTTGTGCTCCTCTGCTCAATTTCCATGTGTAAAAAGGACATAATCCGTGCTGTTGGAATAGCTGTACCCCCAGACTCCAGGAACAAATCAAATTATAGACAAGTTCTGATTCTCCCATCGTTCAGGCTGGTTTGTTAAAGTAAGTGAATACATGGAGTTGTTGTGAAAACAGGATTCAGCTGTACGGCAATGAATAAGCTCTTCTTTTAGGAGCTTTTTCTTTATAAAATTATTTTAGTCACATTTGCATCCAAGCTTATTACTGGATTTAATGATTGTAGTTTATAGAGGCTGACATGGTAGATGAGACTTTGCCCACTCTTTTGCAAAGTGTGAAATGCTGAAATTGGATGAGCATATAGTGTAATTAGCTAATTTGACGGGGTAGCTTTATCCAGTCTATGTTTTTAGAAACACCACTGATCTAGCATTTTTTGTGATGCAATGCAATTAAACTGAAGACCAATAATGTCTCAACAGTGACCTCACAACACTGTTAAAAATCTTTTAAAATTAAGGATGGGTATGGTACTGTCAGATCTTACTAAACTGGGAGGAGAGTCTCAATATGCTACCTACAGCTCCTCCTTTCAGCAGCGCAGCGTACCAGCTTTGTAGAGTAAATTGCAGAGGCAGACTCAAATCTCTGTCTGTTGGGTTTTTATTTGCTTGCTTGTTTTTTTTTCCAATCTTTCCATATTACGTAGGGAAGTATAACCATATCAAGAACTAGTCCCCTCCTTGCTATTCAGGGTATTGCAGAATGACACAAGAACAAGGGGATAAAACCCTTTTTCTCTCATAGCAGGCATGATTTCACCCAATATTTGAGAACTATAATGCTCAGATAGCAAGGCTGTATAATATCCCACTTCATGAAATTGGATACAAGATATTTATATGCAATAAATAATATTCTTTTCCACTTCCATGTTTCATATAGGTTGGGTTGCACTGTCTCACCATCCATCCTCTGCCTTTGTCTCACTAGAGGGAAATGAAATGCAATTTGGGATATATTTCAAAATAAGTGGCATCATTGCTTAGCATGCATTTTCAATAACATCTGCAATGGTCATGGGATATGATTTGCTAAAGTTTTACCAATCTCTCCTGTGTCTGGCTAAAATTATGGAAGTTGTCTGATATTTCTCAGAAGACATTCATCGTCCAGAAGCATTCAGCCCCTGCTCACAGTATTATTTTGCTGTCAATTCCTCAGCCTTTGATCTTGAAGCTTATTTAACCCAAGATACTGTTAACCAATAACTGCTCCAAATTTACTACTAATGAAATTTTCTGTAGTATGATGAAAATAGACTAAATGACGTTGATTTTCATTATATCATAAACCCAGAATTCTGCATAGAAAAATTGTTATTAAATAGCTCCTTACCAGAAGAAAATATTGACATATACATCTATAGCTCCAAAAAGCTCTGCTGATGGATTTATTTTCATTTTGCCAAACTAATAGAACAAATTTGATTTGTGGCAAATAACATTTGTCTATTTAAGGCTCATAACACAGATTTTTGTTGCTAGTCATTCCCATAATAAGTTTTTCCTCAATTAAAGTTTCTGTTCATTTACAAGATGGATGCAATTAGAAATACAAGATGTTCAGTATTCTCAGCTCAGACTCCGTTATTATCTTGTGTTTCTTATGTGCTACTGTAGCTGTTCTACCCTGAATTGAACTAGATTATGATTACTAGTTAAGAACTGAAAACACTGCCACTTTTACTTCTTTGTGCGAGTTACTTTATAAATAAATACTTTCAATTACAAAATTGTTCCCAAAGAAATGGGAATTATGTTGAAAGTACCCCACTGCTGCTGTAACAGTTTCAGATTTATTGAATCCTTCTCACTATATTACAATATCTCCTGCTGTTTTACCTGGACTGCAGCAATGCCAGACTCCAACCTTGTATTTTGTAATGTTTCAAACCATATGGGACCAAAAAAACCCCCAACATTCTTCCATCTTCAAGCTTTCGATTAGAATCAGAGTGGAAATGCTAAGAAGAAATTTCAAAATGCCCCCCTTCTCTCTATTTCCAATAGGTTGTTTAAGAGCCATGCAGATACATTTCAATTTTACAGTTATCTCAG
Source organism: Calidris pugnax (assembly GCF_001431845.1). Taxonomy (NCBI): domain Eukaryota; kingdom Metazoa; phylum Chordata; class Aves; order Charadriiformes; family Scolopacidae; genus Calidris; species Calidris pugnax. The sequence continues at coordinate 8,679,968 of NW_015090872.1, read as the reverse complement.
ATTTTACAGGCAAGGGTCTAATTTAATTTTATTTGCATTTATTAAGGCCAACTCTAGCATAGTGGCACAGACGATACAGCTGAGTGAGGCAGACGAGAGAAGAAACATGTTTAGCATTAAAACAACGCTGAATTTGGGAGAAACGTGCTTTCCCATCTGCAGCTATGCTACAGCTAGTGCTCTGCTTTTAAAGTCATTCTTATGAGGAAGTTTCATATCAAATTTCTTGATCTTATTGTCATAATCATTAAAGTGAGAATACAGGCTCCGGATATGGGCTTTACCACTGTATGAAGGCATGCTGAAAATTTAAATGTTTGGATAATTTCACCATCCTGTTGCTTTAGTACTGGATCATTCTCATTTCTTTTTCAACACAACAATAATTTCAAAAGGAAAGCTATATGATGATATTCTTCCTTCCTTATATCTATACAGACCTTTGTACTCAAACTTTGCCTCAGTGTTTTAAATAGCTTCTTCTTTCCTTCCTGTATACATTTATGTATATTTACTCATTTTTAGTGTACATGAGAACATTTCAATCACAGAAATTACAAACTATAGCTGGTTTACTGACTGCAGCATCACAAATAGCAAAGATAAAAATACAAAGTAGTAAAGGTTGCAGAGAGAAGAAAAGCATTGACTTTGTTTTTACACTATAAATAACTCCAGGGGACACTTCTGGCACACCAAGAGTAAGCCATAGCTTTTTAAGATTTTTACTATTTGTTGTTGTTAAGTACTCCATGAATGTATGCATGGAAGAGAAGGAAAACCTTCTACTGCTTAGTTCTTACCCATTACAGCATCTAGTAATCTAAAGCCAAATACTACCCACCCATTTTAATTGTCTCACTGAGGTCAAAGGGATTATTTACTTGTCTAAACTGGTCCTAAATAATAAGTAAGAGAACCAAACGATACTTAGAGATTGTTCCAAAACAATATAAACAAAACCAGATCAGCTGTCTCGCCAGTTGCTCACATGGAGATTCCAGAAAAGCTATCCATAACACATCAAATTCTTTCTTTTTATTTTCATTCTTGACAAACTATTCTTTCAGGAACACAAGGGCAGGAAAAATCAACTGCCAGATGGTGAGCTAGGGTATCAGCTATTGGATCCAACGGTACACTGAAAGCAGCCAACATTCTCAAGGAAAGATATTTAATGGCATCTGAAAGAAAAGGCCCCCAATTTCTGGGAAAAAGTAAAATAGAATCAAAGAAATGGACAACTGCAAACTGTATCCACAAAGAGGATCACTGTGTAAGCTGAGATCAGAAGAAAGTGAAATACATCCAAGAGAGTCATTTAGACAGTGACTTTCGTTATACATTACGTATATGAAACAAGTCCTGCAAATAACTGGCTTTTCATGCCAGGAGGACAGAGAGTCTGTATATGAATTTATGCTGATTTTGTCAGATGTAGATGACATCTTTGGCTTTTCTGACATTCTTGTCCCTGTTCTTTGCTGGCATTTGCTTCTCAAAGTATTATGGAGTGCTTTCTGTGTTCTATCCCTTGCCACCTTTGCAGATGCATCCAGTGTTACACATTACTGAAATTAGCCCTCCATGAGATCCTGGCAGTTTAGAACAGCCTCAAGCAGAGAAAGAGATAAACACATATTTGTATAACTATGAAATGCCTCAGTTGAAGGTAAGCAAAGAAATTAGACTTGGAGAGTTCATAAGGGGAATACAGATCATAAAATCAACAGACTCCCTGAGATAAAAATAATGACCAAGCACTTTAAGCCTGTAACACAGAGAAGATCATACAAAATGAGCTTGGCAAAGCACAATACACAGAACAGTCATTTGCAAACACCATACCATGCTCAGATCAGAGAACCATTCCATATAACCTCACTGATTTCAGGTTTTATGATAGGCTACACAGTGAATTTCCAAGTGCAGTTTCAAATCAGACCTTAATGTAATCTTTGTTTACAAGCTGGACTCCTTTCCTTTTTGAGTTTCTTACCAAAACACAGCTCCCCGCCTAAGATTTAAAAGGGCTTTAGATTTCCCTATTGGAATTAGGGGCTGTTATTTTTTTTTTTCCCCACCACTCAAAGGTAAGCGTTGGACAGTTCTCCTCCGTGCCATCACTGTCAAACACGAGTAACTCAAGCGACTGCAATAGTGTGACTCCAGACATTCACTAGTTTAACAAGACAAATATTTGGTCTTTAGAAAACTGTGTGATTCAAGTCACCCTTGTGCAATCTGTTTTGAAACCTTTGTTGAACATGACAGATGCAACATGAAGATACCTCCAGACCGACAATAAGAAGTCTGAGAAAGAGATAAACTTCATGCAGGAATCCCAGTTCTGTCTCCTGAATATTAGAAAAAAAACATTCTCTGAGGACAGATTATCCTGTAACTATTGATGGTAGAATTATTTTACTTTCCTCTGAAGTATATGCTTCTGATTCCTCCCAGACATTGGACTAAATGGGCCACGTGACATAAAAAATAAAATAAAATGGATACTTGCCTGCACAGGAATTTTCGGTTATAGAAGAAGAAAATGAGCTTGTAAAATTACATTCTCCCAATCGACATCTTATACTTTTCACTATTCTTTGCACAGTCCAAATTGAAGACCAGCTGATGTCCAATTGTCCCACAGATTTATTAGCATCAGAGAGTAGGGAGGGAACAAGGTCCATTGTTATGCCTTTCTACTACGTGCACACAAATGCAGAAGGACAGAAGAGGCAAGGGAAAAGCAAGACCATGGCTGAAATTCACCCAGTGTTTTGACTATCAGAACTGGCTGACTACACTAACAGAAAGATTTTCCATTCCCTGAAGTAGAGCAGCAAAGGGATAACTTCTTTGGGCTGCCAGGACACCTAGTAGGGCTTCTGCATTTTGAGACATGATTCCTTGAGGCAATATGACTGAAGGGATGTGGCTCCCTCCAGCGCAGGGTTCTGCTTAAATGCAACACTGAGCCCTGGAAAAAGATATTAACTCATTCCTCATTTGAGCTGCCAAACGTACCAGAAATACCTGGCAGCAGCTCCCTGCCATGCTGCCAACCATTCTAGGTACACAGCCGGCTATTTTAGTGATTTCAGAAGAGCTCAGAGGATTTGCAGCACAGCAGCAACAGCAGCAGAGGAACAAAAAAACATTTGATTTTTTTCACAAATGTCTATACCAGACTGGACTTAAACCCATTCAGGCACAAAACTCCAGAATTAACTAGTGTCCTTCATGGCCCAAATCCAGGCTCAACTGCTTCTCTATAAATCAGAAAATTTAAGAGCTGATACCAAGAAATTGCCTCTCCTGTTCTCAGAATGTTTTCTGTTCATGTCACAAGCAATTCTGCAAAGCCTTGATAGGTATATTCATTATTTATAGTCTGCCATAATTATAATGGTTACTTATAGTTTAGCCTGCAGGAGGCAGTGTCATGTGTGGAAAGCAGAACTTATCAATGCTAATGAACTTTTGCAGGGGATTTTGAAAAACAGTGATTTCTCTTAAGAACAAGAAATGCAAAATGGCAAGAAGTTTAGTAAGACTATCTGGTCTAGGGTAAAACCAGGGAAGGGTGCCATTGGTTTTGAAACATGAGTCTTTACCCTTGAAATTTTTCTCTCCAAATAAGAACTGCAGCCCTTCTTTTAGTTTCTACTTATATGGTGTCCACGCTCTCAATTCTTTGCACAGACTTGCACAGAGCATGGACTGCACTGGCATTTCTTAATAGAAGAACAACTTGCTTCTTAAATAGAAGCAAGCACCTACCTTCAGGATGGAGCTAGCTATCACCCACCGGTAGCATTTAAACAGACTGCTTTTTAATATTTAAAGAAAAAAAAAAAGAAAAAAGTGATAAATCTGGATGGAGATTTCTCTTCGCATTTTTAATAATGCAACTTCAGTGAGTAAAAATCAGCGAAGTGTATGGTATTTGTACAAACAGCACCATTGGTACTGGTGTATATAGGCCCAGTGACATCTCAAGGATTATACAAATAACAAATGTTAAGGTCCAGCAGTGTAAAGAGGGCAGAAGGCTTCAGACAACATGGTACAGAAAATGGTGCACATCAAAAAACTGGCAGTACCAGTAAGGTTTCAAATATAAACACTCAGCTTTGAACTGAATTAGTGAAGAGAGAGAGGATGAAACAGACACTCAGTAAAGGCTCTTCACAGAATGCCAGACAAAGTTTCAGCTTTTTTTTTTTTTTTTAAGTCTGCTAATTTGTGTTTATCAGCACAATGAAAGGTTGGGCATGGAAAGATACTCAGAACTTAAAAGCTAAAACTGGACTGTCTACATTTCATTCTCTTTTTATTAACCATCAGTGAGTATTCTGCACAGACACAGCCCATGAAAGTAATAATAGAGAGAAATTAATTAGATGACTGTATTTCAATCATGGGGTTTTCTTGACATTTTATACCAAAGGAATGCAGCTCAAGCAGTTTGTAACTGACAGCAATGCCATGAAATTGCACTACAGCCTTGATAATTATCCTCTTCATTATTTTTATAATATATAAAGAGATAAAGTACAACATTCCCCTTTCATTTTATAATAGTATGCAGCATAATGGAAGCAGCTGAAGGAGGATGTTTGTCTTACAATGCTACAGTTTAAATCTAGTGACAAGGAAAGAAGTATCACATTAATGATGCACAGAGAACAGCACTACAAGCAGCCATCCTTTATATAATTATTCTATGCAAACTGTAAACATATGAGATAAATAATATATCCCAAACTTTTTTATTTTTCTTTCTTTCCTCACTAGAAGGGAAAATATATTAATCTCATTTACATAAATTTCCTTCTTTCTTAAAAGATAGTGTCATCAAAGCTTATAAAAAGATTGATGACACAGAAAGGGTCGGTCATTTCTTTTACACAGCAGCACCAAGCACTTCTGCACTATACAAGCCCAGAAAATTATAGAAGTGGGAAGAGTCCTTTTGGCTCTAGCTGGAGACAAAAGTAGTAAAGGTCTTATCAAGTATTATGGATAATTTTAATTAGGGAGGGTAGTGTTTAAACAGTAACAATTTCATAATTTGGCAAACTATTTTAGACAATATTCAGAAAATGCAGGTAGGGAAGTCTCAGCTGGAACATGACAAGCACGTACAAGGAGATTAGAAGTTACCTTTTCCCTGTCTACCACAGGTTCAGCTCAACTTGGTATGAACAACAGAAGTCAACTCCAGATGGCTACAAAAGAAGTCAGTCTGTTACCTTATTAAAGCAGAGATTGAAAGCAGGATAACTTCAGGAACAGTAACTTTGCAGGTAGTTTCAAGCAGAAGCTGCCAAATTAAGCCTGTAGAGATATGAAGCACATAAAGCAGCTTTGGAGGACAGTAACCTCCTGCCTCTGAGCTTGAAGTCAGGATATCCTCTTGGTGTAACCCCTATAAAAGGTAAACTTTATTTAGTCTAGGCAACATCAGCTTCTTAGTGTGAATTAACTTACCTTAATAATATGCTTCCTTCTGTAGATTGCCTGGCTCCAGCAGAGGAGCTGGATTTTTAATTTACTAACATACCTTTAGAATGTCTTTCTTCAGTCATTCTAAGTAACACCCAAAAAGAAAGATGGCTTGTACATAAACTGGAAAACCATCAGTAACTTTATAATTTTTTTCATATCACAAGAGGAACGTGAGACCATAATATCATGAATCTAAACACGAGTGCCACAGCATGCAGATTCAGGTCATATTTGCCACAGTATAAGGGCATTAACTTCAGAGTGTCTGACTGAGGCTCATTTTTTATTATCTTCATGACATGCACGTATGTGGGTGCTCCTTGCCACTTATCGTGTCGGTCAGGTTCCCAGAGGTTTTGCTATACTCAAGCTCTAAACAGATATGTTAAACTTTGTGGGAAAAAAACCACCTAGAAATATTTGATTGTTTGCCCAGGATATATCCTTCTGCATTATCCAGCCATGTATTTCTTTAAATACACCCAACAGCTCTATGCATTTTAGCAACACATATTTTTGCAATGTGTTTTGGGTAAATCTACAACTTCAGCCATTCACCCACCAGTTCCTGTGTCACACAGACAAGCTGACCCTATAGTTTTCTGGAAACATGGACTTTTTGGATAATGCCTGCTCCTCTGCCTCGCCTCACTTGCCTCTACAGCACAGGAATACAGCACATGGGCAGGGAGGCTGGCCCTGCAAAACACATACCATACCTCTCACCATCCACAGCACTGACACTGCATTCTCTGCATATACCCTCCCGCACACAACAGATCTGATGCTTCCAGGTGATGTAGGACCAGTCCATACGTGTGCTGTGAGTATAGAATTGTCAGATCCCCTGTGCACACAGAAATCAGCTCCATGTCAACCACACATCTCTCAGACACAACGAAACACTACCATCCTTCCCAGCGACCCACCAGAAGATAATCTTTAAACATATCTAAAGTCCACCTTGTCGCTAGGGGAAAATACTTTTCTGTTCTAAAACACACCATGGTTATTCAAGAATGTTCTATTCAGTCACGTATATACCCTAGGCAGTTATTTTCATTGTTTTTCAGTGGATCAGAGCAGACTATGATATTTTAAGCCATACAAAGAATAAGGCAATACTAGCTTTTGATCCTGAAGAACAAAAGGGCTGCATTAACCTATGTGCAAAGAAAGAAGAGCTGACAAAATGGGGGGATGGGGGAGGGGAAGGGAGAGAATCTGTCAGATCTTTGAAGTAATCCAAGGTCAAAAGTTTCCTCTTAAGAATATACGAGCAATGTGAACTTACCCTACCCAGGAAGCCACCTCACAAGGTAAACATTTTCAGAAGACAAGTCGTTGGAACTCTTCATAGTGTCAAAGGTTGAAATGAGCAAAGTGGCGGCTGGTTTAAGGCATCTCTCCTTTGAAATGTCCAAACTTCCTTAATTTTCAGACATTTTGCAGATAACACCAACAAAAGCCCCCTTGGTATATACAAAAAGAGCCTGCACCCTTTGAATAAATAAAGGTGTTCAAGTCAAACCTCAAGGAACAGAAAAACCAACACAAAACACCGCCCCAAATAAAGGTCAGACGCTTCTAATAAATTAACGTAACTTGAGTATCCAAAAATCTGAGCTATCAAAATTGCCCACTAGAGCAGAATCAGAGAGTACTTTAGAAATAGCTGAAGCATTGAAGACCTTTCCACCCATCAGGTGTTCATTATTTGCCTCAGCTGAATTGCCAGAACAGCTTCCATGAACTTGCCAGTGCTAAACCTGCTCACATCATTCTCCAAGTAGTTCATGCTGAGAGGCTGAGTTTGCGCTGAGTTTGCGCTGGAGCTGACAGCGGGCGGTCACACAAATCCTTTTCGTAATTTAGCAAAGAGTTAATGATGGTTACCTGAAAGTACCCGAGACACCCTCCTGTAGAATTTTTTGCCTTTATGTATAAGCTTAAGAAAATTCAGACTTACGGGAACGATAGTATAACAACACTTCCCAACAGTTGTCACTTAAATAGACATGCATCATTTTCATTTGCTCAAATCAAAGTTATTATTTTCATGTTTGCATCACTAATTCAATAGGATATTGAGCACATGAAGTTTTAAGTACACAGATAGGACGAATAAATTAGGCCTATTCACATAGGTAATACAGCTGTGCACTGACTTAAGTACCTAAAATAGTACCAATGAGTAGAAAAGAAACAAAGAGAGGAAGTTTCTAAAAATGAGAGCTTGAAGGGACATAAAGCATCCAGCAGATACACTATCAGATTTCTTCATACGGAGGCACTGCTGCAACAGTGTTGTTTCTTCAAAGAGGTAGCCCCTCAACAACATAAAAATATACAGATTTTCAAACACAGTGAAATATTTTCTAATATGAACATCCTAAAAAGGGGAAATCAATAAATGGCATGAAAAACTTCAAAGACGGACCTCCTGTCAATGACAGAGGTTCTTCAGCGATGTAAAGTCTTTGAAGAAGGACTCCCAGTGCTGGGAAACCTTTGAAGTGACAGAAAGCAGACATTTATAATTACAGAAAGGTGCGGTGTCCAGCAGAGATAGTAAAAAGATATAACTGGGGTATGTGTGGGGGAGGTTGAGCGGTGGCTTGGGCCCTGAGTGACCCTGTTCACTTGAAGCCTAAAAGCCGGCAAGGTCAACTCTATATCCATATGAAAGAGACAATTTGTGAAATGGAGATGTGGGTAGGGCTTAGAAACCAAATTACTGCCGCTTTCACACTTCTAGCATATGTTTATTAAACAAGGCATCTCTCTTTTCTCACTGCCCAGATTCCAGCACACACACAACCACACAGCCAGTTTTCACTTTGCAGCCCATGGTTCCCCGGAGGGGATAGCTCTGCTTGTTATGTCCATTGGCTCAGAAGCTCGCTTGGACTATGAATTGGGGTAGTCCAGCTTTACAGATATTTATCTATAAGTTTTTCATGAGTATGTCACTCCTTGCTGAAATTCTTACTTTCCTCTTCTCCCTTGCTCCCTGCCTATTTTTTGATAAAGTGAATAGAAATCCAGAGAAATGAAAAATTATGTTCTGGAAGAAAACTGTGAACTGTCTGGATTCTGGAGTTCTTTTAATTCTTGGCTACTTGAAAGGAAAAATGTGAAAGTTTAATTTACAGGAGTAGATTTTTGCTCTCCCCTCAGACTACAAGGTAAGTCTCTGCTGTGTTTTTGGAGCAGATCAGGGTCTGCCCATGCTCTGACCAGTCTGAAATCAGAAGTCAATTTAGCATGGTACTGGGCTCACAGTAGCGTGCCCAGCTGAGAGTTAACAGCTCACACTTGTCCCTGTCTTGCATACCTTCACAGTTCCTGGTTGTCCTGAAGCACATGCCGAGATCTCTTGCTTGTGCCCCGAAGATCACATAGCTACATCCAAAATATTAATTTTCAGCTTCTTCCCTGTCTATGACATGCTAGAAATGTAATATTTACAGAAAGACATCAACATCTGATGCCAGCCAAGATTTTCTGAAAAGCTGAAATGAAAGACAAGCAAGCAAACCAGCAGATGCTACCACCTCACTTGAACTCACTTGGTCTTTCTTGTAGAGCTGGACCAGGATCTGGAAGCAGGACTGCTCACAGTGGACTGAAATGGCTTCTCCAGTCAAGAGGTCTGTATTATTCTGCCCTGGTGTGAGAAGGGCACTAGAGCATCCTGTTCCTCAATGGCCTATAGCTCCACCTGTGAGCCTCAAATCCATACAATCCATACTGAACTACCCAAAAGCAAAAAACAGCTCCTTTTCCCCCGTGCTTCCCTGCAGACTTGCATAGCTAAGACTTCCAAGCAAAGGCTGTTAGGAGATGGCATCTTCTATCATTGAAATAAAAACATGGACAATGATACTTGGTAACTTTTACACCACCCTGCATCCACAGATCTCAAATCCAGTGACCAACCCAGTTTATGAATGGGAAAACTGAGGTCCTGGACAGAAATTCAGGCTGGCTCTGTAGAAAACCTTAAAGTCTCAGCACAAACATACCAAAGTTTATTACTGCAGGAAATTCAGAATAGACAGCATTAAGTCTATTTTTGTCTTTAGATAACCTTCAGTCCCAGGTTAAGGTCAGAATCAGAGTAAATAATACCAAAGTCCAATGCAGTCTTTAGAGAATTGCTGAAGATTATTTTGTTGAACTCTTCTTTTGCTGGCCAGACAGCAACCATGTAATTAGGATAACTATGCAATAGTGTTTTTAAGGGAATGCTATAGAGAAAAACTCAAACTACAGTACTGTATTTGTTTTCTCATGCATCAACAATTTAGTCTTTCTTCTGTTCAAGAGGTTGGCCTGAAGGGAATAAGAGAAAGGAAATGACAAAAGATTATTACCTTTTTATAACTATCTTTCTAAAAGTTATGGCATTGGCTACATGAGCTGGGTAGTAAAAAGGAAAAAAAAAATCCTAAATACCAATGGAGAGACCGTATGGAAGCTCAGAAGCAATTAACATGCAGACAAAAATTTTAAGAGTAGTGATGAAATTAAGTATTATTGCCAGAAGATGTTTACTACTTAAAATATCTTTCAGGTCTCTCAAAATATTGCTTGGAGGATTTGGCATGACAAAGAAAGCAGATGTCAGATAACACATAACACATCAAGAAAACAATAATATATTCTGAGTTTAAGAGTCCTGCTGGTGATATGGGACAAAAATATGCCTGGGCAATCTGAAAAAAACTTTTAAATAACACAAAACCAAACCAAATTTAGATGTTATTTTTGAAGTGCCTACACATCATGTAAATTTTGTGCTACAAAAAGTTAGGCAACAGACAGGATGAGCTCAGCAAAACCTGAGATTATCGTAAATGTGGAAGGCAGTGGAAACTGCTTTCTGATATGTAGTATTCACTGGCTGCATAATATACTTCTAAATCTTATCAGTGCATATGGTAAACAATGCTGTTTATACCACAGCTGTTTAATGCCAACACTTTAATAAAACAAACACCCTAAATCCACAGCTGGACATCATTACAAGAAGGAAGGTGCAGGTTTAAAGACCCTTCCAAACTGAGAAGCAAGGAGACCTTCCTCGTGGCTGCTGCACAATAACCCTTTTGCGTGCTTATCAATATCCCATTCAGTGTGTTCTGGCATGTGATTTACATGTAAAGACCTGTACCCATTAAGATACCTACCTTTTCTCCTATTCATCCCTGTTACTGGGATCCCTTGGGAGCCACATACCAGTTGATCCTCACTCACATCCTGGATTCCAGGCTATTTCTGTAGTCAGTTCAGCAGAGCACAGATACTAAGAGCAGTGGCTTTCCCCCTGGGTAGAATGAGGACACGCTCTCTGCTGATGATTGGAATTGCAGCAGCACACCTTGGACAACAGCACAAGACCAGAAATCATCGTCCCATCACAGCCATTTGGGTAATGCCTCACTTACAAAGGAGACCAGAGGAAAATGAAATTATGTTAAGTGCACCAATTACACCACAGGGACATCCTCATGACATAGTAAGAAAAGGATCTAGGTGACCATCCACAGAGGAACTAGTAGTGAGGCCTTAAAAATGAGGACCAAATCACCCTGAATTTAATAACATAAAATAAACCATGAACAGACAGTACTATGATTCAGAGGAGGGATGTTAGAATACCAGCACCAGTATTTCTGGTAATTGGAGAGACTTCAGGGCTCATTTCAGGGGCAGATAACTGCTATCACTTGTCTTACAGGCAACAGGAACTTGAACAACAGATAGTATGGGCTACATTATTCATGCATTTAAAACAAACAAAAAAAAAGGCACATTTGACCATAGTCTAAGGATCAAGAGAAAGATTAGTACAGAATGACCCAAAGTTATATGCCTTGTTGATATTCCAGGTTTTTACTGTAGATGATAATAAGTTCAGTGAGTTTGCCAAGATGTCATCTTTGTCATATTCTTTTTTGCTGTTCTTACCTTATATTTTGCCTGAGAACACAAGAATCAGATTTATGAAAAATGTATGCTGTTGTCAAGTACATACAAGTAATTTCTGTGAAGTGTTAACTAAGAAGGACTTATCTGCCAAAATTTAAGTATATGTTTGTTTTTAAGCACTTTTTATTTTCATTCTTCTGTGAGAATCATCAAAATATGATAATGTATTGTTTAAATTCTGAACTTCAAATACAATAAACTAACCTGAGACAGGACTAATGCTGAGAACTCAGTAATTCTTTTAATACCCATTGGATTTCAGGCACCTCTCAAGCTTCCAAATGCCTTTCAGATCCTAGAGATGTCTCACAAAAAAACCCAAACCAACAAACAACCAAAAGCAGACTTTTTTTTTTCCAAATATCAATCAGAATACATTTTGTACTTCATTAAATAGCCTTTTCCAAACATACAGGTGCTGCACATAACAAAAACCTGAAATGGTGTATTAGCAGCTGATAACATGAATCTATAAAAAAAAAATAATCATGAAACTTCTCCAAACCAGATTCGACCACTACATTCAATTCTATAAGGTAACATACAAATACAGTTTCCATAATATGTTGATTTTTTTTAAATATTGGTAAGAAAGAAGGGCACTGATCAGACCTCTAATATTCTTTAAACAGTAAACCAGAAACAGGAAAGAATCCCTTGCTCTGAAGAGTGTACTTTTACAGCATTATCCAGCAAATGCGATTCATGTGTAAAATCCAAAGTCAGTAATTGTCAAACTAATTTTATCAATATTAGTAGGATTAAATCTACTTTTTAATATTAACTGCTTAGCAGGATTGACCAGCTACAGGAAATTTAACAGAAAGGAGAGGATGAAAGTCACCACGGAACAGAAAATGTTAATCAGTTTAGTTGCATCTTTCACAGGACTATTGCTGTTTCTGGCTACAGTCTGTGTGCCCCTTTGTGAAACACAACTGAGTATTTGAAATGAAAAGCTGTGGACAAGAGTTAGACTTGAAAGATCACAGGATCAAGATTCAGCTATTTAGCAGTGAAAAGGCAGCAAGATAAAAGCCTCACACTAGCACGAGGAATTCTGGACAAGGAGCTAAAAATAAGTTGATTAGTGGCTGGGGTATGGACTAAGTTAGGCTTTACAGAAAGCACATTTGAGAATTGTTTCCAGCATGTGAATTTTTGCACAGACCTTCAGTAGGTTACTTAGGGCAGTTCCACTGCCTAAATACAGTTCTGTCTCCAGCACATGGAGATAGCAGGGACAATATGAGGCATGCAGATACCAGAACTTTCAGGAATAGCAGCTTGAGCTCAGCAGAACACAGTAAGGCTTCTTAAATGGTGCTAGACTGCTATATGGGGGCACCTGAATGCTTTTGCATCCCATGGTATGTGGGGGACCCAACTCTGAAGTGCAAGCCAGAAAACCCCTCTCATTCCCTGTAAGCACTGATGTGTTTTGTCTGCAAGTTTCCTAGGCACACCTTAAAACTTGCCCCTTAGCACTGGGCAGGTCTGGGCTTTGATTTAGGATCCACAGATTAGAGGATGCACTACAGACCAATCCAACATGCAGCTGTACATAAATAAGCAAATCTCACTAAACACAGCAGCAGCTGAAAGTTCCCTCAAAAACTTGGGGAATGAGCCTCACTGGTCTCATTTCCTTAAGACGACAGATCAGCAGTCACAGTATTTATGCAGGGTCTGGAGGATAGTAACATTGCCTTCTGCAGTGAAGCAACGCCCAGTGAAGTACCCGAGCCCAGGCGACTGTTTAGAATTGAGTGATTATCCCCCCACAGATGTCTAAGTCTTCTTATGTGCTACTTTGGAAAGCACAGGGGCCAGAGCTCTCTGTCTCTGGTGATGATGCCTGACCTCCAGGTCACCTGGTGCTGTGCTGCTCCCTGAGCTCCCAGTGCCATGATCAGCCAGACTCGCTCCACCCTGGCTGGAGTGTCACCCTCCAAAAGCAGGGTGCAACCACTGAGTGACAAAAGCCTGAATCCCACATCATGCACGAGTCAGATCACAGCCCAGGTGTGCACTAGTGTTCCCACAGTTCAGACAACTTCTTATGGTCACACCGTGTGTCGGCAGTGGTGTTGTCTGCCTTCCTCAGGCACGTTGGGGTGCGTACAGACCCTAACAATTAGGAGGATTTAGCTACTGTGGTGAGAAAGGCTGTCTACGACTCGAGGCAAAATGAATTCAATTCCCACAGCTGCTAAATGACAAAGACTTCAGAGACACCACTCCTTCACTTTGAAGGATAGCAGGATACAGAACAGGAGGGGAAGAGGTGAGCCTCATGCTAAAGGAAGGATGGCTACTTAGAATCTTCCCTCTGCTAGTTTTTTTTTCTAAAGCGAAACCACGTTGACCAAAAAGCCACAGGGAAAAAGGAAAGCAACAAGGAAGCGGAAGATTGTTCTTACTTCTGTATGCTCTAGATTCCCTGCAAATAACAGAAATTTGTTATGTTGCAGGAAAACTGAGCATCTAGCTAGAGCCCTCCTGCAGAATTCAAGGCGTGAAGTGTGTAGCTCTTTGACCTTACCTGACTTTCAAGGGCATTTTTCTTACTTTTTTTGCAAACTGTGTTATCTCAAACTCAGCGGCAGTATCAGTCTAAAATCCAAAGCACAAAATTCAGATAGCTCCTAGACTGTTTGCTTTCTTTTGTATTTTTCTATGAGTATTATAATACAATATATACAGAGACTAACTTTTAGTAGGTTAGGAATTTATCTGTTCAAATTGTTATTGTTTGGAGCATGCATTTTTCTAAGAATCACCTACCTCTCGTATCCATAAACTATGCACAGTATGGTGGGTTGGATAACATCAAAGGAAGCAGATCCTTTTCAGTAATATATCGTATTCCGTAAATCAGCTTGAAAGGTATTTTTCAGCTCATTTTGATTTTTATGCTTTCTTTTTCCTGCTGCTTGATGTAAAACTGACAAAGTAAAACTGACAATAAGCTGCAGAGAGATGCAAGCTTCCTGGTACAGAAGAGTAAACATTTCTCTTAACAGATGGAGTCATTTTCACTTTTATTATCATTAAAAAACTTCAAAACTCTATGCAAGTGGAGGAGCCAACAAGCTAGCAGTGTACTCCTGGATGCTGCTTTACTTCTCTATTTTTACAGATACTTGTATATTATCTTTAGAAGATCACATAAGTTAAGACAGTGTCAGCTACACATACAGGGCATCCTCAAGGCATGCAGTCCAATACTTTGAGCAGGACCGCAGCAACTAGACTGTAAAGGATGAGGCAGACTAGTCTGAGTCACTAAATTAATCCCTCAAAAACCAGAATTTACCACCCCACAGCAACACTGGACTGCAGTTATTGCCTCCTCTCTAGCACAAAACAGCTGCATTTTCTATGTAGAACACAAACGACATTAAGACAGGAAATATATAGGTTGAAAACGGGCAGCAACACAAATAACTGCAGGAGTGCGGAAACGCTTGGGGGAGCAAATCCTTGGGGAAGACCTGGAAGAGTTGTCAAAGCTGTGCAGCTAAAGGACAAGCACCAAAATGTCCACAGGATCAACTCTTTGTCCCAGTGTTTATGAATCTTCCCCACGTAAACCATTCCCACCCTTTTCACAGCACAAAGAGGTTGTTATTCTCAGCCCACAATCTATTGCTAGTAATGCATATGTTAGTGAAAGCAGCATCACAGTGGTGAAATCATTCTTTCAATTTGGAAAACTAGTGTAAAAAAATTTTTTTGGTTGTCTTTTTCTGAGTACAATAAGCTTATTTTTTTCTACTGCATAAAGATAATATATATTATATATGCTATAATGTATTACATATGCTATGTAATATAACATTTGGGGGTGGTTTACATATATTATTTGTGAGAAGAATACACATTATGAATGACAAGGGTTTTAAACTACAACTGCATTTCCAGACTCATTGAAACTGGCCCAAATTTAGATATTAAAGCTCCTCATACAATTTTATCCTTTAATTTTTTCTCTATTATTTTATACACTCAAGTAGCTGGTGGTAAATTGTAAACATGGCTAAAACCTGCAGAGATCCTTTTATCAGGAGTTTAAAAATCCATTTAAGATTTAAGCCCCTGGATTATTAATGTACTTCAGCATTTGTGAGCTGTATAACTGTAGCTATAGCACTTTGTTTTCACGTTTAGCTTGTAGCCTTTACTCATCATACAAAGGACTTTTTTTTTTCTTTTCACAATAACTTTTTGCTCCACATCTCTTTTAGCTACAGACTAATTTGTAAGAGCATTCTGTTTGCCTGAAATGGGCAGCAATTTAATTTTCTTTTTGCTTCTTTAATGTATCAGCAGAATCAGTTAGATGCTGCAAATGAGTAAGGAATAATAATTTCCAGAGAAAATTACAGAAATAAAGAGTAAATAACTCAGTGTTAAAGAAGAATTAATATAATGGGATCACTCAGAAACTATCAGGATCATTAATGAAATTAAAGTATAACCCATACTAATTTAAAAATTCAGTTAAAGGCTACATTTAAAATTACTAAATGTCAGGGGGAAATATGTAAATTATGAAAATAATTATTATAAAGCTCTGGCTGGAAAGTACCCATTTATACAAGCTTAAAGTCACCCATTGAGTTTACATGCATTGATACTCACACTATATTATGGAGCAGAATATTATTAAGGGAAATAGTTTAGTTCCATTTTCTTTTAAATATAGTTAAGATACAAATAAAGATACAAATACACTTTTACTGTACTTCTTATATTAGCTCCATCTGACTTTTATGATAATTACTTTTAAATTAATTTGATTTTCTGAAATATATATCCTTTTACATATACTTAAGGGATAGATTTTACTGTCAAGATGTAGGGCAGTGAGCGGGGGGATAGCAGCGTATTAGGGATGAGGCTGAATTGCTGCTGGGTTGAGTTCCTGTCCATCAGACACATCCAACACTCACCCCACCCCCTGGCGAATAGTTAAACTCTGAGGAGGAGGCCTGGAAAATCTGCTACCCATGAGAGGCTAAAGCAGATGAAAAGATGATTAATATATGTCAGGATCACAAGGTGGCATCTCCAACCCATGGATGTCATGTCTGATCTTCAATGGAGAGGAGACAGGATTTTACTCACAGTTTATGGGACTTTAGGAAGTTTGTAGACAGAAGTATCACCATTTATTTGATCTAAGTCATTGAATACCTGAAGCTACAAAAGCTTTCTTTACCTAATAACTGGAGGATTTCCTAGCCACTTGAAGTCTATCAATCAAGTTTGGGTACCTTCACTAAGGTCATACAGTTCAACAAAACCCCATGTATCTAATGGAGAAAACAGGCCAAACTCTGAGGCATGGTTATGCAGAAAGCCTGAGCAAATTTTTCAATCCTTTATTTTAGATATAGAGTCCAATTATGTTAATTAATTCATATTGTAGCAACATATTATGCTTCGCTCACACAGCACTGCCAGATTTTAAATACTGAGAATGTTACTAGCAGATCTACTTTCTTTGTTATTGGCCCCATATCTTCTCTATTTTTGTTCATATTATTGCCCCACGTATTTCCTCTTTGCCCTTATTTGTCCTGAGCACAAAGGGAAGTGTGGGAGGACTGAAGGTGGCAGAAAAGGTGCTGAAAAGACAATACCCTTTAGGGTTTTTTATAACATCAGTCCAATGAGGACAAAGTAAGGTGAATAACCCCTTTGTGTACTCTACGCCATTTCAAACAGTATTTGCTGTCAATGACAAACTTCCTGCCATTTCCAGACTCCTTCCACACTTACAGTGAATTGCTAAAGCACCAAAACCCAGATGATAAAGTCAGTAAACATATAAAAATTGAAGTAGCAAGTTGACCTCAATGGAGTTATTCCAAAGTCAGAACAGCAAAACTACAGCCAGAACCCAGATATACATGACAAATTACTGTAAATAATTTCTTTCAGATGTCTGGATAGACTCTCTAAAGCCTTTTAATATGTAATCAAATGAATACTCTTGGTCAATCACCACACTATTAAAACATACAATCAGAATGGTCATAGTCTCTCAAATATAATTAATTTTGGCCTAGTTTGTGAAAAGAAATATTTTGGGAGAGGAGTGAGAGTTGGAGGGGTTTTGGTTTGGTTTTTTTTGTTGTTTCAGGTGACCTCATGATTTGTTTCCAAATCTGGAACAGTCTGATCTTTTCCTTTAAAAACAAACTAGAAAAAAATGTGGCTTTAAAAACAAAAACAAATCTGCAGAAAGACTTTGCTGAGTGTATTTCTCTTTCATTCTATTTAAGATGATCAAACAGTAGGTTTTCTTTTAAAATATTCACTGGCTCTCTTATAGGCACTATATTAAATTAAATTTAATGTACTTTAAAACTACTTTAAAAATGTGGAACAGAAGCAAGAAAGGGAGAGAAAGTGCATTACCCCACTACAGGTCTTCTGGTCAAAAAATACTTTGCTGTCCAGGGAAGTTTACTGCTTCAATTCTTTGATGGCACTTTAAAGAAAATAAAAATTGTTAATAACACAAACATAACACACACATATACCTCCTGAGATGAATCATTAATCTCCACTACTAATTTAGTGATATCAATTACCGAGTTATTTTCCCTGCCTTTTTGTCAGGATGTGATCCTAGCCCTAGTTCTTTAAAGTTTTACAGATGCAAGTTCCATTAGAAGCAGTAGAGGCAAAAAGAGAAAGACCAAAGGGGAAACACCACCACATATTTTCTCTGCAATATGCAAACTTAGCTAAAAAAACATGAGCAGAACACCTTACTTGAAGCCAATTTTTGAAATGCAACTTTGCAAAACACTAAATGCAAACCTAATACCGTTAGGTAAATCACATCCCCTCCAGTCCCTGACACAATCAGAGAGCAAGAGGAGCAGGAACCAAACAGCAAGTGGTTTCTTTGTTCACAGATCCAAGCTTTTCCTTGCCAGCGCTCAGCTCTCACTCTCAATTTCTCCTTCACTTTCTTTCCTCTGTCCCAGAGCAACATTAGCAGTGATTTTGCAGGTAAAGCTTTGGCTTTTCATCCTGGTTTCTCATTGCCCCTCGCTCAGCTACTCACGTGCTCCTGTGAAACTGCCCAGCAAAATCCTTCCATACATATAACCACGGCTTCTCTCTGACCTGCCTGGCTTGTCTTTTGCATTGCCAATTCCCAAACACTTCCATTTTGGCTCAAAATTCTAAATATGAGTTTTCTTATATCTTATAGTCAGTCTGCATTGTCACGTAGTTGTCAGAGGCTGCTTGCTTTGAAATCTCTGAACTAACAATGTTGCATGAGCGGAATATAACACCTGGCAGGTGTGTTTACTAACAGACTGAAAGCAGACCTTTGAACAGAAAAATGTGTAACAGGAAAGAATTTATAAAACCTAATAACAAAACAGATACTGCATTTTAAAATATTTTAAGTCATATTGGCATCAGAAAGAATAAGGAGCTAACATTTTCAAAAGTTCTAGGTGAATTTTTAAAATACTAATGGAAGCATATATAAATGATTTTTACCTCATTAACTGGAAAGGTATGAAGCATAATTTAACTTGTTGAAGTGGCAGTGGTGGCAACAGTCGCAGCATTGCACTGAACTCTCTCAGCCAAGATCCAGGAGGGATTGTGCCTTAGTTCCTGAACCTCCTTGACTTCACAAAGCTTTCTCTGGATCTAAATTCAGGGGTTTGCCAAATTCAAGGCAGCATTTTATCCAAAAGAGTTGGCCTATAAGTAATTGAAAAGCATAAATACCTGGTAGGAAGTTGTATAATTTCAGAAGGGGTAGGGGATAAAATAAGTCAGAATAACAGACTAAATGAAGAGAAACAAAATTCAAAGGATCACAAGTGAATGAGCGTGACCATATAGCGGGGATTCACTTCAAACCAAAACCAAATCAACCAGCAGACAAGCCATCTGAAGCAAAAAGTGCCTGAATAAAAAGTAAAGAAGCAAAGTATAAAATAAAAGCTACAAAAATTACTAAAATATCGACTCCTTCATGAATATTAACACTACCATAATGCTAATAGATATATAACACACAGGAATGATTTGTGCGTTGGCAGGAGAGCAGCACAGACAAAAGTTCTCTTCTCCCTGCTTTAGCAACATAAAAATAATTACTTATAGTAATCCTGTTTACCAACCTTAATGCATGCACAGTATACCAAATATTGCTCTGCCTCATCATGAAACTGTCTACTTTCTTCCTTGCCTGCATCTCATCCAGCCCAGACTTTTCTCTGCCCCAGCCCACAACTACTGCTGCTTTACTACCAGCAAGACTCCAGCACATCCTGACCCCAGGATTTTACTATGGAAATTTTTCTCATTCCTATATGTCTGGTCTTTTCTTGTCTCTTTGAGCTCGTCTTTATCATAGTCCCACTGTGACAGTCTCCTATCTACAGGAAGTCCTATTTCTACAACTACCCCAACTTGTTAGTGATTACTGCCCTGAACCCACACTAGATCTGCCATTTGTGAAGTTTCCCTCAATGTTTCTGTTCTGTCAGCAGCCGTTTTCTCCACTGATTTCACTGTTCATTTGGCTTTCTGTGCCACTGCTCTAGTGCAAGGAACTCCTTGACAGCTTAAAAAGAGGCCTTTTTTCCACACCACCATAACTTGCAGACTCTCCTACTGCCTCATTCCTCTAGGGACTTCCAAACATAGGAGGCAACCGACTTCCCTAATTGCTCTGTCATAGAAAAAGAAAGAGTAAGCACCTTTCAAACGGCTAGTAACATTACCATCCAAGGGAAGTAGTCAAGTTCTTATTGTCTGAATTGTTTAAAACCAGACAGTACAAAGCATCGCACAGTACGCACGAGGAAAACCCAATATTGGCAAGGGACTAAATTTGGCAACTTAAAAGGTGTTTTCTGTCTCCATTTTTTGTGATATCCTGAAGTTCTTTCCTGCACTAAGGTAGAAATTGGCACTTGGAGGTGAACCTTTCTTCCAATGTAAATAATGACTCTAGGTTACATCATGCGACTTTATTTCCTTACCTTAGGTATCCATCTCCAAGTGTCAGTTCAATTATCCTTACTCGTTTTATTAGTTATTCCTCTAGCACCTGGGGAGGATCTACTTTTTTTTCTTGCTTAGTATACTGGAGTGATTCAATAAAGGTCATGGAAGCAAAAACACAGCTTTGCAGCCACCTCAAGTCTTAATTCCTTTAAGAATTGGGTCTCTCCAAACTATAATCTAACTGCCACAGTACTGGTCACTTCTCAAATTCTGTTCTGCCTTCTATGCCAAAAGCAGATGAATTGGCATGCTTCCATGAGAGGAGACAGGAGAGAGCACTGCTGAGGAAGGCATGGGAAGCATGCACATTTGTGTACCACATGGGAGCGCAGATGCCTAGGGAAGCACAGGGAAGGAGAACGAGTGGAGAAGTCTGGATCCGTAACCAAGCAGTACCTTTCTCCCCATGAAGGAGGGGTGCGGGAAGGATGCCTCCAGGATGTCTTGGCTCCACAGTCCCTCCGTGACCAGAAGGATGCTTCTTCACACATGTTGACCTTCAGGGTTTAGCCAAAGTACTCAGCTTGTGACCAGAGACAGGTTAGACATTAACACCTACAATGAGTCCTCACAACCTTCATTTTATTGTTTTAAACCCTAATATTTACATTCATAAATATTTGATTCAACCACTTTCCAGGATCCTCTGTTAATTTGTGCACCAGTTTTAATTTTTTCTCTCAGGTAGTTGAAGAGTTTCAGCTGCTGAAAAAAAAAAACCAAAACAAAAAGCCAGTGAACATGCCAAGAGGAGAGCAGGGCTAATATCTTGTAGCCTTTATACATCTTCTGAGGCTCTCTGTAAATTGTAAGGCCTCTTTCTTGTTTTACTACACACTGTTGGCATAGTTGGAGTGGGAATCTTGTAATGTCAGCCGAGAGGACCCACGCACAGTCACCGAAGCCCCGGGAAGGAAAGAATTAACAGCCTTCAAAAATGGAAAAGTTTTAAAAAGAGATATTTAAAAGGTTTGACTTGCAGCCAAGTGTTAAACAGTAAATACAAATTTTAAGTGTCTTAACGATTGAGATGAAGTATCATAATTCAGCAGCATGGAATGGGACCTCTCACTGGGAGAGGCTAAAGAAGAAAACTGAACCAGTACAAAAGGAACCCCCTCTAGGGAAGATCTCACACATTTGGGCCTGGAGTCTAGTTAGAGTAGGCCAAAACCTGATACTTTTATCTCCAACCTTTGACCCCGACATCTGGAAACTTAGTTTGAGTCAAACAGAAGGAAGTTTTCTTTTCTATTTCAAATACTTTATAGAAGAAAAACTTCAAGTATCTACAGTCAAGTCTGTTAGTACAAACTACTTTTATTTGTGCACTTGTAGTGAACTCTAAAATATGGAACATTTGTGCAGGAAATGCATGCGTCAGAACCTTTGGGAAAAGAGAGTAACTTGGTGAGACTGGCACATTGTTCGATGCTTGTATGGGATCCAGATAACAGCCCAGATAAACATCTCCAAGGGGGTGCTGAAGAGTATAAAAGGTCCAGTTCCTTTGATGTTCTTAGATGTTCTCATTTAATAGCTATCAGCCCTGGTGCCAGAAATAACAACATGTTTAAACATTCTGTATCAAAACACAAATTAAATTCATTTAGTGTAACCTGTGTTTCCAAAGTTCATTTTCATCTTTAGCTGGAACACTAAGTGTGATGTAACTCATGTTCTTCCTGGCAGTTATTTTCATTATTATGTTTATTACTCATTTAAGAGATTTTTTTTTTTTTTTGAACAGAGGGATTAATGAATTTAGACTGCACATTATAACATCAAAAGCTTTGGTTTCAAATAAGCCCATCTGAGCTACAGGAGATTTTCTCCCCTTATATGAAGCTAAACAGCAACTTCAAAAACATATCTCAGTTATAGTATTATTTTCTAGTTGACTGAAGTCATGGGTTTTATGTCAACCCGTTATATTTGCATATAATAAATGACTACTTATTTGTATTGTCCAAGCAACTCCTTTAACCTGCAATCTGTTTAGAAGTCAGATGTCTTCCACAGATACCAGCTCTCTCCTCAGGAGGATTTCTGATCATGTGAAAGACCAAAGATAAGAATAAAGGGACCTCTTGTTCAGGATTCAAACGATTGTTCAAGATCAGTTCATCAGTAGGGGGGAAGACACATGCAAGCCTTTTAACATCATGTTGCTCAGGCCATTATTAAAATATTACAGCAAAAAATAAAATAGTAAACAAAGAGTGCAATATATAAAATTTAGCAAAAGTATTTCTAACCTGTTATGTTTTTTGATCTTTTGAGCCTTTGATCACTAAGCCTTCAGTTTGCAAGTGAAATATTTTTTTTCACCCACTATTGATTAATGACAAATGTGCAAATTCTAATTGGAGGTACATACAGAGGTCTCAGAAGTGAGCCTGACTTTATAACTGAAGGCAGAAATCTGCAGAATTTTCTGTTTAAAAGAGCTCTTTAGGTTATATGAAGCCCCTCATCAGTTATTTAACTAGAAATATTAGAATATTGCTTAGCATTCTGGACAAAATACCGAATTACTCCATGTAAAAGATTTTACTGGTTATTTTCAGTGAGTCTAGATAGCTTTACAGAATTGTTTCTAAAAGAGTGTAATGTACAAGTTAAATGTTCTGCCTCTGCATTTCCCCACACAGACAGAACACTGCACGTCAGTGAAAGATACAGGTCTCAGCTAAGGAAATTATTTCACAAACTTCATCTTCTATTGTCCTGAGAATGGTATCATGTTTGAAGAAATTCAGTCTGTAAGTACCATCTTTACACCTCTGCTGTCAAAAACAAATTACCATCTCTAAAAATTCAGTTATATAGCTTGAAGTTGCTATGGATAAACACTATGAAAGACCAATTTTTTTTTAAGAAAAGACCAGCAAATTCCTCTTTGGAAGCAGGTACCTGCTTAATTGTCTCTGGTCTAGAAAACAGACACTCTTGCAGGAGACATAAGCAAATGGGAAATTGCTCTGTCATTCTGAACTATGAGACCGGAGGAGTTCTGCTCCATATTGTTTTACACAAGACTGTAAAACATTTTTGTAGTTGCTGAGATTTTCATCCTGCCTCTCAAATCAGTTCAGCAATTCCTCTCTCACCTCCCATACTAGAACAACTAATCAAAGAATCATAGAAGGGGTAGAGTTAGAAGGGACCTTAGAGATCATTGAGTTCTGACCCCCCACTAGACCAGGTTACTCAAAGCCCCATCCAACACTTCCACAGCTGGAGCACCCACAGCTGGAGCACCCACAGCTCCCCTGGGCAATATGCTCCAGTGTCTCACCACCCTCACAGTAAAGAATTTCTTCCTGATATCTAATCTAAATCTCCCCTCTCTCAGTTTTAAAGCATTGCCCCTCATGCTATCACTGTAGTGATGTCACCCTACCTGATAAAGAGTCCCTCTGCACCTTTTCTGCAGGCCCCCTTTAGGTAGTGGAAAGGGCTGTAAGGTCTCCCTGGAGCCTTCTCTTCCCCAGGCTGAACAAGCCCAACTCTCAGCCTGATACCACTGTAGGAAATCCCCCTCCTGCCTTCCTCCTGGTCTCAAACCTGTCTTCATGTGCAGTTTGCAGATATCTACTAGCCTCTTACAGCTCTAGTTTTCATAAAGGTGGTCTAGCAGAAGAAAGCATGCTGCCACTAAAAATGTTATTCCCTGCATTTTGGCAACACAGACAGACCATCTCTGTTAATACTTACATTACTGTAAGGTAAAATGAAGAAGTCCTTTCCACAGTCTTAGCTTTGGGCTATTTCACCTTAGGAAGCAGACTGCTTCTCCCCTTACCTTATCTTCTGGTTCTCCTGAAAGGCCATTCTGTTCAGGCTGTCATCCACGTGAGCGCGGTTGACTGATCTACAGCTCGCAAACCTGTTTCTATGGCTCTGGCTGACGTGGCATTTCTTAGGTTTCTTCGTTCTTAGGTAACTCAGGCTGTAAGAGGGAGGACATGGTATTCAGCTTAAAGGTTTTGGTTTAATAAGGCAGCATTCACTTTTGATTTCTTGAAACCCAAAGCTGTGGCACATGATCATTTCCAGGTTTACAGTTGGTCTTTAATTATTGATGCAGAGATCCAGGGTACCTAGACCCATTACTGAACTTTATGATTATTTCTTTTTTAAGTTTTACATTATCATGCTCCAAATACACAGTGCACTAGAAGATAAAAGGTCAGGTGGCCTTCTGGTCAGTGATCCATCTCTCAGCTCTGTTACACCAGCAATGTAAACAACTCAGTTGGAGAGTATTGACCTGTTTTATTTTACATATAAATGTTGGGAGGAGAAGGAAAAGTTGATACAGAAATTAAAGCAACTAAGGAAAAAAAAACCACAGAAATAATTTGATGCACTCATCTGTATTTTAGTATGCAGGAAAACTAGGTAAAATGATATAGACGGGAGAGATCTAATTCTCTCTTTTCTTCACAGCTCCAAAAACAAATAAATAGCAAGAATACTGAGCCAGATGGGGTTTTCCATTTCCTAAATTTTCTTATGTCTTAACTCTACAGTACAGCAAGGGCATATTCTCCTTTTGAAGCCCAGACCTAGCATTAACATTTATGGGAGTTATGCACACATCAAAAGAAGAACCTACTTTAAGCAATTTATAAATCTGAATATTTTTTTTCTCTGACCAGTGCAATTGCAAGATTATCTATAGGAAAATGCCAACACCTCTCATGTTATTTCTGCTGCTGAATACCTGTACAGAGGAAAAAAGGGGGAGAGAGAGACAGAATAAGAGAGGGAGAGAGATGGGAATAGAAGGGGGGCAGGAAAGGAGAGAGGGAGACAGAAACACACACCCCCTAACCCAGATGTGAAAACTCTTTAAAACAATTTCTATTCTTCTTGGTATGTTTTCCTTAGCATTTGGGGAACCAAAAGCAGACTACTTTACATTTAGATCTGTTTGTAGAAGTGTTTCCCTTCCTGACAAGACCTTTTTATTGCTTTTTGTCTACTTAGGGAATGTGTACACAGCACAAGTTCAAGATATTTAAACCATCTGTACATAATGCTATGAAGTACTTCTACTCCCATTTTTTCAGTGCCTTCTGATTCTACAAATTAATGTATGTTCCCATCATTATTTTGTGATTAAAACCCCTTGATCTTTCATATATGCAAAAAAGGATTCTTTGGTCATACATTCCCATTAGAGAGAGAGCTGATTAAAGGAGTCCCTTATTCAGTTCCATTCTATTTATTTCCAATTTAATCTCTTGCAGAAATAACTTGCTTGACTTTTTAAAATAGATTTTGCCCATACATATTCTCTTTTATCTGACATGTAAATTTAAATTCAGCAAAAAAAGTAAACTTAAGCTCTTCCTTTAGAGAAGTAAGGTGGTTTTATGACCATTTCACAACTTTCACTATAAGGTCATTGTAAATTTGCTCTTGGCCGTAAGGCCAAAAATCCCTGCTGAGAATCTCCTGGATCCCAGCCTTGAATTCAGTGAAGGGTCAGTGAATCAGAGATGTTTCCAAAAAAAATATTGTGGGCTCCACAAATAGACACTTTCCAATGATACCATGTTTCTTTGGCAACCGTTCTGTCCTTGCTGCTATTCAAGACAAATCTTGCAAATCTGACACCATGATTACATGGGAGTTGTCAGTTTTTACTGCAAAGGACCTTGGTCATCTTCTCTGTTTGTAAACTGCACATCTCAACAGCCCACACTCATCAGAGATGCTACCGCCAGCTGGTATTAGATCTTTATGTATTTGCAGTACTAAACCCCACAATTCCCCACTCCATTTCTCATTACATTGTTTCATCCCTCTAGAGGGCTTTATTTCATGAGTTATAGAGTAAATTAACCCCAGCAAAACATTGGGCTTGCTGTAGCTGGATTGATCTGGTCCCTTATTTACAGCTGTCTTGGGTACCTCTACATTCTCAAGGCATCTACAATGTGGACCCTAATTTAGGCCACTAACTCAGGCAAGGGATCTTTCCTATAACACGGCTTATCTCTCACCACCTCTTCTTAGAGAAAGGAGACCTGATACATGGTCATTTCAACAGTCAGGTACCAGAAACATTTTCTATACTTGTTTCTGGTCATGAAATATTATTCTTCCAGAAACTTAAAGGTAGAAACTTAAGGCTGGCCAAGTAAACTTCCTCCAAAGTACAGCAAGTGAGGCATTTCCTCAAAGTATGACTGATGGTCACATGAGGTTTGCTGCTGTGTTAAGAAATAGTGACAAAATATTAATTAGGCTGTCAGAGGGCAAGAGCAGTGAGACACACAGGGATATATTTGAATTACAAAAATCACCACACAAAAATATAAACATTTCCTTGTCAAAACTTTGCAAAGCCAAGATAAGAAGTTATAATATACAAGGCAGTTAATAGAACAAAATGACAAAAGTAGTAGCTGGCATATTAGTTGCTACTTGGGTGCTAGTGATCAGATCCTATGAAATAAAAAAGAATTTTAGATGTAAGCTAAAACATTTATTACAGGTGCTTAATCATGAAATCCGCTTAATCGGGACATTTCCCAGGGAACCAAATTAAGCCTAATGATACTTAATGGCAAGGACTGCTGCTTAATTGGGGTGGTAATTCCAGTTAATTGGGATTCCTGCAGGTGAGTAAATGGTACTCAAATAGAGATACTGTATCTGGCCTTCATGATGTTCCGATATTGGTGGTGCTTTGTCACCCCTAAAACAGCCTCTCCTGCTACTGGATCAGCAAAGCAAAATTACTTCTGTGCTCCCATTTTGGCCCTTTCAAACATTGCTTAAAGTTACAATCGCTCTCTCTGGGCTACCACTATACAATGACTTCTTCGAAGTCTAGTGAATCTGGATTTATACGCATTTCACCAGGATTTTAGAAAGATCCCACTCAACTTCTTGCCTGACCAAGGAGAAGCCTTTTAATAAGCCTTTGGATTTCATGGAGATGCCACAAAGATATTTGAAAGCTGCTGGTAGCAATTTCAACTGCAAAACAGCATGTTCTAGTTAGAAAGGTTTCTGGACTGGCTTGTGAGAACAAATATTTTACAACTGAAAAACCACTATTATAAACCCTTTTTCAGTACTAAGAAAAGGAAGACCTATGCTCTCATGGCACACTTGCTATTGCTCGAAGTTTTATTTTAGTCCACCCCACACACATAGACGCACACTACAATACTTGGATTTTTTTTTTAAACCATTATTAAAATATGCTTAAATATAATTCAGGCTTTGACATAGCACCAGAGACCCTGAAAATAAAAACTGCTAATGGCAGTCAGCTTATTAGAGAGATATGTTTTCATCATTGCTTCTTGGGGTCCTTGCTGCCCTCAGGAGGACGTGGTACGCAGCACTCTGCGTGCTGCACCATCTCTCGCTTAGTTGGAAGACAGGCAAGTTGCCAGTTCTTGGGAGAGGGAGATGTAGCTGCAGCGCCTGCAGCTACCTGGGGAGAGCCGCTGCTCTCTGTAGGTTTCTAAAAGCACAGCAGAGTGGCCTGATGAGCTACTGCCTCTCACAAATCCAATATAAGCCCCTCAAGCTGCTGGGCTGTTTTGGGAATTTTTAAGAGAGAGGGAATCTTGGTTGCTGCAGCCCCAGCAAAACTTAGGCTGGCATTGAGCCCTTTCTCCAGTGCACAGGCTGTGCTGGCTGCTCACCCCTGTGCAGCCCAGGAATGCTGGTTGGAAAGAGAAGACCCCACCAGTCAGCTGAGAGAGGCAGCTGCAAGATTCAGGCCACCGAACAACAGCATCCCCAGGTGAGTTCAGACCTAGCTGGAGCCAGGAGATCCCCAGACAGACCAGACAACAGACCTTACTTTCCAGAGTGGCACATCCAGCCACCCCTTTGTGAGCTTCAGAAGACTGCTGCAATCCAAGCAGCACTGACATGCAAGAAGACAAGCTATTACCACATCCCGGGACTCCCACAGCCCCCATTGCTCACTGAAATCAGGAAGGTCCCCCTGCCAGAAGCAGCTGCTCCTGACTTCTGGCTCCTGCTGAGATCAAAACTGTACCTGATTTTCCCCATTCCTCTTCAAGCACCGGTTCATTGTCTCAAAAGGTTTCACAACAGAAATGTTCTGAACAAAAAAGGAAGTGTTCTGAAAATACTTGTGTGTGTGTGAGACACTGATTTTTCTATAGCACAGTGCATCTGGCCATAAGGAGTAATGTGTTCCACTGCTCCAGTAGTAGCTCTAGTTTGTACAGCTAGAGACAAGTACTTCTGCACATGCTTCTCTGAGCCTCCCTCGCTGCACCCTTTTAGCCCCAAAGCAAGACGAATTACACAATTTTGTTTCCGCTTTACAGTGAAGAGCTCCAGAGTGAGAAATCAGACTCAGAGAGACTGAAATATTAGCCAATAAAAGCACCAAAGTAACATTTTAGGTGTGCTGGGTTTTGTGTTCTCAAACATTTATAAGCTGCAGACACAGTTGAAGTTTCAACAGTCAGCACTTGCAAAAGGAAAATGGGAACAACAACTTCAGAAAAACACTTTGATTCTTGTTGTGGAGCCATTTAAGGTAAGTGCTATAGTTTAAATGCAATTATATTCTCAGGTGAAGTATTACATAAGATTTTGCGTCAATTTTTTTCCCTCACACCACTTTCATTTTGCTACAGATAAACTAAAATAGCTGGCAATTAATTGATTGGGCCAAAATTATCAAGAATGGCTGTCAATCTACCACTAGTAAGCCTTTCTTTGTAACAGCACATGAAATATGTACTATAATGATTAACCTAGGTTTTAATTTATAACAGACCATGTGTATTGCATCAGATGAGTAATAGTATAGCTACAAAATAGTCAGTGTATATACTCTGAAAAACCTGAGTGGAAGCCATTTTTTCACACTGATCTTACACTTGAAGTTACAGATTCTTCACAAAGCTTATCACAAAATATTCACAGAACTAGAAGAATATCAGTGATACTAAATTATTCACAGTCAAATGTTAACTCAAAGTAGCAGCTTTTTCTCTTTCTCAGAGCACCCACATGTGGAAAAATTACTCTCTGTGTAATACAAAGATCCATCCTAGATGTGGAACTACCTTTGACGCAGCATTTAACCAACAATATCAATCTACCTTTCCTCTGTACTGGAGGGAATCAGAGGTTTGCACTCAGGCACGTCCTTGGAGGAAGAATAGCAGGAGTAGAAAAAAAACCAAACATTAAATGACTAAAAGAGTGGAGACAGAATTATTTTTTGATTTGAAAATCCAGCTGAAAATTTTTAACTGCTTTCTACTTGTTCGTGTATGCTGACAGCTCCAAAACAAAGAAAGGTGATCAAGATTACTTATCCTCAAGAAATGCTACTCTAGCGACAAGAACTCGCACAGACTGCCAGAGCCCACCAGGAATTAGCTGAGGGATTTTAATGGACTCTACAGCAATTTTCACTGTGTAAGGGGAAGAAATGGAATGAGTTTAAATAGTAAAATGTAAATTAATAATCATCATCATCATGAAAAAAGTTAAAATGTCAGAAAAAATTTTTTGGTGAGAGAAAATTAATGAGAACACCAAAGGAAAAAGGAGGGAAAAAAAAAAAAAAAAAAAAAAAAAGAAAGTAAACAATGATTAGAAAAGTCAAGACTGTTAGTGTTAGAAATTAGTTATTGCAATGAAATACAAAGGCTCAAAAATGATTGAGTCAGCAGGTGATCAAAAACATAAATGAATATTAAAATAATGAAGGACAATAAGTCAAGGTGAACTAACTGAAAATCAAGCCAGAATGAGTTTAAGGAATTAATAATGAACAAAAAGGGACAGCTCCTCAGCAGGTATAAATCCACCAGAACTACACTGATTTAGACCAGCTAAAGAGGTGCCTACGTGCAGTTAGTAAATGCAGAAAAACCCCAACCTTTCACTCCTGGATGCTAAGCGAAAGAAAGAAAAGGCAGCGGTCATGAAGATGAATTTCTGCCAGGAGTATAACATGCTAAAACTTTTCAGACAAACAATGTATTCACCCCGAAATGCAGTCAGAGATCTGATGTAAGTATTTGCAAACTTGGACCTATTCACCAGGCAGTACTGGTCAAAGAGATTAAATCCAGAGCACACACAATTCTGAAACATTTTGTTTCAATGTTTTTGAAAGCATTATTAGAGTTTTTCATACAAAGTATTTTAAACTGACAAAAGTTAATAACTGAAAAGATGTTAAAAATCTATTTCAGGTTGGAAAAATGTTTCACTTGACCTAAGATAATTTGGGGTGGTTCATTTTTGTTCAGAAAATTGAAAACCCATCCTTTTCCCAGCTCTGTATCTCAGACCATTTACAGACGTTCTGATATTCACTCTAATCTCAGAAGCATCTAAAATACAATCAAAAACTATATATCTCCAGTGTGTATAAATGATTAGCCTTTAAACAATGCAATATTCATAAACAGAAAATCTTACTCCAAATTCAAGTGAGAACAAAAAGATCTGTATTTATCTTTAGGAACATAAGTTCTTAAATGAATGAAAGATTCTATGACATGAACCACAAATAAACTTAAGACAATATACCTCTACATATGTATATGGAGATACTTAGCAGTGCAGTCAAAAGAATTCCTGAAGAACCCCTTTGTTTAATATATTACTTACACCATGGAATATAATAACTCAGTTAAGGAATACCTTCTCTAGTTGGTAACACTAGCAGAGTAGCACTCTTAATTTCATTTAAAGGCTTCACACAGGAAAGTAAGGGCATTAAAGTTGGCCATGACTTTCTATACAAGCTTATCTAAAGACTTTGACCAGCCTTCCAAAACACGGGAACAAAGGAATTACCTGATATAGAGCAAGTGTAAGATCCTAAGCTGTTGTTCTCTTACAGTCCCAAGCATGAACCTAAGAAAAAGACACATCTGGCCCCAGAGAGGAGCTTTAGACAGTACAGAAATGGTGTGAGAAGAAAAATATGGACACTAGCTATCCTGGGAGGAAGAGGTCTAAGACCTTAAGGACCTTCGTGCTCAGTAGAGAAAGCGAGACAAGTGTCTCTTCTGTTTTGTACACACACATAAGAAACCGCAGCATTTCTTTCCCTTCTCAAGCCTCCCAGTATATACAACATGAGCAACACCACTGAAACAAATTGCTGTAGATCCATGTGAAACCTGGTGTGACTCAACAGAGAATTTGCTTCCAGTCCCTGACAGCAAGAATCAAGCTCTTCTCTCACTCACATTAATGAAGTTCTCAGCTACCACCTGATACATTCATACTTAATATTCTTGGTAAGTGTGCCAGGTTGCTTTAACAGATACTGCAGTATCTACAGATCAAACTTTGTCTCAACTCTGTCACAGCCCAAAGAAAAAAGCACCCCAACAGAGATGCTCAAGAGGGGAATCAGCAAACCTAGACACCCCTCTCGATACTAACTTCCCTGTGTGTTCTTGTACTTGCAACACTGATAGATCATGTTTTGTTTTACAAAAGAAAATTCATTAAATGCTTATAAAGAATTCTGGGTTTCTCAGAGGGAAATAGTTACCAACGTTCAATACTATTAGAAATAGCATGCGGAATAAGCTAAAGCAATCTATCTCAATTTAAGTCAATATAAACATTTTTGTATCGTCGCCCCAGCATAATCTTCCTGCTAACTGCTGGTAAATGGCTGCTTTCTAAGACTGGTTTAAAAAATTGTTTGCACAATCAAAACTGCATCATGTGCATTTTAAACAAGAGTAGAGCCAGAAGCTAACTCTAATTCCACCCTCTCCTGCCTCACCCAGTGAAATCCACAGTAATGTACATTTTCAATTACTCTCCTCCATTCAAAATTCAACAAACTGTCATATTAGCAACAATTGTGGCTCGTTGGCAAAACCTAACACTATTATTACACAGAAACTGCAAGGACAAAAATAGTGTCATTTCTCATTGAAAGAAATGTTCTTGTAGAGCTCCATCCAGCAGCAATAGATGGCACAATTTAAGCTATATGGTTTCTAAGCAGAGCAGGGTCATTTAAATATCATTTTCAAGCAATCACTAGCTCTGCCTCAGAAAATATAGTAGCATCCAATATCTAATTATTATCTTGAAACATTCTACACACTGTATCTCAGAACAACATGAAAACGAACTTCTATTTGTCTCTTTAAACATTGAACAGTTTAATGTTATGATAAATCAGACTGAACTAGAATTAATAACTATCAGGTGCAGAATATTATTATACTAATTCATAAAGCACCAATCACATTTTCTAGTATGATGAATTATCTTGCTAATGAGGGCTGAAATATAATAGAGCGGCTAATAGACAGACTCTTTTAACTCATGTAATATAAGTTTCATACTCAGTTACTTAGTTTAATCAGGAAAAGTATTACTGTATTATATTTTCAAGTTCCTTGGGGAGATAGCATCTCTTTTGATGGAAAGCAAGGTTACTTGGGAATAACAGGTCATCTTCATCAACCGAGTATGTCACCTACATTATCTCATGATTTCTATGCGTTTGGGAACATACTGAACAATGAATACCAGCCAGCTGGTGGGTGGTAACATGCAGGCTCACTGCTTACACAGTCACTGCATCTAACTCCACAGTAAATAGAATATAATTTGAGATAATTTATTTCCTAAAGAGAAAAGGGGTAAATTGTCTTAGAGTATATCCATATGGGAGTAACCACAGAAGGACTAATCCCCCATTTCTTGTTTATGTCGCCATACTGTGGGTCCCCCCATCGTATTTAAAATGGGGGTAATAGAAGAAAAAGATTAGCCAGAATCTCATAAAGATGCGTTCTCTCTCTTAAGCTTCAGGAAAGGTAGAACACTGCATCTGGGAATGGGAAAAAGACCACATTGAGTTAGTACAGTATCACGTATGATCAAAAGTTCTGAAGTAGAGCCATGTGAAATGTTTGCAGCAGAACATGATGAAGCTATCCAATATATGATTGACTTCATGTGATGTTATAAATTTGCACACGGAAGGACTACTAGAGTTAATGAAACTCAATTGAATAATAGCCAGGGTGCACTTTCTATGTGTCACAGAACAGCTCGGTTCCTAAATCTGAAAGGCTTGATTTTTTTTTTTTTTTTTCCAATTTTCTTGAACCCCAAGCTCAAAGCTATACTGCTGTCCAGTGAAAGACACTTAGGGAAAAGTTTGCAGCAACCCTAACAAATGAAAACCACAGTGTTCTGCACAGCTCTTTTCTGCTAATGCAGTCCTGGTCACATCTGGTGCTTCTTTTATCCTAAAACAAAGATAAATTCATATGCGAGAACAAAGAGATATGCATGTCATTTGGTGTTATTTTACAAAAGAGAATAAAAAAAAAAAAACTTTCTGGTTTTCCCATGTCAGCAATCAGAGCTTTAAATCCATGAAAGGAGATTTGCATTCATTATTTAACCACAAAGCAAGACAACATTTTTAGAAAGCATCCAAGATTGACTAAACTTCCCCTTGGGTCTCCTTTCAGACATATCTTCTGCAACCCCTCACACTACAAACATTCCACTAGAAAAATGCATCTGCCAGGTTTTAAGATCTCTGCAATGCACCTTATTAGCATATTATTTTCCTAGCCCACCCCCAATCAATAATACTTACCTTTCTGTTACAGCATTTGATAGTTCTTAATCCATCCTACAGTATCTCACTCAGCCTGCAGCTCTGGATATGTCCTGATTTTAGAGCTTGTCATCCCTGAAAATACCTCAGATAATTGTTTGATTCTCTTGCTAAATCCACCAGCAAGTTTGGAAACTTGCATTACAAATAAAATTATGAATTTCTTTAGCTTCAAAACTGCTGTTATTAATTATTACCATGGAAAATATTATTTAGTGACTTAGGGCCTGATCCTGTTTCCACTGAACTCAATTGCAGGACTCCCATTGCCTTCAGAGGAAGTAGGATCAGGTTTTAACCTCCAAAGGCTTAAACACATCATTAGTAGAATTTGAATGGGCTTTACAATATAATTTTGCTTAACTCAAACATCCTGTTAGAGGTCAGCACATTCAAATGCCGAAGTCTGACGCTGAAAAACTGAACAGTGGGAAAAAGCTGGAGGTTATTTTACTTCTGCATTCTGTGGTGTGTGTCAGTGATTGCAATTGCTGCAGGGAGTGCTAGAAATAAAACTGCTGCAGGTAACTCCTGGTGCACAGTCTGGTGCTGGGCAGAATTTCTTATAAACACAGCAGGACAATCTGAGTAATCTAAGAATGCAGAAGGAAATGGAGTGGTGGAGTAAATATTTTTGGCATTATGTGGGTCAGGAGCAAGACTTTAATCCCTTCTTAAACTTTTGCTAGTTCTGCAGAAACCACCATAAGCAAACCACTACAATAAAAATGGCATTATTCCCCCACCAAATAAAAAGGAAAAAGCCTCATACACAGAAATTCAGGGCATATTATAATTGACCTCTGCTGCTTGAAGATTTAAGTCCCATTCTGGGAAATCATTACTCACATGCTTGATCAACTGTGTGCACCTCTTTGCCCCACTGACTTCAATTGGACTGGTACACGTGTGAAGTTAGGTACATGTATAATTATGTTTAGGATTATCACTTCAGCTGGAAGCTCCCTGGGCCAGGCTATGTCTACATCATTATCCATTACTAAGCAGAGTCCATAGTAGCAAGTAACACTGTGATAATTGTGTGCTGAATTATACAGCTCCCACGAAGCAAAATAGAGTACGCAGATTCTGTTCACATATTATTATTATTGTGATGATTATTTTTAAACTATAAGCACTTCCCACACCAAGTGATGCAACTGCTCAAATTCATCTCTGGGCAAAACATGTGTGACTCCATTTACTTTACAGATCTTTTTCATATGGTTTGAATTATGTCTGGTGGCTGCACATTTAGACTCCAATTTGGCAATCAGAGCCACATGTGTTGACATGTAAATTTACACAGACTTAAGCCAGAATCTGCTTTTTTGACAAAACCGAACATCTGATCCCCTTTCTCAGAAACATCAATACAAGTAAAATCCTGTTGACTTCAGTGGCAACTACCTAAACCTTATACCACTTAGAGATAGCTACCAGCATTACAGTATGTCAGAGAGTATGTCTACATCAGCATTTTATTTCAAATCCGGAATTCATTTTGCTTCCCCATCATCCCTATTCACCACATTTTGCCTCACACTGCAGGGCATTCTCAGGTTGCGCAAACTTGATTCCTCCTGGATGAAACTAGGCTAGAAGATGCAGTCCCGGTGCATCTACTGTGCATCAGCTGCTAATGGGCATTCAGGCCACAGGATCAGAAGAGAGCTAGTTGAAATGAAATCCCCAGCACTCATGTGATGAATGTTGAATCCTCAGCTCTAACAGCATCACTCTACAGATTAGATTCTGCTTTTAGCACTTACCAGAACACTCAGCATCCATATTTGGCTGTCTATTACATTCACTCTACTTACATTCCTCTGTACCAGGACTTTCATAAACACGTTGGTGTTTCCTCTAAAAGTGAGGACTGATCCTCTTCTATACATGAACAAGCCTAAACACTGAGTTACATATGTATTATTTCCTTCATACTTCAATTTCCAACTCTGCTGCAGAGACATAGCTAAATGCTGATTAAAAAGTTCGAGAGCTACGTTAGGTTCTGCTAAACTGAACATAGCTTCACCCTTAACTTATCTGCTGGGTTTTGTTACTGAATGTTTAGCATCAACTGTTAATACAGGTACCATTTCAGCCTTTCTGCTAGCGCTGTAAACATTTCCCTTAAATCAGCAGTTCTCACACTAGGATACCTATGAGGAAATCAATGATATCTGAATCAGAACATCCTTTTCATTCACTCCTCCCAATCTCTGTAGCAATTTGCAAAGCCCAATTTGTCCTTTTGCTCAGTTTCACTAATCCAAGATGAAGATCTTAAAATCTCCCAAGTGGCCTTTAATTAATGGCTGACATGAATACACAAACACTTTCACTCAGACTGACAATGGAGGTAACAAATATATCTGCAGTCCCTTAGGATTTATTGACAGTCTTTTCTCAAAGTATGGCTTGCAGAGCTGTTGCTAATTTGCTTATTTGCCCTCTAAGTGGCCAGAATGCCTGATAAAACTTCAGCAAGGGAAATGAGAACGGTTTAGTTCACCTTTCTCTGTTCTACTTGGCAAACAACCACATCAAATATACCCACAATAAGTACACCTACTCTCCAGTATGTTTAGATCTCAAGCTTCAGCTCTTGAAGCACTTTCTTAGGAAAACCCTCCTTTCTGCAAAATTCTTCCTTTTTCTAAGGATATAGCATCACAGATATAGAAAGACAGGCCAAAACCTCATTCAAAAATGGAAAGATAATTTGCATATTTCCCACTGCATCATAGATGTTAATTCACTCTGTGTACGGCCGCTCTGCTGTGCCATTACACATGCACACGATGACTTCCTTGACATCTGCACTGGTTGCGTTAACAGAGATGTCAGAGAAATGTACTCCTTTAGAGAGCTATTGACAGGATCAGAATGCCATTGCTCTTTCTAATACCACTTCCTCCTTCCCATGGTTAGCAAGGCTGTTTCTGTTTATAAAAAAAATATAATCTATTTATAAGACATCTCTAATCCCACTTTCTTTATGGAGGATCACATCAGTAAGCAGGGCAATGAATATTTTAACAGGCTACTGGAAGTTTGCTGTAGTTGGCGTTTGGAACAGGCTACTTCTTTACAGGAATCCCACTCATGAGCACAATGGGAGTATGACTGCAAATGACAGTCTTCTCTCTGTGGTAGGGTCACACCAGAACTGCTCTGGGGACAGAAAGAGACCAAGCCACATAAGTCATGCCTGTGCTGTCACAATTTAACAGACAAAAAAAACCAAACCGAAACAAAACCAAAAACGTGGCTATATAAAGCAGCAGCAGGATCGCACAGAATAAGCCTTTACCAGGTATTCAGCATGACCTAGAGATGCAAAGAGGTAATCAGCCAAGTAAGAATATCTGAAGCAGTGCGGGATCTGCCATGAAATATAAACAAAATACTCTTACAATAAGATATCAACTAAGCTGGGCAGATGAAAGTAAAGAAAGGCTCCAAGATTCTGAATGCCTCAGATGCATCCTGTGCCTCCCATTTGGTGGGATATGTACCACGGCACTTTTCCATAGGCTTCACAGGTACCTCATAGGCCTGGGCTTGTTCAGCTCAGCAGTGGGAAAGTAATTTCATAGAAAAGAATGTTTTATTTCACAGAAACTGCATGTTGGGAAAACATGCAGTTTATTATTTGCAAGTTTGCCTGAAAGCTGAGAAAAAGTGTGGGTGTTCTTTTAAAACAAAAAAAAAAGTGAAAAACGTATAATTACTTCATAGCAGTTAGTACAAGTAACAATACTGAACAAATTGCAGTGATTACAAAATCCTCTATAAATATGGTTAGCACTATTCTTGACAATAATTAGTGAACAGCATCTTCTCAATAGTATCATGATTAATATTTATTCTGACGTGTTTTTTGTTCTGGAAGATGGGATGGGACAAAAGGAAAGGGAGATAACATTCTGAGAGCTGAGTGTGTTTGAGAAGCAGAACCAAAAGCATAGAAAAATCTGCTTTATTTTTCTGCTTACTGTCATTCCCCCCTCCCCTCAAAAAGGCAATGCAAATGGTGCTTTACTGGTTTTAAAAGTAAAGCCAGAAATTATGTGGAGTTGGGACTGCTGAATTATTCATGAGTTCTGATTGAATGGGATCATTATCTCTGTCCTTACAAGCTAATAAATACTGTCTAATGCCTGGGTACTGTTTTGATCTAATAGTGTCAGGAAAAAAAAAAAAAAAAGAAAAAAAAAAAGATTTCTTTTTTGCAAGCTAGAGCCTAAATTAGGGAGGAGCTCCCTGATGAGTTCATTGCAGGAAAACCATGGGGTTTTTTCCCTTCCATTGACTACAAGGTTCACTTTGCAGTTCTCAGTCTCATTTGCTGCAAAGGCATTTTAACTTGGGCATGAGGTTAAGATGTTGCTCAGTGGTATCTATACAATGACTTATCATTTCTTATTCCTTTCCTATTTTCAATAGTCTTATTCCTCCCTCCCATCCCTGCCCCCTCCCCCCAAGCTTTCTAATCTCTTGCACCTCACAGTACAAAATACCCGAAACTAAAATACTTTCTGAGGCAGTCAGAGCACAGGAAACGATTATGCTATCTAATCATCTGCCTGTCAGCAGTCAAATAATTTTAAATTACATTGTTCTGTGATTTATTTCGGGATTGATTGTGGTGAGTCTATACTCACTTGATTTAATATCACTATAAACTAAACGTTGTATGGAACCTAAATTAAGGTTCTGCTTGGAGAGCTGTCGAAGAAGGAGGTGGATTTGTTAGAGATGCAATGCCACACAATGTTTGTTGATAACATTTGAAACAAAAAAATGTTTTTTAAAACCCACATAAATTAAAATTAAAGCTGAGATATTTCATTGGATAGCTTTTCATATGCTTTCTTGAGGATTACTTTTGGAACAGGACTTGTTTCAATAAGAGGAAATAATTAGGATATTATTACAAGTTAAAAAACCCCTCATAATTAGATAGGGATTAGTAACTTCGTTTTCATATGATTAACACAATAAAACCCATTTTTCCCCAAAGTAATCGGAGGCCTATTAAGCAACATGAGATCATATATCAAGGGGCCTTTTAGTAATTCAGCAGTTTGTAACATTTACACAGACTGAAAGTCTTCCACAAAACAGCTGGCTTCATTTTATCAAGAAAACCCACAGTTTTGGGTGCGTTTATTTTGAGGTCTAACGAAATCCTTGAAATTATGCCATTTAATTACGGATTTTTTAACAAGAGTTAGAAGTGTGTGAACTAGCTAGAGAAAAAGTATGAACATTTCTCAAATAGTGTATCAGTAATGGAGGTCTCTGCTTGTCTCAGTTTAACATGGGAGGATCCACCTGATATGTCTGGATTTTAAGGAGTAAGCATCTCCTAATAACTGGCACACTTCAAGCTTACAAATGCCTACTTTTATGGTATTTTGTTAGTAAAATCGGGTTGAACGCTTGGCTCCATTATGATAACTAGCCTAAATATGAAGCGAATTATTGACACATTTGCTCTTTGTACACACGGCTCATAAACAATAAGTAATAAAGAACAGATGCGATGTAAATTTAGCTTCCTGAGTCTATTCAGTGGAATAATTCTCCAAACGTTACCTTTTTAGTCTCCCTTTTTAGTGCTTTTAACTGCAGTGAAAATACAAAATTGTTCCTTTTGTTGTTATTAAGTAGGAACGTGATCACCCATTCTGGCTTTTCTGCATTTTCTGCATATGATGCCAGTCATTGCAGCCAATGAGACCTTCAGACAGTAGCCATTATCTGTCACACTCCTGGACCAAAATAACAAATAATATGCCTGGAGGTGCTGCGTTTTGTGACTGCTAGTTTCCCCGCATGGCATATGCCTAGATAGACTCAGATGAGAGGTGATTGCACAAAACTGTGATTGTGAGATGACTTAGCAGAACCCGTGATGATGTCCTAATGGCCTCCTGCAGAGGGGAACAGGGGTAATTGTTTGTCAGGGGAAGGAACACATCTGTAAGGAGGCATCCTCTGCAAACCAAGCAGCCATGTGGAAAAAAGAAAGGGAGAATCACAGTGCAGCAGGGCTGCATTTGAGCCTAATAAAATGAATAACAAAAAGAGGTGAAAAATTAAACAAGGTATTAAATGACCAGGTTAAAAAGGCTGTTACTGGTGAGCTCTGGATTAAAAAGAAAACAAGTTGTCTGCAGGCAGTATGGTTCTTTTAAAATGATTACGTGAAATTCTGCGACTCCAAGCAAGGAAAGTTAAAGCAACAAACCCAGGAAATGTAGATGCATTCCCCCACAGCAAAAATAGACACAGAGCAACCAGTACCCCTGTATGTCCTCACTTGTAACAAGGTGGCTTGCTAGTCACCAACCCTCTGCTGCAAAATTTCCTACTTCCAGCTTTTTAATCTTCCATTTAAAATATTTACTTTCCATGTGATCACTGCATGAGAACTGACATCATCCCAACATCCTTTCTAGAGCAAAGCTATTGGAATGAAGAAATGAGAAACCATCAATGTCAAGCCAGGCAATTAGGGCATCAGTCACATCAGTGGGAACTTGCTTTTAATGTCAGCTGGGCAGAAACAGGCCCTTAGAGTATATTAAGGGCCTTATTTTATACTCTTTCAGCATCTTCTATTTGATCAGAAATAAAATGGAGCAAACAAGCTAATTAATCGCATTCAGAATGAATTCCCCAGTCTTTTCAGCCTACATCTTAATTATTTATTTTCTAACTACAGAATAACAAACATTCTAATCCCAACAGAAGTAATATTTACTAGAAATAAATCAACTGATTATAGCTTCAATGACCTATAGGCTACAGGAAAGAGTCAAAATTCTTTAGGTTACATAAAATCATCTGTAGTCATTATTCCATTCATTATAGCTTACCAGCGGGCATCTGCAAAAGATCCACACAAAATAAGACTTAGTTCCTATACTAATGTAGGAAGGCTGTGCTTTTTTTTTTTTTAAATGATGCCTCCTAAACTCTCTATAAAATAAGCAGAGCATTGAAAAATACCTCCTAATCAGATCTACCTGCAATTGAAAAAGCATCTACTGCAAGTAATTAACTGAAATATGTAAACAGAATTGAACAAAAAATAGCTCTTTTTGTTTTGATGGGTAACTTGGGCCAAATAGTGCTATAAAAATATTTCAAGAAACAAACATTACAGAAATCAAAATAGCAATTACTTTGCACCAACCTAGAGTAAAATTCTTCATTTCATTTTCAAATAACTTATTTTAAAACCTTTTTCCCCAAATGGAGGTTGATTTCTAAACAGGATATGAATCTCTGAAAAGCTAGTTTCGTTTTAAAATGTTCAAATGAAACATTTTGTCATATTCTAAAAAAACCTATATTTTCCTTCCTTTTTTTTTTCCTGCTACAATTATCCACTGCAAGTAATCTGAATATTCAAATGCTTCTAATGTCTTTCAAAAATGCTACTTTGGGGTAGGTTATTTCCCTAGAACAAATGTTAGTCAGTCCTATTCACAAACATTTGTGATGAAGTTTTGAGTTTAAGAATCTCTCTTCAAAAACATACCAAAGATATGCTAAAAGCAAACTCTAAGACTTACATGGCCAATGTTCTGCAAATGAATGGTGTTTTGAGCACTGTGCTATGCAATAATTTCAACACTACGGGTAGTAGCATGGCACACAGGCATTTTTCTACAGAAAATATCAAGCAACCCATGAAAGTACTGACCTGTTTGACTATCAGCTGAAAAGAGGATGACCATTCCACTAACAGTGGAGTGTTCCTTTTTGAAGGGAAAAAAGGATGCTTGTGGCTTTAGTAACTATAATTACTCAAGAGTCTTCTTAGAGAAAAATACACAGGTTGTTAACATGGTGGCAACATGAGGGCTGGTCACAAATTTATCTCAAAACCACTTTTAACAAGAAATTGGCCTTTCAACTAAACCAAATGGTCTTGAGTTAAGTATTTATTTACCAGGAAAAAAAAAAAATTGAAAAAAAAACTTAGAAATTTTTTTTTCCTGAAAAATAGTTAGGGTTGTCCTGCCTTAGATATTCACAAATGTGAGTTTTCTATAGGCAAACTGGTCATGGGCAAGAAGGAAGTATGTACCGCTGAAGAAAGAAGGGTTTGTTTTCCCAGTGACCTGCACACATTTCCCACCCTGCCCAGAACTCCTGAGGCTTATCTTCAGCCTCAAAGCAGACCATGTAGCAGCAGCACAGAGGATGAAGATGAGTTTTCTGAACAAACAGAACCAAAGTCTGACAAGTAACTTCCTAAAAATAGGACAGGTCTATATACCACTCAAGAGGTAATAAACACAAAAATACAGACAAGAGGAGAGACACAAGTTAGTTTTTTGATTTTACTTGTTGGTTCTGTGCTTATGTCAACAAACATGTTTACATAGCCTTCTGATGCCTGCGGAGTATGTTTTGAAGCTCAAAGTCAGAGCACTTATCCTTCTGCTAAATTCAGAGTCCATGGAAATCTGTAAACTTTCTATTCTGCATGGAATATGCTATAAATTTTTACACTTATAATAAATTCAAATTTTAAACCGTTTGGCTAGATGAGCATTGTAGGTCCCTTCCAACTGAAATATCCTATTCTAAACAACTTTGAGACAGCAAAAATCTTTTCTAGTTCTTATACTGTGTGCACAATTAAAGCTTACATTTTTTATGAGATTGGAAAATTATATGAAAAATTTTTAAAAACACTTAAGTGACAGAAAAGATAAAAATCACCATTTCTTTCCGAAAGTCTTTACCAGGGATCTTACAAATATGATTTAAAATCATTTTATTACACTACTTAAAGGTTTTTATGGTTTTTTAATTATTAAAAGTGTAGTTCCGTATGAGTTTCCTTCTGTTGTAACACTGAAGAGAATTTGCATCTAATTGCCAGGATACCAGCGTGTGTTTTAAAATTGAAGAACATTTAAATATTTTAAATAGTGCTTTTATCCTATTAGTTTTGAAAATGATAAAGGTCAACCAAAAAAGTAAACTGGCAGCAAAGTGCCGCTTTAGCAGTGGTTCTCAGGCAGCAGACATTGTCTTTCTTTCACTGTACAGAAGACACTGAAATAGT
Organism: Calidris pugnax; assembly: GCF_001431845.1. NCBI lineage: Eukaryota > Metazoa > Chordata > Aves > Charadriiformes > Scolopacidae > Calidris > Calidris pugnax. The sequence goes on along the minus strand of NW_015090872.1, from coordinate 8,636,619 downwards.
CCTAAAGCTACCCTCGTCCTGGAGGCAGAAGCCAGCGTATGCATTTGTGTCTTCACACTCACTGGCTTTTGGTGAGCTTTTCTACTCAAAAAACAATTCTTCAAGTCTCCTCCACCTTCTTCATAACAGCTTTTTCAACTATATTGAACACTTTCTACTAATTAATTGAAATTTGGATGGAATAAAATAAAATATGCCATAGACTAACAAAAAGGAAAGATTTCTTCTGCACTGTTGTATCTATTGTATCATGCTGATCTGCTAAATGTCACTATACATGAATGAAGCTAATGAAATAGAAAGAAGCAAATTTTGACCTGCAAAATCTAGGAGATACTTAAAATAGACAGGAAAAAAACCCCAAATTTTTTGGCATCACATAGTACAAAAACACAATAACGTGTGGCTTTTTAAATCTTGAAATCGTGTAGAATTAGATGAGACAGATGAAGTGCAGTAGAAGCAAAGTCGGAAATATTTCTAGTAAGATGGTACAATTTCAACATCGTTGCAATGATATAAGGGTATATGAAGAACATTTAATCTAGAATGAACTTCACAAGAGTCAGGAAACTTTCTGAAAGGAACTGAATGTCTTTGTGATTGAACACTAAATTTTTTGTATTTAATAAAGAAGAGAAAATGCTATTGAAAATAATGGATAAAATTGCTACATAATTAAATATTGTGAATTCTTATGGACAGTAAAACCAGGCTTAGTGGATATCATGATTTCTTTTCTGTATAAAGTAGTACAAGCAGGAAGATGTAATTAGTCCTGGAACACAAAATGGTACAACTAGCTTATAGTATCTTGAAAAGAAGACGACATGATAAAACATGATGGGAAAGAAAAAGACATTATAAAATATGGTGGAGATACCGGCCAGTCTGCATGACCACTTATGAAGAAACCTCAACCTACAGAGAAGAAATAGGAGGACTTTTTATAGGAATTCAGGCCCCAGGAAATTAATGCAAGCCTTCTTCTTATGAGGAGATAAGGCAGGATTTCACTGCTACCTCAAAACTGAATTTCTGAACACAGGGAATCAAAGCAAGAATAATTTGAAAAAGAAATGCGGTGCTAAATGAAGTCTAATTTCTCTCCTACATGCTTTACTTCAGCGGATGCATTAAAATACTGAGTACTAAGCATGTGAGTAATGATTTGTTGAATTGTGTCCAAATTGGTTGCTTGCCTGAAGCAAGTCAGATGAAGTAGATGTGGGCAGCTCAAACTCAAGAACAGCTATTTTCTCATTTTCTTTCCTTAATTTCAGACATCACACCTTGTTCAGTTTGCACCCCTGGCAGTCTACTAAATCATTCTTCTTGAGAGCAAAAATAGCATAAACAGCCTAAATTCCACTTTACACAGAAGTGAGAACAGAAAGTATTCAGTTTAGCAGGCACTCCAAATGAAATATTTCCCCTCCTACCAAGCATTAACTCTCTTTTCCAGCTGTATTTTTCTCTTACTGTATAGTTCTCTGGTAGAACCTTGTTGCCTTGCTAGGAAAACATGTAATTAAATTAGCACACTGGCCAACAGTGAATCACATCTAGCAGAGATGGCAGGCAGCTCTAAAGATGTCTCCATTACTTGTCCAGGCAAGAGACAGGACAAGAGGAAATGGCCTTAAGCTGCACCAGAGGAAGTTTAGATTGGATATTGGGAAAAATTTCTTCACTGAAAGGGTTATCAAGCACTGGAATAGGCTGTCCAGGGAAGTGGTCGAGTCACCATCCCTGTAGGTATTTAAAAAACATGTAGACATGGTGCTTAGGGACATGGTTGAGTGGTGGATTTGGTAGTGTTAGGTTAATGGTTGGACTTGGCGATGTCAAGGGTCTTTTCCAACGTAAACGATTCTATGAAAGGTCATTGTTTTATGCTATTTTATAAACATAGGTGTTATTATAATGTTTCACTAATCTGTGCATACATATATGCATGTATCTTTTGTAAGCTTTCCTAATTCAGCATTGATCTCAAATAGAATTTTTGTACAGTAATCCACGTTGTATATTGCTGTTAATTTAAACTTTGCATTGTCATCTTAAAGTGAATGCTAATCAGAAAACATGTATGTAAGCATTTAAAATAGTTTATAATGTGAGGCTATTCAAGCAGGTATCTGCTTCTGAGTAGAACTGAGTTGTGATGTTGCCACACCAAAATAAGTTAATGAAGTGTGACTTTTTTTTTTTTCTGTTCTAACAGCTAATAACAAAATATTTGAGAGATTTTTCATCGAAAACTAGAGTAAAAGATATTGGTGTCTTATTACGCTGATAGGTCACTCTTTTATTAGACTTAGTCTTTAGGCTAACGCTTGCCTATGAAAGTTTCAATTAGAGCTACAATTTTTCACTTGGGCCACACACCAAATGGTCAAGAGTCCCAAATAAACCATAACACCATCAAGAGCTGAAGGAATTAGGAAGTTCACAGGTGGTTCTCAAACAGGATGTGACAACAAGCACCTTGTGGGGATCCCTCTCTGTGGAGAATTGGCCAGGGCTGGCCACATTGACCCATGACCTTCAAGCTCACTCTTCTTACAAATCCACAAGGCTAGCACAACTTCTGAAGACAGCATATGATATTGCTGTAGCCCAGGAATCATGTTTAGACTGTTCAAAGAGGCAGACATTGGCCATGTGCCTGTCTCTGAGCCAACTTATAAGTCGTAACTATATAGAATGGAGTTTTATGTTGAGAAATCTGTGTGCAATATCCAAGCCCACTCACCTGGCATTTCCTAGTTTGACCAAGGTAGGACAAGAATTTGAGGTTTCCAGGCAAGTATCCCCAAGAGGGTATCTCTTGATGTGCAGTTTCACGCTTCATCTGAGGAAGCGTCAAGAAAACTGGTACGTCTTTCCACAAATCAGATTTTTCTGGAAAAACAAATTAAGCATTTTCCAGTTCTTTCCACTGTGACCCAGACTTACTTTCTTCCTGGCAGATATCCCTGAGAAATGGCATACAGAAAAATGTTTATTTGCCATGTTCTACCTCAGCCTGATTTAGCATAACACTGTAGTATTTTCCTGTGTCTTTTATATCCCAAATCACTTGATTATTGAGTTGCATCATTGCTGAACCCTGGCCCATAAAAAACGAGGGAACACAATGACAGTCAGCCAAAACAACACAAACAGCTGCTTGTCTAGACATATTAGCAGTGTCCTGAAACCTTGGCAGGCTAGTGACAATCTAAAAAAATTTGCACCACTATTCTTGAAATGTTTTATTGCGATTATGTAAATCTACTCATTTATTTTCACTGGAAAACATAAAAACGCAGGCAAAAGAAATCATGAATCATTTCCCCTTTGGTTCCTAACTAACAGTATGATTCAAAGGGAGGTATCTCCAAGCTTTTTTCTCTAATGAAAGCCTCCTAAAAATAGCATATTCTATAACGTGAAGGGACAAATTAATAACAGTTATGATATAATTTTATCTTATGTGTGCTTATTTTGCTGTGACAATTATTTGTTTATAAGCCATCAAGTTATTTACAAAGCCTATTTGATGTTCCACCTCTGATTTAATTAGCAGAAGACTGTCCCTTTACAGTAAACAAAAATAGTTTAACTTTTTTGAAATTCCCGGTAGAATTACTCATTTCATTTCTTTGGTTTTTTTTTATATCCACTTCTAATTATAAATAGATGGCTTTGTTTAATTAAAATATGCACATAAACCCCACAAAATATGTAACAGATCATCACCAATGACATGAGGCATTAATAGTCCCCACACCATCAAAGTTACTGGTTCCTCAAATTCTGAAGAAAAATAAATAAATTTAAAGAGGAAAGCAGATATGGGCTCTGACTTGACCTAGCCATAGAAAGATGTTGATATCTGTAGTCAAAACCAAGAAGCAGCTTTGCAGTCATAGACTAGAACTTGGGGTACTTCACTTCCCCTCTCCTTTTTTGTGTGATTTTTCAAAGTTATGTCCAGTTGTCAGTGATCCAACATGCAACTTTTCCTGACTTCAGCCTCATTGCACCTTTGAAAAACCAAGCACATTTAAAAGTAGGGCAACCTTTGAAGACTGGGCCCTACACCAAATGTCTCTAAGTTTCAAGAATTTTTATTGGGTAGGGACATACTGACTTTCTCAGCTGCTCAGAAGGTGTTTAGACATAGACAGGATGAATAAGGGGATCAGAATTTGACCCCCTGTTTTTGTCACTTTAATATTTGGCATTTCTGTGGCCTAAAAAGACTAGGAAAATCATTTAAGAACTAATGAAGAGCTATTTACCTCCTAAATCTTCTTCCCTTGAGTAATGAAATAATTACCCTCCCATAATCATGGAAATATTCAACTTGAATCTTAAATTGAGCTGTTGTGAAAAGTGGTAGTGATGTTACATAGGTGATCACCATGGTAACATTTGGAAACTGCGCTGTCGTCAAGCCAAGAATATAGTTTTGCTTTTCCCATAAGAACAGTATAAGAGACCGCGACTGAACTCCTCCAAGATCCCATAATGATAAGTGAAAGCGAACATTTATCTGTCTTACCCACTGGAATATAGTTTTGCTTTTCCCATAAGAACAGTATAAGAGACCGCGACTGAACTCCTCCAAGATCCCATAATGATAAGTGAAAGCGAACATTTATCTGTCTTACCCACTGGGACAAAAAATCTTTTAAAAAAAAAAAAAAGCAAAACCCCTTAAAAAACTCACAACCCAACCACTAGCACATTGTCCATAAACTGAATGACTTTATAATGTGATATTACTGTTTGCTAGCTTTGTTTTGTTTACTCTCTGTACATTAACTCAAGGTGAATCCCAAAGGAACAACATGGTGGGACTACAAGGAGAAATCAAAATATTTTATTTGCATAACTTAGATAATTAGACATCCTGCAAACTATTAGAGCAGTTACTTACTGTGGCTCTTTTACAAATGAGCCCTCTCCTTCAGCTTGGTTCTTTGATTTCTGATGCAGTATGATTTTCTAGACTGGTGGTCGTCACAGTATCTGAAGCCTGTTCACTTCGGGCTACCCAGCCCAAGTGCCCCAAGCCTAAATCTTGCTCATTGTTCAAGGGACAGCTCAAGGGATGATCAATACTAAGAATGCTGTTTTCATCAACAGTCTGATACAATGAAAGATAATACTGTGAATATTCACCCTTTACAGAAATGGTCTGAGATTAAAACTTCTCAGATTGCGTAAAATATACAGGACAGTACAGAAGAGATGGGCCACTTTTGCTACATTTTTGCAGAAACCAGGGGATGAACTGGTTCACCACAAATAAGTGACCAGAGACTTTATATCAAAACCAAAGAGGCTAAATGACTCCCAGCTCAAAGATACTGTGATTTTCACATTGACAGTTTCTTTTCTGCCTAAATGCTGTGGTATGAATGCATAACCGTTCAAAGGGGAGATTAAGTATCTGGGATACTAATTTTATGTTAAGCAGGAAAGAGAATCTGAACTGTCAATGATGCTAGAGCACATGCTGCTGTGGAAGTAGTAGACAAGATGCCCAAACTGGATCTGCAGTTTACAGCTGAAATAAGAAGGATTATTTTTTTCTTAAAATGTACAGTTCATTAAAAATCCAGATCATAAAATAGAAGATCTTCAGAAAGGATGTATACTTCTTGCAAATTACCAGGAAGTGGAAGATTATATTGTCTTGTAAAGGACATTCTTTCTACTGAAGAATTAACATACCTGAGGAAAATTCACCGTTCATTCATTGGACAGTGTAAGGAAACCTTCCTGCCAGGATGCTGCAATGAAATAACAAGCAGCAGGTGAGGTGGGAACAGTAATAAAGGCAACATATCCAGGCTTGGAAAAGATCCTCAATTTCCTTTGAGCTAACAAGTGATCTAGAGAGTCCATAGTGGATTTCTAAAGGCCTAGCCTTCATCTAGTGGTTTCTGAATTAAACTATTCTCTGATAATTATGATTCACGTCTCCTACCTTTAGCTACCAAAAGCCTAGGTATCTAGTACAAACTAGTTTTCTTTATAGTCAGTGACAAATGATGAATGGGTGGATATGCAAAGGGTAATATACCCTGTCTTAAACACCTTTCTTCACCCAGAGGGCAGTTGTCCCATCCTACTACCTCTTTTCCATTGTGCATTGTGAAATTTTATCTCCTAAAGTTTGCATTGCACCTGCTAAACTCTGAATTTCTTAAACAGCTGTTATTGCACATGAGCTCCAGCCTTAACCAAAGAGAGGACTCTCCACGCCTGTTCACCAAAAATATCCAGCCTGAGATGGGACTACTTGGCCTGAAGGTCCCTGCAACCCAGTGGTTATGACGACAAACTGGACCACTGCAAAAGGCAGGCAAAATGTGGTCCCAGTGAAACAGAAGCAGAGGCCACAAAGGATTCTTCTGTCTGCTTAGCACAGAAGGAGAAGATACAGATACTGCAGAAGGAAGTAGAGCTCAAGATTACTTCGACAGATGTAAAGGGGTGCTAAGGCAGAAACAGCATGTGGTATCAAGTAAAAAAAAAAAAAAACAAAAACCTGCTTTAGCCAAGTACAGATAAGGACAACTCACAGACTTTTACAGTGCTCCAAAGGCATAGATCAGTGTGGAGCGTTAGCCTTTGAGCAGCACTTCTTTCTTCTGTGGACAGCAGGGGCATCTGACTAATACAAGATCGCCTACAGTTCACTCTTGGAGACTTTAGAAGCTGTAAGAGGCCTCTTTATTCCCGGAGAGCCTGGGATAACCATTTTAACAGATGACACACTCATAGTAGACTATGGCCGTGTGAAAGAAACAGCAGATTTCTTCCCTGGAAGAAATTCTGAATCAAACGTCTCTTTCACTGACTCCACTATCCAAGCCATTTTAAAGGTGCTTGTCAGTCTGTGGTCAGCTGTCCTTCTCAGAAGCCTTCCTATTTTCCTAACCATAGCACTTTCAAGTTGTAGCCCAACTTGTCTCCTTCCTTTAAGTGGGATTGAATGGATTATCCTCTCATGACCCCTTTCCAGAGCCGCTCTCTGGAGCAATCCTGGTTTTGGTCAGGAGACCAAAGTGGGCTCAGCACCCCCTCAGAGCCTGTCAGTAAATCTGTGGAGACAAGAAACAGCTCTTTCAAAAGTAAAGTTTTAGCTCTTTGCCAAAGAATACACAATTTAGGAAAATAGGTCCAAAGCACGGAAGAGCGTTATCTAAATATTTCATTACCTCAGTGTAACCACTTTATTCCAAATGATGAAAAATCCAGCTCATTCCTGCCTCTCCTGGAAAACACAGCCGTCTTTCTTATGGTACTCTCCCTCTCTGCCTACGTCTTCCTGTTCAACCTGCTGACAAAGCCTTCTTCTCTTTAATGAGAAGTTTAGGATTGAGGAAAAAGAAGCCTAACCCAGGCAAAGAATTATTTTTTTTAGGTCAGGTGGGTACATGCCACATGTAGTCATGAATTAGTATCTTCCCCAATACATACTCCAGGAGTATTATCTAGGATGGATTCTCTCTTATCTCTGCCTTATTCTCAGCCCCTTTGTTTCTTTCAGAATCTCTTTGATTAACTCTGTGCTGTCTAATTCATAATTAAGGTCTTTTTATTTATCAAAAGTAAAGCTTATGCCTCTCTTACACTCCTCAGAGCCATATTAGAGTTTAGGGTGTATTTAATGAATAATTTATAAACTGAATGCTTTACAGGCTACAGTTCTCATGTAAGGAGACAAATGTCACGCATCCATCATTCAAAGGCATGCCCTGCTGGAGAATAGGTTTCTGCCTTGATTTTGGAGCAGTAAACTCATCATTCATTTGCTATTTGCTTGTCTTGGCCACAGGATTGTATAAGCAAGAAAATGCTGTGCAATGAAACCTTTTGCACTGACTACTCTGACAACAACTCACAAGACCCCCTAGAGAGCTAAAATGAAAACTAAGAGTTCTGGGTGGTCACTGTGGGTGGCACATTGTCTGGCCCCACCTTATGCCCTCCCAAAGTAGTAGGGTATGGGCTACACACAGCCAGACTATTCACATCTTGTACTTGAGGGACACATGCACAACACGAGTGGATTCCCTGTATGTGGAGAGTAAGGAAAGAAAGGAAGAGGCATTTATTCATCAGCACAGTGCACCAGAAAATACTTCCATTATTCATACTTTCATGAAGTAGTGCTCAGAGTAAGAGCTCATCAGGGAAAAAAGTGAACTACTAGCAGCTCCCTCATACCCAGGTTTGCATGTGATTGCTCAGATTAGAATTTGTCACTCATTTTACACTCACGTCGGAGATAAAGTAGGAGCAAACAGCTGGAAAAGATACAAAAAGTCATCTGCCCTGTGTCCTACCAAGGGAACAAATGTCCTTAAAACACCCGTATTTAATATTTGTTTGTTTCCAAATAAACACTGACTATCCATAGCCTCCTCTAAGAATAGATTATTCTAGTGATTTTCACATTACACCGTTAACATCGCTCATTATTAGGAAGTTTTTTAAATATCTAACCTGCATCATGTTGAAGTCCACTCACAGTCATGGAGAACAAATAATTTCTTTTCTTTTTATAGCAGCTATTTCTTTATGTGCTTACACACACAAACACATTTCGGTATAATTTTATTTAGGCTTAGTTACTCCTCTTCTAACCATTCCGTGCAGGTCACAACCTCTAAAAACTCTCACCGCCCTCCTCTGGACTACCTCCGTTTGGTTCACAACTTATTTGAAGCAGAGTGTCCAAAAGTGGAAACAATACATTGTTCCTCATGTTTATATCCTAGTACTTCATTTGGCAAATTTTGCAAAAGCTTGCCAATTTTTATTTGCTTCTGACCTGTGGTCCCCCATGACCACCACATAATTTTCTACAAAACTCTTTTTTCACCAGTGCTTTCCAGATAGATTTCATATATTTGTAAATCCTATGTCTCACTCCCCATTGGGAAGTCCTCTTGGTTTGGTGGCACCTGCGAATTTAATAAGCTACTCTCTAGCCCATCATTTAAGCCATTAATGAAAGTAAGAATAATATCAGGTCCAGAACAGGAACCCCTGGATGCTCATACAACATGTATTTTGGTCGTGAACCATTGTTAACTACTTGCTGTCTACATTTCTATATATTTTAGTGCCTTTCCAGCAGTCGGAATAAAGCTGAGTGTTCTATAAGTTCCTCACTTTCCACCCTCTTTATACATAATTGCTATATTTGCATTTTCTAACATCTAGGTAACTTGCCTGTACTTCAGAAGTTCCTACAGGTAACTGTTAGAGGCTCTGAGAGTTCACCAACCAGCCCATTAAGTACCAAGGACTAAGTTCACCTGCCCAGTTGGCATGAAAATATCTTAATTTTATAAATTCTGTGTAAGCTGTTTCTTCCTTGTTCTTTCTGTTAGTGCTGGTATTAGGCCACTTTATTGCAGCTGACCTTTATATTGAAACGTGACACAAAAGGCACGACAATTGAGCGCTTCCACTGTCACTTTCCCACTCTCTTGAATAGCTTCTCTGATTTATATACTTGCAGTTGGCCTTAGCGAGTTGACCCAGTTTCCACTTTGTGCAATCTTCCTTCTTATGTTTGAAGTATGTGAAGAGCTCTTGATTTAGCCAACTCAGGCTCTTACTCTATTTCCTGTCTTTCCTCCTCAATGGGATAATTTCCACTGTGCCCATAGCGTTTCTTTAAGGAACTGCCAGGTCCCTTCTTACCTCCTCACTTAGACCTGCTTCCTAACAATCCTATCTCTACTGTGTCTGCAGTAGACATATTTAGACGAATATTATTTCTGATCAAGGATCACAAAAATCAGGTTTGTGCTAAAGTTATTTTTGATTTCTGCTATGGAACTGTTGGATAAACAGATTTTTCACTTCACCCAGGAGTGGCTGAATCCATCTACACTCTTCCACATCTCCAAACCAGCAGCTTTTCTTCCAAGACATTTATACTGATTGATAGGTAATTCATTAACAAGTGAAGGATTCAAATAGTCACTAGTCATGACCTCCAGTAAAAATAACATACAGATACTTACAGGTAAAAGCTGCGCAGCTTATTTTTCTTGAGATGCTAGTCTAATAATTTTAGTCTCAATTTCTTGGGCATCTTCGGCTCCACCCCATTCAATCTTTTTCCTTGAAGTTGTTTTAGTCAACATTGTAAGAATTTTTTGGCATCACTGCACAAATAACAGCACAAAGAGCAAGAAATGTGACGTACTACAAAACTGGAGCATAACCCAATCTTTTAGATCTGCATCCATTGAGTTCTGGGTTTTGGAGGGTTGTTACTGCTTTTGACAGTTTTATTCAACTGCTTTTGATGGAGTTACCAAGGTTTGGATTCCCTTCACTTTGAAGTGATCCCAAGCTCCTAACTTGAAGTAAGTGCAATTTCTTTTAAACCAAACATGAAAGTGTGAGAATTTTCAGTGCATAATACAATATAGGAAAAAAAATCCCAAACTATCCAATAATAGTGATTTTTAGAACAAGAGGGACCAAGGATTGATCCTTATACTCTATAAAGGTTATAATGAAGACATAAGGAGAGAATTAAATCATCTCAACTTTTCAAAGCAATCTAAGTAATTTAAGAGCATCTATGCCATTGATTTACGCTTTTGTTATTTAGCCACCTTTGAAAATCCCTGTTCTATACTATCAAATTATTAGTGCTCCCTGTTTCTAACATTACTGAAAAAACATAGATTGCCTGCAACTGGGCTGCTGTGTATAATGCAAATTAGTAAGCATTTTTCCCCCCATAAAAAATGATTAATTTACAAAGTTTAGCAAGTTTACATTCTGGTCCAGACAAGATAAATCATTCACACAAAATTATACTCAAATCCAGTCAACATATCTTTAGTAAATATGCTTTGAAGTGTTGGAAATGAGATAGCTAGCAATTTTTAATTCCTCCCCCCCCAACTCTTAAGAGAAAAATACCTGTATATACCAAGTTTTTTTAAAATACCATTTTCAAAGAGTTTCACCCAACTAACATTCTAACATCAAGAACAATACCTGTATATACCAAGTTTTCCTAAAATACCATTTTCAAAGAGTTCACAGGGTAAACATAATTTAGAACACCTTGATCATGAGTGATTGTTGAAAACAAGCTTTATACTGACAAAAATATTCAGTACTTCAACTACTCAGGGTTCAAGACTTGAAATAATTTCACCCAACTGACATCAAGGCAGAGCTAGAAAAGACAAAAAGCTACCAATATGAATGCAATACCTTTAAATCACCACACAAGGACTGAAAAAACTGGATTATCTACATAAGACAAGCTATTGTCTGGTCCGTAATTTGCAGATGACCTAAGAACAATGCAAATATCTGTATTTATCACAAACCTATAATTATAAAAAGAATCTATTATTTTCATTTTCTGTAATCATATGCATGTATTCAACTTAGCCTTGTCTTGGGAAGTGGCTAATGTCCTCAACATGCTGTGCCATTCTCCAACTAGAAGGTGGTACATGTGTTTGATGGCCCAGTTCTATCCTGAAAGAGCAGCAGCACTTAACTGCACATCCAAGAAGCAACTGTGGCTCAAAGCAATACCTTATGTACCATTTTCTCATTCTTCTGAGGAGACAAGGGGAAAGGGAGGGAGAATTGGGCTTTAACACCAAGAAGGTCTGGTGAACAGAGTAAATGGCACCAGCTTTATTTTTGCTTGGTCTTATTTCATCCCCACAGAGAAAAACAGAAGCCAATGCCATATATATTCTCCTTATAATTTGACTCACAATTTGAGAAGGGGCAGGAGGAAAAAAAAGGGTGCTCATTTACTCCCATTGCTAAACAATAGAGATGAAGGTGCGTATTAAATTGCACAATGTATAGTCAAATACACTACTCAGAAATTTGCAAAGAAGTGGAGTTAAAATTTTAAGTGATGTGCCTAATAAAACTAATCTGATGAAAATTGTTTAATGTTCAAGCTGTAAACTATCAAAGGCAATTTGTAACCAGAGACACCAGATATTTTACATAATGCACCTTTTCCATATTATAATGTAAAAATTTGTGTTCTTTACTAAGAATATAGGCAATGTGACTTTTCCCTAGATTTCCTGCTGTCACCAGGACAAGAGGCTTAGAGTTGCTCCCCACTCACTCCTCCGGCCTCTTCTGGCCACCAGCTGTCCAAGGACTCAGCAATAACTGTATGGGAAATGGCACTAAGGGCAGGAATGACAAAAGCGATGGTGCCACGTTTTCCAATTGCAAATCCAGTAGTCCAGCCTACTGATGTTGAATTAACCTTCTCAACTACTCTATCCTAAACCTGCTCTTCTGTATTACCGGCAAATAACTAGAGTATATGCAGTATGCACTGCACTGCAAAGAGAGGAGGAAGAAGGCCTTGGGTGGAACGCACTCCACACAGAAACCAGTGGCTGCTTCAGTGACCAGGGAGCCCAGACCGGGTCCCTTCTAGCAATGTTTCCATGATATGTGCAGCGCTGGGAAAAACTGTTCTAACTCAGAGTTTTACAGCCTGATCTGACAATGAAAACTTTTTTGGAAGGCCATCTAGAGACTAGAGAAAGCCATTATTTATTTATACAATTCATCACTTTAAAACAGGATTTTTCTTTCTGATTAATTTTATTGATACAAACAACTTGTATTAATCCCCCATAAAAGTTAATAAAGAGCAACACATGGTACTTGAATTAATGCCATTGACAATACCACAAAACGTTAATTGAAACAGCAACAACCCACTAGCTTATAGCAATGACTGGCAGACACACTGGACTTACTAAATTTGGTGAACTAATGTGCACAGGAACGAACAGTGAGGTGAGAAAGAATAAAGCTTGAAGAAGGGTAGTTCAAACTGCAGTGGGAGAATTGATATTTTTCCTCTTTCTTGTGCAGAAGGTAGTTGGTGGTGGGATGTTTGCTTATTATATGTACATTACACCACACTTCGATGGTACAGCTGTACAGGCCAGAAGAGGCAAGAGCTCAAAATGAATTTCTTTCTATCAATTTCTTGTCTCTACCCACTCGTTTATTCTGGAAAACACATCTATAGAAACATCACCTTTTCCAGATCTTCTGGTCCTCCAGACCTTGAAAGACTGATGGTTATTCAGATCCATGAGTCAACTCTTCATCAGCAAATCCTGATGTAACTTGTTTTAAGAGCTAGACTCCGAGAACTTTGTCCAGTAGCATTTACTCAGGGAACAATCTCCTTGACGTTAACAGGAGAAATTCATAAAACAAGCTAGTTCTTGCTGCAAATAAAATCCAGCCCTTGGTTAGATTATTAGTAGCAATCCTTCATGCTATACCACTTTTCTATGGTTTAACCATCTATTTTGCAGGAGTCAGGCATCAGTATTCCCATGCAGATGTAATTCAATCTTTACTGAAAAGAAGAATTGCATTGTGAGGTTGTATGCAAATTCTGAGAAAAAACCCAAAAGTATAAATCAGATTTTTAAGGGCTAATCACATTTTATATCACATAAAATATTCTAAATGAAACAAAGCAGAAGAAAACTTCAGGAGTATTTCCTTTCATACCCTATTTCTAGGAAAATAATATTCAGAAATTAAATTCTTGTCTATGAAACAGCTTTACTAGAAGATTTTTTTTTTTAAATTTTGTAGAGTTTGAACCCTTGTTAATGTCATACCCTATTTGTAAGCAGAAAAAAAAAAAATCCTTCTTCTGGAGTTTGTCAGTTGAAGTCTTCATGGACAAGCGTCTTATATAGAATTAGATAAAGATGACAGATTCTTTAAAGAAATAATGTCTTCTCAGAATTTGCCAGGTAATGTTGCTTGTCTTCATTTTTTGATATATGATAATAAATTTTGATTGACTGCTTGACTTAGACTGGTCCTGCGTAAGACCTACTTGATATTCTCAATCTTTTCTTCCTGAAGTTCCCAGAAAATGAAGCGGTGCCTTTTGCTGCTCTTTTACCAAGCCTTACAAGTCTGTATCCCTATATGGCATCAAAGGCTCCAGATCTAAAGATAATCACGACCACATGACTGAAGGGTGAGCCAATTGTAGGCAGATCTAGGATCCAACACTGTAAGGTTAATGCCTCCTTGTTGAAAGCGTATAATCATTTTGAAGTATCTTCTTTGTTTTGTTTTTGTGGTTTTGTTGTTTTGCTGTGTGATTTTGTTGGGGGTTTTTTGGTTGTGGGGTTTTTTTTGTTTTGGTTTTGTTTTTTTTTTGTTTTGTTTTTTTTTTTGTTTTGTTTTTTGGTTTTTTTTTTTTTTAAGAATGACAAAAAAACCCAGAGCCTAATTTTATGTGCCTGGGAGTAGCTATCTAAGCTTCAGGCAATACAAACGCTGCTATTACTGGGGAGTAAAAGCTCTGCATAATTAACAAACATCATCAGCCTTACAGTTCCTGTAGAATGTAGTAAGTTCCTTGCCTGAAGGCTGCTCTCAGCCTAGTAAGTCTGTTTACCCTGTCCAAGATTAGATTAGTTTAATTATTATGAAAAAGACTGCTAAGATCTTACAGCCTAATTATGCAAATGTTTCTAAATGTTCACAAAAGTAATTTATTTATTTGGAGATAAATGAATCTGTTTTGTCATAAACCAGATTGCAGTCCTGGCAATGTACAAGCAGGGTTATGTGCCCTTAGGCATATCTTTCACCACAAATATCAGTGGGACCCCTGGATTACAACATTTATAAATACATAAATGTTTTTTAGCAGGTTTTTATTGTTTTTGTAAATTATAGTAATCCCAGAAAGAACTATCACAGGTTTAATACTCACCAACCTTGTTATGAAAACAGGGTTTCTCAGCAGAAGCATTTAAAAGATGCTAACAGCTAAAACATTCCTAGCAGACCTATTAAGATGCACCTGTTTTATTATGCTCTGGAACCAATATCTTCAAAAGATTTCTCTCTTCGTAGTACAGACTCTTGCCTCTAAAATAAGGTGCATCAATAAAGTACTATTATTCTAAATAAGGTGGTAGTGTTCTTCTTAAAGCATACAGTGCTAACCTTACCTGGAAGGAACCCCTTTTACTTTAGGAATTCTGTAGGTTTTCCTCATAAACCTCACTGCAGCTTAGAGATTTAATTCTTCATCTATTTGTAATTACATGACAACACATGAAATAGATGCAGAAAACCTGTTCTATATTTAGCTCCTGCTCTAGTTTCACTGCTATTATCATGGAGATAACCCCTAGGCAGCACACTGCTGCCTTCTGTGAACTCATGCACATTCAAGGCAGAGTATTTAAATTTTGGAATGGTAGACACTTAAAATCTGATCTTGACCACAATGAAAACTGAAAAGCTTAACATGTTGCACAGCTATATAAAATTAAGTGGGACATAAACCCAAATGAAGACTGCCTTTTAAAGAGTTCAAATCTCTTCTTAATGAGAGAACTCGTCTGCAGGCAGGGGCTATTTTGTGCACTGCAAAGCATACATCCCTGACTCTGAGGCATCAACTTTGCAGGCAACTAAACTACACGCACCTTTAAAAAAATAAATGTGAAAAGTTTAGCTAGATGTTAGTAGCAAAGCAGGTGAAACACAATTCACATCTCTATTAAACTGGGACATTTTGAGCCAAGTTAATTTAAACTGTAATGTCAATTTGATGCAGTAATGCCTTCTGCCATCAATGTTTATTTTCTACTTGAGACAATAGCATGACATTTTAACGGAAACATATTGCATTAAAATCAATGCAGAGTGACTTCTTGATTTGTTTATAAATTAACCATTCCTTAAATAAGCACGGCAATAGCTCTATATGGGAATTATACCCACAGTTCTCCTGTGTATTAAATGGAGGATGTGAGCAATGATTTTAACTGGCTGCTATGACATCACCATTATCATGGATATTCAAGACATTAGAAGCTGCTTGCTGTCAGTTAAATGATCACATCTCAAGTGCACCTGCTTTATAATTATTCATTTGGAGCAGGATCATTAACATATTCCTTAAGTCATTTACAGGCAATTTGACTCTACAGTAATGATTTTTTCCCTCTTTGTAACAAATTAATGAGATATATATAAATACGTGAGTACAAATGAAATTCACACAATTCATATCGTAATTAGTGTACACCAAAGGTCGGAAGGTTGTCTAACTTGCATTTTTCCTGTAGTAGGCAGCTATTCTGCAACGGCTTAACAGCTACAACACTATAAATGGTTCTTTCAGAAGAAAGGTGTCTGTCAATGTACTTTTCTTTGAATGGAGACAACAAGGTTAGTAGTCAGGCTGGATATTGGCACTTTGGAAGTATTATTTGTGCTCAAGGCTCAAGAGTTCAAACGATGAAAGCAGAAGAACTAAGCAGCTGGGGGTTTATTAAATGAATCTATTCAACTACATAAATAACAGTGTGAGTTGTCCAGTATCTACAACGTAATGAACTTGCACCAGTTTCAAATACATACAATTGCTACTGGCTAGACAATTTTGAGAATCATATGTTAATTGATAAGCATCTACAAATAGAGGGGCATGTCCACGCACTTGCAACACATCTTAAATATTGGTAACTCATTTTAGGATTATCTGCAGTTTGCATGCTGACAGAACTTCCCTAAACCTATAAAACATCCGTCATTAGTGCAAGATAGTGCTGATCTCATCTTGGCTTGTATACAAAGCACTTTATAGGGGACATTACTGCTGGGGTGAAGGATGCTGCGAGACTGTCAGAAAACTGCAATGCACACTCATTTTGGCCCAAAGAAACCTCTGTTCTGTAACAATTGAGATGCAATAATTGCCTACTCCAAGCAACATCTTTTCCTCACTCACAAGAAGTGGTGGCCAGCAAAAATATACAGCAGGATTTGCACAGAGCATTCCTACATACCATTTCCCCTTAGCATGTCATTAGTCAGTATCACTGGATTTGTACAGAAAGGCATCGTGAGGAACAAGGAGTTAAGTCAATTGTTTTACTTTATTGTAAAACAATTCCCTCAACCATACGCAAGAGAGAGGCAGCATGGCTCAGTGAACTATTGCATGGAAATGTATGTACTGAGCAGGTCTGTCGTGTCTCCAGCAGCTCCGTTTGCTACATTGGCAATATGACAGCGAGTAGAAGACCTTCTGCAGGCACAGAGAAGAGACATAGTGAGATGGGAACATTTCTTCTTCTAACTCACCCTCCAAAAATGTTTACAAAGCACCTGTCATTTGGGAAAATTTCTTCTCTTACAAAGCTGCTCTTTAGGAGTGACTTGGGAGTCTCTGGAGAGACAGAGAGCCGAGGGGAAAATGTTTTCAGCTTCCCTTCATTTTGATGGCAGAGGATCCTGAGGGTGCTAGAAAAGCCCTGAATGTGTCTTCAGCAGTGTTACCACCTGTGAGCAGTCTCTCTTGTGCAAGTCCATAAGAGGAATTAGAAGCGGCCTTGGAAAAAGCAGCTCTATATGAGCATAGGGAGCTCTGAGGTAGCAGTTTATAACTCAAAGCATAAGCCCAAGGCATTCCCGATGATACACATGATATCCTGTATGGCTAACAGAAGCAGAAAAACTCCTGGATTTGTCTACAATTATTTCTAGCTAGGCTTCCATTTAGATGTCTTGGACAAATAAGACAATGTGATTTTTCCATTCACTTCTGCCACAGTCAGGTTATCAGATGGTGATGACGAACCAATAGCATATGAGAAATTTAGTAACATGACACAAACATCCCAGAGCTCTTGTGATCTGTTTCCCTAATTATCTAGGGGAAATTACAGCACCCTTTATAGAATAAGAGCATTATAAAAATAATAGTTTGTTCTATAGTTATCAAATTCTCTGGCTACAATGTTCCAATTTGACAGCTGCATAAAAATTAAATTGATTTATTTACTAATGATGTCGTTGGTAGGTGAAGGTGCCACCATTATTACAAATGTTACAGAAAGATGAAGAATATTAATTACCAAATGACACACTGGTCATAAAAATCAAAGCACAAAGACACTGGGGTGGAAGCAAAAAGAAGCTGAATCCTCAGGATTTTTTCAGGATGTAAACTACTCAGACTTAGACAATTTTATAACAGAACAACACCCACTGTGCAGGATATGTATCATTCCCAAGTATCACTTAGAAATAGGCATTGAAAAAGACTGTTTAAACCTTTGAATATTACACTCACTCTATCAGTGTAATTTACTGGTTTTAATATACAACTGAAATGCTACAGAAAAT
The DNA here is from genome assembly GCF_001431845.1 of Calidris pugnax. Lineage (NCBI taxonomy): Eukaryota > Metazoa > Chordata > Aves > Charadriiformes > Scolopacidae > Calidris > Calidris pugnax. The sequence continues at coordinate 8,618,367 of NW_015090872.1, read as the reverse complement.
AAAATGTTGGATTATAATTTATTTGACATTACTGAAAGGCATTTCCTCCAACAGTGTACTCTGCATTGTTGAAAACTGAACATTTGCCCTCCCTGTTCTCCTGGTACAGCTCACATTACCTTTACTGGACTAGATGGCTCTGATCTGCAGCCCTTTCTCAGGATCTGATGTTTATGGTGTGGCATTGGCAAAGCCTTGGGTTTTACCTTTCCCAAAATGAAATCCAAAAACTCACCAGCTCCCATTTCAGCACCTAGACTGCACATCCCTGCATACCAGCCGCGGTTAGCTATTCCCTTGCCAAGCAAACAAGGATGGGCTTCTCACAGGATTTATCTTGTGCTGCACCATGACAGCAACCATTTAAAACAATTCACACAAAAAAAAGAAAGCATTGGCTATTTTTTCATTTTTTCAAGCACCAGTGTCATCATAGCAAGCCAAAGGAATGTTCCATACGTACGTTCTCCTACTTCAGTACAACCTCTTTTTTCCATGCTCGAGATACCCTGACCTTCCTGTCCAGCTTGGGATAAACAGCAAGTCCTCCGCCTGCAATTTCTCAGCGCCCTGAGTCTTTCCAGGGTCTGCATCTCTCCCTCCTCTCCCCCTAGTCTCTCTTTCCCTCAAGACAGAAGAATACCAATTCTCCCTGGCTATCGAGTGAGCCCTGGAGGAAGTAAACCATCCTACTCTGGACTGTTACTGTGACAATTTAAAGCTGCACATCCAGAGTTTTGTTACCTGTGCCAGCACTTTCCTTTTCCCTCTTCTAATTTTAAAGATCATTTTAAAAACTTCCTTGACATAAAGGTGCATTCACTCAGGCAGCAATGCACAAGTTTGAAGAAACCCACAATATACATCAGAATAATGCAGAGAGCTCATCATGACTCATTCTTACTTTCTCCGTGTTCACTGAAAGCAGTTTTACATTTGTGAACTGCATGATACCACTGAACAGTACCTGAGTGCCTTCTCTGGGTGACAAAACTCACCACTGCCAATTTGTTGGACTTATATTCAGAGCAGAGCAGTATCCATGCCGTTCCTTTCCCCAGGCCCACCCAGCACTAGTCCCCCATCCTCAGTCTCCCAGCAGCGGAGACCCTGCTGAGCACCCCTTCCAACCCCCCTGGACCCCTTTAGCCACAGCCACTGCCTCCCCACAGCATCAGGGGCTTGCAGCCCTTTTTTCAGGTGGCAAAAGGGAAGGAGATGGACACTGTTTGCTCTGAATTGCTATAGGGTTGGTGTGTGCAAGTGAGGCAGAGCCCCCTCTTCCTAGTGTCAACTGGAAATACACGCCACAGTAAAACCATTATATTTAAGACAGTAACGTTCACCGGCAGTTCAGGTACCTTGACATCTGACAAAAAACTAAGGAAATATTATGGCATCTGTATGTCGCAAAGAGAAATAACCAAACTTAAATCAAATGTTAAATTGTTTTTCGCCTCTGACTATTCAAGTAAAAAACCAAAATAAAGCAAAACCATGCTAACACAGTACTTCACACTCAGAATAGATTTATTTCATCTTACTGAGGCTTTCTGTTTCACTCATCACTGAGGTATCCAGAAACAACATGTTTTGCTCATGAGAACAATAGCCTGTAAATTTCTGAATCTGAAATATTCATGAGAAATAGGTAGTGACATTTACAGCTTAACACACACACACTTTAGGCTTCTAATGAAAGATCAGAAAAAGCCAGAGTGCAATATAGCATTATCCTTTGGTTTTGACTATTCTGAAACAGTCATTCTACACAGGAAAACAGGTAGCAGAGTTGGGGCATTTCCAGTTATAGTAGTCACCATCGGGGAGGAGATCTGTGGCTAAAGGGCATTGCTGAGCAACTGCTACAGAGCAGTAGCCCATCAAGTGGAAGGGAATGGTGTTTCCTAGAGCAGTGCTCCTGATGGAACAGGTCCACTCAGGGCTGACTCATCAGTTCTCATATACTGGTAAATAAGTAACTCTCCTTTCCATTTGATAAGGTTTTTTTCAGTTGGGCTTTTCTAAGAAAGGAAAATATTATATCATTCGGTAGAGAAAGTTTCTTTCAACTAAATGGCTAAAAAAAGAGAAAGTTTCTTTCAACTAAATGGCTAATCTGTGTTTTGAGATAAAAGAGTAATAGTCTGTCAGTGTTACGGCTGATTTAATTTTTAAATCAACACTATCACATTGTTACAGATTTCCCAGCTTCATGCAACAATTATTCAGTTGATTCTTTCAGATTCCACACTTCATAAACATATATTCTTGCTAATACTTACAAGCATTTCATACAATTCAGTCTAGTTTCCTAAACCTCAAATGTGGCATATCATATACACATACTTTCCATATAAAACTGACTTTGAATCAAGTACGGCAAATACTAAAATACAACAAATAGACTGGTGATGGGGAAAACCAAAACAGCTCAACCCCCCAAGCACTATGTTAATTTCTGCATCAAAACTAAAGGTATGCTGTGATTCTGCATGCAAAATATTTCTCTAAAAGTGTATTTATTATTGATCTATCAAAAGACTACATTAAACTGATTTTAAATTTGATCTCTTCCTATTTCATAGCTCATAAATCCTTTGCAAAATAAGGCAGAAACACAACTGACAAATTTTTAAAGCTAAATCAAGCTAAGTTTCCCACTGATAATGAAATCAAGCACGTCAAAAGGGATCAACAGCTTTGATTAACAGGAATTTCAATACCTTCAGAGCACCTGTCGACTACAGCATTTAAGGTAATAGATAGTCTCATGCTAGTCACCACACAAACGTGTAGATTGATGACTGACCAGAAGAACATGCAATAAGCCAACTTGCATATGTTCAGTCTGTCCCCTCTGCTTTCACAGGGCATTTCAGTGACCTGGCACCGCTCTTCCTTGTCCCATACCAGGGGTTTAAAAGTGTAGCTCATCCCCTTAACCCAGAAAGAGAAGCTAGAGCATTAGGCACCATTTTAATTTACCCTTTTTCAAGAGCTCGGGCCTTCCTAGACCCACATCATCTCTTACCAGAAAGATGCCCTCTGCTCTTTTTTTCTCCTGCTTGAAGCAGGAGTCCCTCTCCGCTACACAGAAGATCTTGTCACTCTGTTTTCACATTGTTTGCAGCTTCATTACAAGCATTTTGCACCTCTCAGGCTGGAACCTGTAGATGAGAACAGCTTTTTAATGTTCGCTGTAGTCTGGAAGTATTGTGCATTTATTCAACTGAAAGCAGTAATGATGAAGGGAAAAATATTATTTTCAATTCTACTTCCACTGCACATTTCCAAGATGAGGCAGTGAAGCTTCATTTGCAGTCTGTTACAAAGCAAATCAAGACACATATTTAATATCTAAATTGTGCTCAGCAGCAATATGGAAAGAAGAGAAGAAACTGCTGATTATGTAGTTCAAGATGGGGCAAAAGAACATGCTGTTCACACGTATCAAGTGCCAGCAGCCAAATGTTGAAGCAGTATCATTCCCTTCTCGCTTAACATGTGTTTGCACAGAAACTGACACATCTGTATAAATATTATAGGACACTCGCTTGTAATTGAGGTCTCTCATCGCAAAAATAAGGTCTACAGAATTAAGAGCTTCTGAAGCGCCTGGCATCTAAAACTGGAAGATATTAAAGCAATCTTCCACAAGATGGCTCTCTCTCTCTCTCTGTTCATATTAGTGACTGAAACCTGTGTAGAGAGAACATAAATAATATTCAGGATAAAAATGCAATTACAGTTTGGAGGAGTAAGAGTGCCTCCACATGGGAACAGAGATGCTTCACCGAACTAGGGCAGCCTATATGACAGTGGAGAACTACACACCATCCATTCTCTTCAGACTAAAGAGGCCAGAGGGTTTTGCAGGGTGTTTTGAAATTGTCTTTTGAAAGGCACGTGCTTGTTCCACCTGCACTCCAAGCTGGTGGGTTCCAATGCAGTTTCATTTCATCAGCCACATACCTAAGGGGCAGCGTCTAAACCCTGCTTTTCAGGACTAACAGAAATGCTCAGCTTCTCGACTGGATTTGCACAGGTAGCTCCTGGCCTGCTCTAAGCATGGGCAGCAAAGTATCATCGCAAATGTAAATTCATAATGGTACACCAAACTTCAGAAAAAATGATGCAAAAATAATAATAACAAGCACTTCCACCAATATTTTTAAAGAATTATTTTTTTAGACATAACTTTAATTTATCTCTTACATGACAGCTATGGAAAAATATCTTTGTGACATTTGAAAGCATGTAATTTTGAGCAGCTTTAAAACCTATTGGACACAAAAGAGCCCTTTTACGCATATTTATCCTGAACCATTATGTGTCTTTACCTTATTTTCAGTGAAATGCACTTTGCTGTACATTGTACTATTTAATGTGCTTACCAGAGCCTTGGGATCAGACTTATGCTTGAGAGTGTGTCTTACATATTTATTTATTAAATGTACAGAAAATTCTCTCAGAAATGAAGTATCACAACAATCTAAAATACATTTGACTGAAAAAGAAATGGTAAGATCTTGCCTTACTCCACCAATATCTTTACATTAACTTATGATCTGTCTATATAGAGATCATCATTATAAAATGTGCATTCCTCCTATGTCCAGTATTTAAAGTGGCGCGTCTTTCAGCAGTTCCATTAGGTGGATTCAGGACAGATGTGTTATCAAATAACTGCCCTACAGAGCAAGAGAGAAACAAACATCAAAATGGGAGAGGCAGGAGCATTTTTCACACTGTTGCTTCCCGCTTCCTTCATTTCCAAGCAGTATGCTAGGACAGGAATAGATGCAGGGAAAAACTCCCCAGTCCCTAACCTCTATTTGCGGCAGAAAGTGGGAAAGGACTGCGAGGGATGTCTCCGGTTCTGTGGGATTCCTGGCACAATTTGGAGGTGGTGCCATACTGCAGGTAATGTGAGCTTTCTTATCTATATCGTGGGAAACAGCTGGGACACTCTCTTACCACATGGTTTATCCAAGGCAGCTTACAGCTTCGGGCTACCTCACTTTTACCACAGCAGAAGAGTCTGTCACTGATAGCTGCAGCAGGACAGCGGGGACACTGAAATTACAGTATAAACTTACTCCCATGTGCCCGTGCTCATTGATCCTAGAATATAACATCCTCAGTTTGCCCCATTTTGGCAGATGATATGTGCAGTGTGGTAGGCAAGGATCTTTCTTCTCACATCATTGTTACACTGTCTCTACAGACCTGTAAGAGGGTATCAGAAGTGTAGACCCACATTTGGCTTGCTAATAGCCAGCAGAGAGTTCTCCTACCACAGGAGGACTCCTCAGTGAGCATTTGCAGCTAGATTACATCTCTTCTTCATAGTCTGAGCACAGGAAACTGCTTGCAGGGTCCCCCAAGAATATGGTCTATTAAATTAGTGAAAACAGTATTAGGCCTAATGTCTACAAGGAATGAGAAAGGCATTTCCTACACATTGCAAATGAGTACTACTTTTATGCAGCTAGAACTGGCTATTGACCACCTGTTCCTTACCATACACACTGCAGCCCACCTCATCAGCTGGCATCCTTGCATGCATACAGTGCCCTTTTCCAGCACTGTGGCTGCCTTTGTATCATTTTCCTAACAAGAGAAAGGAGCTCTGCTCTCTTCATTTTATCTCACCCTCACTGAGGAAATCACATTTTGTCCATATTACAAGATGCTGGAGAAACCTGAACTCTAAGAGAAGCTGCCATTCTGTCATAGTTGCTACCAGACACAAGTAGGGCATGAAACTGAGAGACAGCAAGGAAAAGGAGAGGGAAATGCCTGAACTCCTATCCTTGCTTATGATGCCACTTATACCAGCTTTCCACCAAAGCAACTTTGTTGTCTTCTGCATGGTTACAAGAATATACACCAAGAGAACACAATCACATTCAGTGTGTGCAGAACTATGCGCAGGACATCACTGGATCACATCATCCAGTTCTGCCTCCACCTCCCATCAGAAACAGCAACTCATACCTTTGGATTTATAGCAAGCTTCTGGCACTCATTTCATATACAGCCGTAAAATTAAGCAAAGAAGAAACACATTTTTTTTTTTCTTCTAAGTTTTCTTTAGTTCTGGAAAGATATGTCAGTCATTAGTCTCACTTGCTGCTTCATAACGACTTTATTTTCTCGGCACATTACACAAAGTCTGCCCCCAGTGCTATCTCACAGTCCAGGTGCTGACCATCTCCTTTGAAACACTCACCTCGTCCCTAAAAAAAACACTCCTGCTTTCTGTTTGCGCACACTGGTAGCAGCACCCGTGAATGGGGTTCAATCATGACTTGGCAAGCTGTACACCGTAAAGTAGCTGCTGCTTCTGTTGGGATAGCAAAGAAGGGGGTTATAATTCATAACGAATATAAAGGTTGTTCCGGCAGCAATATGGCTTATCTCTATGCTGAGAAAAGGTAAGGAAGACTTTTGGAAAGAAACACAGGGATATATCCCTCTCATGCTCTCAATCTGTGTTAATTAAAAGTTATTTAGTTTGAGAGTCTGAGAATCGAGTCCTCAGTCTTTCATATAAACACAGGCATGCTTAAGACACATTATACAAACAAGAGACATTGAACCAAGCAAAAACATACAGGAGTCCTGTGGAACCTCTGTTCTTTTGGCTTTTGCTTCTGTGGGTTGAATTCAGACTGAAAGATATACAAACTTTTGTTTCATTTACATTGAGTCTAAAAATTGCTGTCATTGCATTACAGATTACTGCATATCTTTTTTCTTTTTTATGATGTTTTGGAAGAATGCCTTCCCCTTTATTATTATGAAAATGCTTTAAGAAATTGCATTAAAATCCAAATAAAGTCACCAAAATATAAACAGAAATGGTTAATTTTCCTCTGCTGGGATGTTTCAATGTTTGGGGAATATTTTATGTCTCCAGAGACCCAAAACGCGAGGAATTTGAAAAGCAGTGTGTATGCAGAAAATCATCATAATGCCCTGTGGGACCAATCTGAGCCCATCAAAATCCACTGGAGTCTGTCTACTGACTTCAGAGAGTTTCGGTCATAGTTCTCAATGTGCATTTTCTAAATCTAAAGAATCATTAGGCCTTCCAAGCCCTGCTTGTTAATGCCTCCGCTGTAACAGACTCAAAAAACTCCCAGAACAAAATACAACTAAAGGTTGAAGCTGTACGGTCCTATGCACTGTCCGATCCTGTTTTCTTTCCACGCTGCTGACCATGGAGCTGCCATACATATGCACTGCAGCAACTGGAATAAATTGCAGAGACGGAGAAGTGGTGAGTGCTGACAAGTAGAAGATCTGAGAGCACCCACTACACTAAAAGGAGATTCTTAGTGTGAAACAACATCAGAGCCAAGATTAAGCCAACAAACAGAAGTATCTAGTATATATTAAGTGAAGTTTGACAGTAGGAATGCAGACCAGCAATACTTTGGGAATTTTCAGAGAATATCAAAAGGTTTCCAGAATACTAACAATCTGTGCAACCAGGGTTCCCGGGTCTCAACCGAACGCCTGAAATCATGTTGGCACAGCTGAGATCCATGGAAGTCACTGTTGCATAATTGCCATCACTGACATTAAAAAAATATGATTAAAAATGCTAAAATAAATTCTAAAGCCCACAGAGAATATATTTTGTTTCACTGGAGTCTGGACCTCCTCATCTTCAGAGCAAAGCTGCAAAACCCACTTTCATACCAAGCACTGTCCGAAAAGCATGAATGGCTTGTTAGGAAAACTGTTGTATCATCTGATGCATATTTACTCTGTAGAGGGAAAATCAGCTGTATGTTTTCACATAATTTAAATTAAGTTTGTTCATACAGGCATTTCCATAAACATCCCATCTTTTAAATAAGAAAGCAGTGAGTGGAAGTACCATGTGGTCTGAATACTGACCTACTCTTTTGGCTGTCCATTAACACTTTACACTTACATGTGGTTTTGATGCAGACAAATGCTGGAGAAACCCCGTACTCAAATAATAAAATATCTAAATAAATTCATTAACTGTATTACTGACTTCTATAAACATTCAGCATACACATCTTTGTTCACAAGGGTTTCTAAAGGTAGGATGCATTGTGAATACCTGTGCAATTATTCATTACAACTGGACACAAGTGGCTTACCAAGCTATATTTAGAGTGGCCAAACACATTATCTCAGCTCAGACCAGGGAGCCTCACGCTGGGGCACAGGTACCAAGAGGACATACCTCTCCCTTGGGTGCAGCAGCAAAAGCATGTGAACACAGCCTGGAAGAGCTGAACACGCCCTGCAGATACGCTTGCACAGCTGAGGTTACACAAGCAAACAGGGCTTGAGAACCTCTGTCCTCAGTGTTGTGTAGAGCAACCACCTTCCCTTACCCAAGAAGCACAAGCAGAACTGCTGCTTTACAACAAAACCAACATACGTAGTTTGAAGATTGAACCTAGGTGTCTTAATCTCAACATTAAGTATTTGGAAAGCTTTTAACTGCATACCTGTAGTGTACATTTTTAAAGAGCAGAAGAACATTTCTCATCTGAAATGAATAAATATATCAGTTTAAAACTCAGTCAAACTATTTACATTTCCTCAGCTAGCTCTAGGGGAGGTTCCCTGTTCTTTACCTAATTCTATTTTATATCTGTTTAGGAATTACACATTTTCCCAGCCTTATTTTTGCCCACCCATCCAACCAAGAATATGAGAAAACTGGTAATAGTTGTGAGAGGCACGAAAACCTTTTTATATAATAAGAAACTTCAAAATGCTTGGAATTCCTGTAAATTATTTCTTCCTGTAACATGGACGGAAGAAGATGGCTTTGACCCTTTATACAAAAGTCTGACAATCTTCCTAACAAATATCTCCAAGCTATAGCAGCTAACGCATATTTATGTGTAAGATGGCTCAGAATAATTGATTAGGTTTGCTAAGGTTCCAGTTAAGAAACTGCAACTACAATCTCTTTTTTTCCCCTTCCCTTACTGTTTTCTTGCATAACAATTTTTCCCTTATCATTTCTCATTTTCATGCAGAGCATGTTTGCTTATTTGCTATGGTCAGTAGACACTTTATTTTAATTACTTCAAAGGTAAATGTATTTGAAGGCATTTGGCTTTCATCTCAGGTAAGAAAAACAATTAATACAATGGTTATAAAACAGCACAAGAAAAAAAGTCACAAATATGAGCTGCCAACACCCCACATCCAGATACATCAATAAATTCACTGTTTACTTTGCCTTTGCCTAGACCTTTGTCTAATGAACACATTAGAGGCAACAAGTTAACCGAGTTGCTACCTAAATCTTATCAAAGGTTACTGGGCAGTTATTTATCAACTGCGAACCTACAACTTCATTACTATAATTACGTTGTAACCACCCAATTAACTCCTGGGGTAAATGCATATTGCTCTTGCGCTCCCTGCTCCAATACACATTTAGCTTTAAATTTTTGTTGTTACTATGTATGCGATGCTGCCACACTTACAAGACCCTTTAGAGATCAGAATCCCACTGTTACTGAGACTGGGCAATCAAATAACATAAGAATGTAGGCATAGCTTTAAGAAGTTTTAGGGGTTTTTGCTACGTAAGAGAGAGGTTTATTGTAAAATAAAATCAAAGGGAGCAAGATAGAGAACCCCTGTGTGCTGTAGAATTTCCCTGCCTGTTCCAAGATAGACCAGAAGAACTAGATCACAAGCTAGCATCAATCACTGTAATTTCAATTACATCCATGAAGTATCACCAAGCCACAAGAAAACTGCCTCTCTTTCCATGACATATGATGTACAGGGTGGAGGGGGGAAGTAGAACCTCAGTATGGAAAGTAATAGGAGGGCGATAGCACTGATGCAGTCTATCCATACAGGTACAGATGACATTCAGTTTTGATGGATACAGAATTCACTACTAGTAAAAAAAAATCCAGTAGAGATGCTTTACATGAAATTGAATCAATAAGTAAACTGAGGCACTAAACTGCTGAATCACTTCTGAGTGTCTCCACCTCCAAAGAGAGAGGAGCACTGAGCCTCCTGCCCGACAGGGTTTAGCCCGTGCTCTCTGCCACGGGCTGGGGGGCAGCAGGGCCCGGGACCCAGAGCTGCACGGCTGGGCTGCCCTACAACCCTGCACTTGGCGGGCAAAGCCAACATCCCACGGGCAGCTCAAGCACAGAAAGAGAAACTTTGGTATTCAGCTTCCTAAAAGAAATGTAATATCCTTTTTATTATGGAAACATGAATAAATGGGATAGAAATTCCTTTCCAGACACAGGTCAAAGAGAAACACTGTTGAGAAACGTTAAGGAAGATGTAACAGGGTCCTTCCTGATGATTTGCAGCCAGTAGTTCTGTCCTGAATTCCAGCACGGACGAGTCAATTCCTTCCCTCAAAACCACTTCTGGGAATACATTTATTGCCCTCATCCTCTTTCAGATTCCCCAGTCTCTTCAAGGGCATGTAAAAAGAATTGCTTGGCAAATAGAATTTAATTGCATTAAATAGGAAATTAATCTTTTCCCCCTAGATATCCTACAATGTCTTGCCACGCCAGAAAACAACTGAAAATACAGCCACGCAATGAGACTGGAGTCTCACTGTAAAAAGTTATTTCAGGATATTGGCTTCTGTCCAAAAGGTAAGAGTAACGGAGGTAATTTAAATATTCTTGAACGCAAGAACAAATGCTTAAGCTCTGCTGTTCTCTTTGTCAAAACACATTCTTTCAGAAAATCATTTTCTTTACCCATTGGACAACAAAATGCATTGTCAAGAAATTTTATAGCAATAATTATAAAAGATGTCCATTTGAACCCATTGAGGTCTTACTGATTTTATAACACCCAGCAGACCTCCCTGCAGGAGAACGCTATATTTATGTTAGCAATATATGCGAGAATTGAGATCGTAAAATTAAATGACCACATAGAACTGTCATTTATATGATGAGCGCCTACATGTGTGAAGGCTGGTTTATCTTGCAAGATAGGGTAGTACAAAATGGTCCACTCTCAGTGAATGCTTTTAATCACGCATTTCTTCACAGTTTCGTTTCTGCAATATTACACTTGAAGGACTGGTAAGCAGTTTGCTACGAAATGCTAAATGGCTACTGGCAGTACAAGCCCGATGGAAGTGCTCACTAAAATAGAAGTACAGTACATATTGTATGCAATTGTTTTATGAGAGACATTATGGTTACTAGAATAACATTTCACCATTACCAACTGCTGAGAGAAAAGTCATTAAGATATTTGGCAAGCCAGTGTAATTTTTCAGCAGAACTACAGTACAAGACCTCAGAATAGCTTCCGTACAAAAAGGCGAGCTGTCTCAAGAAAACAACTTAAGTCTTTGGTGTCATTTTATTCATAGGGGTTTATTTTCAGTTTCCAATGAGAAAGTTATTGCTGCCGGAGAGTGAACAATTGAGCCTTAACCCTTATTATAATGGTGCAATTTCAGAAACACTATAGTAATTCTTGCAGCAGTATTTCCATTAAAAATCTCTTTTCTAAAGAGCTTTTATGGTGTGTAGTTTCATTCAGACACTTTTATGAGAGATTTCTTTAAACTAGCATTTTAAAACTAGAGAGAGATTAACCACGTGTTTAAGCATTGTTAAATGCTGACATGGAAATAAACAAAACTCAAGTCACTGTTGTCACCTCAGCCTCTTCCCATGTTTTTGCAAATACTGCAGCAACGGTAATGAAAATTCATGCTCTCCTCAAAAATAGCATGGTCCACGCTGGACAGAGTCCCTCTCACCACCACCAGTGAAGCCAGCAAGTGCCCATTTTTCATGTTGCCATTAACATATTAAAGACTGACTCACAAATGCACAGATGTCATTCCATCCTGATCGTTTCCAGTAAATATGCTTTTCCTGTTCCAAGAACTGTACTTTAATGATGTGACGAGGCATTGCAGCTTCAAGGTGAAAACATTTCCAACAGAAACAGCCACGATGCATCACCTCACTAAATCCTTTTCTCTATAACAAGAACAGTAATGACCTATTACAGTATTATCACAAGGTAACAAAACATAAGTAATGAGGCCCACTGCAACCAAACACTTCTAGTTGTCAATGTTTCCAATGGAAACAATGACTTCTGGTTAACACAAGCTGACAGGAGATCTCATGAAAGCCCTGTAAACGACACAGGCCAGCATTAAACAAGCTGCTGTTTTATTCCTGTTTTTTCTGCAAGCCTGACCATGACAATCTCAAAATGGTGAGTGGTTTCAATAGGATTTCCTATTTACCCGATTTGGAAGAAAGCAATTCTGATATTTGAATTTTTTTAATCTGATATTGTATACTTCCCACATACACATTTAACAACAGAAATTAAAATATACCAACTAGATTCAAGCTCAAGGAAACATTTACCAGATCGTCCATTTGCCAACAGAAGAATAAATGAGTAGAATCCCTGTCAAATGCAATGCCGTTAGTTCCTATTACAGGAGATAGGAACTACGCTGAGAAATATTTGTCTATGAAACTTTGTACAAATGTCTGGGTTCCACAGCATATACAGAAGAATATGGTTCATATGAACAGACGTTTTCCCTTCATTCATTCCTGTCACCTCAGTTCAGAAACTCTATTCATAATTCTAAAAAAAAAAAAGCTCATTCTAGTCTGACAACTCCCATATTCTGAATAATATTACAGTAGTAACTTTCAATAACAACTAAAAACTTTACAGTAGAAATTAAAATTACATAGAAACTTGGTCACTTGCCTGGATCTCTCAGATAATTACATCTCTGTCTCATAGTCCCTCACTCCTGTAAGAAGGTTTCATGCACATGTACAGATACCTGGAATACTTGCTAGGACAGTAGCTTGCTCTTCTCTGTTTGAAACTAACAATTTTCAAGACTAAAGCAGAGCAGAATGAAAAAATGAAAAACCCTCCTTTACTTGATAACGGTCAGGAGTAATTCCAAAATGGAAACATGCATCACAGAAAGTAATGGTGGAAATTAACTTATTCTCTAGTAAGACTATATGAATGTCAGCTGAATTGAAGCTTCTGGCCAAAGTCATCCTGTTCAGAAAGACAGGTCTTCCATTCCTAACATAACTTTCTAAGCTTGCATCATTATAGCTCTGATTTTGCCAACATTTATATGTATACTTGATCTTGTCATTATGAGCAATTCCTACTGGTCTTCCCCTAGCACAGAAATAATTTCCAAGATTAAAATCACTTGAAGAGACTGTCAGTTTTCATCCTCATGTCCATCACCTCTTTCAGCACTTATTAGTGCAAATGATTACCAAGGCCAGCTCTAGTTCATTAATGCATTTAAATTTATGTCAGGTATCCATAGAAGGGCAAAAATTTTAGAAGTATGGACTTATATTCTGTTGTGACTCTAAAAGCCTAAAAGAAAATTAAAGACTGGAAAGATAAAAATATTTTTAGAACTCAAGAGCTGAAGTCCACAACTCTGTTATTAACATAGAGGTTTTTTTAATAAAGCATTACAAAGGAGACTTCTTTTTCTTAAACAAATAATGGCCAACAACTCAAAGGAACTGCCATTATGTCATGAAATTAATCCCCTTTCAGAAAGAGAACTATTCTGCAAATCAGCTGCAACCATATACATAGAGGCATCAACATTTGATTTAATTCTCATGCTTATTTGAATTCCACAAAATTAATAACTGCATTTATTAAAGATGTTGGTTTACTGTCCTGTCTCCTAACTTAATGGGTTTGCTTGTGTTAGAACTAGATTAGATATGGGAAAGTGTATATCCATGCAGCAGAAGTGTTTTCTCTTTGGTTCTAACAATGAATAAGTTTTGCTTTTATTTTAAAACTCAGTTATCAACATTTTTCCTTAAAAAAATAATCATTCCTTTCTTAAGACTTTTAGGAATAATTGTGAACATACACTCAGATAAACACAAACAAATGTGTTGTCTTTAAACTCATCTGTTGTGCCAGAAAGGTGTGCTCTTCATAATTCTTAATTTAAAATGCTAATTTTATAAACTATGACAATTCAGAGATAGTTCTTCACAAACCCCATTCTCATTGGAGTTCTCTCTGAAAAGTTAATAACACGAACAGCTTTTCTATGTATGTTATTTGATTTTCTACTGTTTCTTTTTAGGGTCCCACAAGAAAGGAAAAATTCCCTAAACTTACAAACATTTAAAAAGAGGTTGCTAAAATTTCCCTTATTAAACAGATAATATCAGAGCTAGTAAATGCTTCACGAGGATTTCTAAAAATTCACCAATATTTCAATATCACTTGGCAAATAAAACATGAGGGAAGACAATGTTGGCTCTTAGACCATTTACAAAAATTCCCCTCAAAAGGCAGTTTTCAGAGTTGCAAAATTGTTACTGTACTCTTCAATCTGCTGCCTCTTTTTTACAAGAACAGTTCTTAGTATCATAATGCTGAATAGCAGTAGTTCCAACAGAATTTAAGAAAATACACATTTCAGCCCAAAAGTGAAGCTGGGATAATGTGATGAGTAAACAGGATTACTTGTTTAAGCAGTCAAAGTTTGCTAGGCATGCACACCCTAAGGAAAACTTAATTAGAGTCAATAAAGAGGAAGGGAAAACACAGAAAAATTAAGTAATAAAATTTGTGCGAAGCAAAATATGAACTGATCAGTTATCAGTGCCTGTGGGATACTTTTGCAAATGTAAGCCTTCAGCCTACAGCATGCTGGGATCAACTCTGAGCTTTGTGTGTTTCTCCTGTACAGACCCTACTTAAATCACTAAAGTTATGCTGGATTTATGGTGCTAAAACTGATCCAAAATTTTACCCATTTGAAATAAACAATGATTCCTGTTGTGCCCTTCTGAAGATTTCAAAGAAAAGAATGAATCCTTCCCAGAATCATTTCACTATTTTAGCAGCCTATTTGACTACTGTTTTGATGCAGAATTTAGAAATTATGAAGATCTGGTACACGATTCTCTCCTTTGCTATAGAAATCTAATGTTGATAAAACTGCCTATAAGTCCACTAAGTGAATATTTATTGATACATAATGTGGAGTAATTAGGTTCTTATCAACTCATTATTTTCTTGTTATATTTCTTCTTTACGTTATGTACTTTAGAGTATTACTAAGTTCACATTTGAAAGCTTTCAAGTATTATCAGATATTTATCAATCACCTAGCAAAGCCTGAAAACACTTTTCTGACGTGAACTTACTATATTCTGAGAATTTTCTGTAAAAATCGGAATCAGATGCACTTTTTAAAAAAAGGAAAAAAAAAAAAGGTGCACAGCTGCTCAAAGTTGTACATAGAACCTAAAGGAGCAGCAGGCTCTCTTTCGTATCCGTCCTTCTCTTGAGCCATCAAGTCAGCATCCTTCCTTTAGAAACTACAGGGCATCCACAGGGTTGCAGAAATTTCACAGCTAACTCTTTTGTACAGGGAAAATAAAAATCTATATTGCTTTCAACAGTGGATTGCTGTTGTGAACTTGACCACTTGCTGCAACTTTGCTACTAACTTTATTGCTGACTCCTGAAAGGGGAAAAGTTTGCATTCCCCCTGCCTCAGCAACATCACCCAGTGTTTTGCAAAGGCTGGTTTGTTGTCATTCCTCAGGCTGTTGGCCACGACCAAGATCAAAAAATGCTGTTCAGGTTGCCAAAACACCAAATCTCTGGATTTTAACAGGCTTGTTCAACAGTATTTGCAGAACTGGTTGGCATGCAATAGTTGAACATGCATCATACTTAGATTTGATGTAATAACATGTCACTTCGCTTGAAGCATTTAATTTCAGTTTAAGCTACAGCAAACTGCTGCCAGTCCCAGAGAAACAGATCTCTCGTGGTGAAACAGCAACTGGCTGTTATTTCAAGGGGGTTTAATGCACAGATCCCTTTTCAAAGGAACCATTTGGGCTGAGGAAGGAATTTCTTTTATCAGACATCTGACTTGACAACAGGCATGTGGTCACCACCATCACTGCCCAGTTTTTTAATTAAGCAGAATAAGGATTGGAATTTAAAACTAAGAAATTAAAAAAAAAAAATAATTAAAAACTCAAAAAACCCCAAACAACTCAAATGTTGTTGCAAATAGAACACTTAAAGATCTCAACTTTTCAAACTGAAGGAAAGACTTGATATTATTGGTAGAATAAATGGAAGCCACTAGAGTTTTACAGAGCAAGATACCTCACAGAGCTGTCACCTTCCCTCCCTGGTGGATGACCTGTAGTGTTAGGACAAGGGGCAATGGTTTTAAATTGGAAGAGGGGAGATTTAGATTAGATATTAGGAAGAAATTTTTTACTGTGAGGGTGGTGAAGCACTGGAACAGGTTGCCCAGGGAAGTTGTGAATGCTCCATCCCTGGAAGTGTTTAAGGCCAGGCTGGATGGGGCTTTGAGCAACCTGGTCTGATGGAGGTGTCCCTGCCCATGGCAGGGGGGTTGGAAGTCAATGATCTCTAAGGTCCCTTCCAACTCTAACCGTTCTGTGATTCTGTGACCTGAAGGAAAATACTTACAGGAATTAGGCTAAAAAGAATGAAGCTACCCCTAAGTTTCTACAAGGTATGCCCACTTTACCCACTAGACCTATTTAATACCTGCCATTTAAATATAAAAGCATATAGCTAGATTCACCCTTTTCTCTCTGCTCCTGCAATTGATAAAAATGAAGTGATGCCACTTTGCAATCAGTCACAATATGTTGGTGCTCCATTCACACACAAAACCTAGAAACACCAAAATGTTTCCCAACAATACCACTTTAAAAGTTACTTGAGGAAATCCAATCACTACCATAAATCTCCAGTGCTATTCAAAGAGATTTCACTGTTACTTTTCAAAGAACGGTTGTCTAAGATCTATTTTAAAAATGTGATATAATCCTTTCAGGAGTTTCAGAATTGTGAGACTTGGTACTCTTGATCAGGACAGGAGGACAAAAGAAAAGGTTAAAACTGCAGAAGTGACCTTTGTAGATATTTGGGATAACAGCAATTGACTCCACTGTTTCACATGACAAATAAAGTTTTTAAACAATATTAAAAAAAAAGGCATCAGAAAGAATATGTTAAATGAGTTACTTAGGAACCACCATATTTAACTGAGCAAAGTATTAAACTTAAATTATTTGCCTCCAGTGACCCCTGAAAAAGGCTTATTTTTGCAGTTTGAATATAAAAAGCTTAGAAATGCTAATCATTCCATCTGGAAATCAAAATCATAAACTGTTAGATTAATGAATGCTACAAGTAGCTCTCACATGCAGAATAGTAAAGACATTGTTAGCAATTTGTTTTGACAAAAGTGATTAGAATATTTATTTTTGCTAACACTTCTCCTACATGCGGACCTGGAAAAATGAAACTTGTTTGTATAATTCAGTAATACACAAATCTTTATTAAAACCCAGAATGTTGCTAAGTTAATTATATGATATTACCAGGAAAAGGGGTAATCAAGAAACCCTCCACAAGTTCATAATCTGAAAGGCAAACAATACTTCACTGGTCTGATCTGTAGTGCCACTTAGAGCTATTTTAAATGGAATTGCTAGTTTTACTATTTATTATTAAAATGGGGGTGAAAGCAGAATTGCTGATTATAGTTCCTTCTGATCATAAGGAATGCAATGCAACAGCACCTAAACCATTATGTCTTTTTTAGATTACATTGACTGCAAATAATGCCTCGTGAATGAGAGAGGGCAAGTATTGTGAAGGGTATTTTTGTGATCGGCTTTGTTTATTCCATTATGGGTGACACTTGCTCAGAAGTCTAGAATAACTATGTTTTCTTAGATAATAAAAAAATTTTTAAAATCTTGTTGTTTAACTACATGGAAATTAGCTTTAAAAAAAAAAAAAGAAAGAAAAATCTCACCTGTGTTTTCAAAGTGAACTGTAGGATTTCCCTCCCATATTGCTTTCAAAATAACCACTAGTCCAGAAAAAGGGCAAATTAATAGCAATTATTCACAGATTCCTAGTTTAGTAGGAACCACATTGTTCAGGGCTTCCAGCATAACATAGAAATAATTGTGTTAACATTTTTAGCCTATCTCAAGCTCCTTACTTGTGGTTGAGGTACAGAAAGACATTCTACCGTGATTACAAGCAATAGAGAATCTTAACCTCCTTCAGTTCCAGTGATTAATTACTCTCACTGTATAAACCAATTACGTCTGCCTTCAGTTTCTAGCAACACAGTTTCATTATGCCTTTTTCTGCTAGATTAAAGAGTCCATCTAGTATCAGAGAGCTTTCTTCTACAGCAATAATGATAGGTTACATATACTGCAGTTTAAATGAACAATTCCTGTTATGTTTGATCCCAAATGGAAATTCTAGCTCTGCTCTGGGATTCTCCTGTATGCTTCCCCCCTGGGTGGATCAGACGAGCAAGAGCCTATGGGTCCTAAAGCATTTCTGCAGCCTGTAAAACCCCAACAGCTGAGGGGCTGCCGCTTCCTGCAATGAATGGGATTTGATTTTGAGTATGACTGAAGCCCCAAGTCCAAATATATCTTTTCAATGCATGAAGCATAGTCCACTGGTTTCAAAGCAAAACCTACTTTTCACTTGGCCTTACTTTTAGAAATTTTTCTTCTGACAAAGTATGTGGAGGTAGGGGGAGGAGGAGGAGGAGGAAAGCAGCAGTAGCTCTGGAGAAGTTAGAGGGATATGATGTTTTGAATGAATGTTTTCCTTGTTGGTAAACCTGCATATTTTGCTGTGCACAGCAGGCAGGGCTTCCTCTGCCACATGATCTGTGTTCCCACTTTCACAGCTTCTCTGATTACTTGCAGAGCAACCACTAAACTGAGGTGAAGGGCAAGCTCTGAACAACCATGCATTTTGCTGGTATGGAAAAATTGCAGTTGTGCCCAGTCACATCTGTGACTCAACTACAGGAATCCACTCACACATGGCTCCAACCTTAGTCAGTAGCTGTGGCCTATCATAGGCAGAAAAGAGACAAATGGGAAAGTACCAGTACAGGGAGAATCTGCTACAATTTAGACAGTTCCCATTTCCTCATTCTTTTGGATTGGTTCTGTTTTTGTTATCATCTTTGGTTCATATCTGCAAACCAATGTCACCACCTTCTCCAGGCAAACAGCTGCCTCTGGAACATTCAGAGCTCTCTCTTGGCAGCAGCCTTTCTAGTGGTACGTCGGTGAAGCATTGCCTCTCTAAAAAGCAGCAGCTGCTAATTCTGGTGTGGTACATAACAGCATGCTGCCACATCAGGTTGGGTCCTGCAAGAAAATGAATTTCTCTGGCCTAGATCATTTGACAATTGCTACTGTATGAATAATTCAGTCCACAAAACCTAGCAAATGCAAGCAGTGAATAAAACAGCAAGCTGTGTACTGCATGGTATGGCCAGAAAAGGCACCAGTTCAGCCAAAGGGTGTGACAGCTGCTTGCTGATAGTGATGGCTGGCCACTGCTTCCTGACTAATCGTTGAACCAGTGGGAAGCTTCCCAGGAAGACATTTCCATGTTTCAAACTGTATGGCTTTTCCTCATTTCAAACTGTATGGTTTGCCATTTAAGTCTCTTTGATTTGAGTTAGTAAAAAATTAGAGTTTAGATGTATAAAAATATGTTCATCATAATTCCTCCTCTGGATTAACTAACATAATTAAGGTTAAAAGCACAAATTTAACAACCTGTATATTTTTCTTATGTCTGAAAAGCCCTTAGCTTTGTCTTACCTTCCTTTGGCTTCTGGGTCTAAAATTCTGCACAAGGAGAGTGAGCATCACTCTCTCACAGCTCACACATTCTTCAAAAATGCTTCTCCAGCTTTAATTTTAGCAATAGGTACAGGAACTGTACATTAATTGAAAGACGTAATGCTTCCTTCTCTGTCCTTCAGTTTGTTTGCCTGCCCTTGACTCATCCACTTTTAAAGCAGGAGAACGTATTCAAAGAGAACATTGCTGTTGATGAATTTATTCTGCTCATCAATTTTGAAATTCTCTCCAAAAGAGGTGACTGCAGCTCCGGCCCAGGTTGCCTGGTGGGCTGTCTCGCATCTTTGGCAGTCCACCCGTCCTGGCTCACAGGCAGTGGCCTGGAAGTCCGGGAGCCCCAGACCCAGGGTAGCCCACCTGGCAGAACAGCAAAACAACCTCCACATCCTTTGCATCTCACTTTGTAGCTGGCGTGCTTCCAGCAAGCTGCATGGGTGAACCAGCAGGAAGCCAGGCTGAAACTTTACATGTTTCCAGAAAGAAGTTTGTCAAACTGAACTATTTGCATGGACTACTCAGCTGAATTAGCAGCCCCACCATTGGAAGTTTTCTGGCTAATTCTGCTCTGTTTCATTCTTAGTAAACACAGTAGCCAGAAAGTGCTAAGTAGGCTACTCACACATGGAAAAAAATAAATTAACAAAACATGACTGTAAAACAGCAGTTGTCAGGGATAGTTTCCAGATTAGATGCATTTATAATTCTTGTCATTAACGCTTTTGACACTCAGGTTCACACTGCCTCTTACATTGTTCTGCTCACCCACAATCACTCCATCCTATACTACATCACTGACTTCTGTTTTCCTACTCCGAGTAGCTGCCTCTAGTCAGGGACGCTACTCAGTTTTGGCTACTTGGTTCTTCAAACACCAGTCTACCCACAGCAGAAAAAGTAGCTAGCCTGTCAACTGAGGCACCTGACTGTATTCTTTACACAGGAATTCTGCCTGCAATGGTAGTTTTGTATCATTTTATTTGCTCAGATAAATAAACAGAGGACATTTACTGTGATTGACCATGCCTTCATAACTACTGACACACTTGGCAGGACTTGACTTACCTGTGTATACAGGTAAAGTAGATAATTTTTTCCTAGTTTACAGTTAATGTAAGGTTTCTTGAATAAGCAACATCTGGGTGTAGAGTTTGACTTTGACAAAGATAAAAGTAGTAATCCTGTGCCACTCAGGGCCATTAGTTTGCTTCTCTGAGAGCTTGAATGATTTAGAAAAACTTAGCCAACCTCTCTTCTGAGGAGCTAATAGGGTTAGCTCGATCACAAATGGATAACTAAAAATCTCACACAGTCTGGCAGCCCACCTTTCTGGTACCCACCTCTGTATGTGTGGCCAACACACAAGAGGCAGCCTCTGGCACTTGCTTGAGTATAAGATGGATTAAACCTTCTCCGTATGAGGAATGGAGTGACTGGGAAATTATAATGATGAGGCCTGTGGCCATCCAACAAAACAAAACAATCCCTTTTCCCTAACCTAACTGCCCACAGAACTAACTCGCAGAGGCCATTTCCTCACACATTTCCAATTCATTAGCTAGGGTCGGCTGACAACAGGCAAAAAATGAGGGACCCTCTACTGCGTGAAGAGAAAAGTGACAAGCATTTACAAACCAGAGACCTAGTCATCCAAATGAAAATAAAACGGACCAGAAGAGATCAGCAAGGTAAGCAGAATCCAGCTTTGATGAAAAGAGTACTTTCAACAAGAGAGCGCCTGCCACCATAGCAAACAAAAGGAAAAAAAAAAAAAAAAAAAAACTGATGCTTTAAAGCAGACTAGAAATCACCTTTCCCTGCAAGAAGGAGGGAGAGACAGAGGGAGGGAAGGCAGGCAGGCAGGGGTCTATAGAAACAAAACCCCCTACCTTTGATGCAGAAAGAAAAGGCTGATGAGTGAGGGACAGGAGCTAAGCAGAAGGATCTTGTCCAGAAGTCAGTAAGATTCAACAATCTTGG
>NW_015090872.1:8228886-8596449 GCF_001431845.1 Calidris pugnax | reverse complement strand
GGGTTTAATATTTTTCCTAGAACTTTTTTTTTTTTTTTTTTTTTTTTTTTTTTTTTTTTTTTTTCCAAAAAAAAAAAAAAAAAAAAAAAAAAAAAAAAAAAAGATACTGATGCTTTAAAGCAGACTAGAAATCACCTTTCCCTGCAAGAAGGAGGGAGAGACAGAGGGAGGGAAGGCAGGCAGGCAGGGGTCTATAGAAACAAAACCCCCTACCTTTGATGCAGAAAGAAAAGGCTGATGAGTGAGGGACAGGAGCTAAGCAGAAGGATCTTGTCCAGAAGTCAGTAAGATTCAACAATCTTGGTTTAAAACGTGTACAGATTTATTACATTTAGGAGTACTGGTTCTCCTCCTTTGACAGACCTGTCTCACTTCAGGCACTCACACAATTTCCTGCCAAAATTTTAGATTTTTTTCTCTGAAGTTCAAATGGGAGAGACTTGAACCACTCAATCTGCTCCTTGGCCTCTTGGCCACAGCACCCACAGTGTTTTGCCAATGCTTCCACGTCTGAGCCTGTCCAGAAGCTGGCTTCGCAGCTTCTCACCAATCATGGTCTCTGCTGAGCAGAGTACTGAGTGTGCTGAATAGGACACATTACCCAGACATTATCTTTGATAACTGTGGTCTGCTAGGAGTAGTCATCCCCCTGACATGCATGCACACTCACTGCAGCGAGCTCTGCCCCGTACAGCTGTGTACACACACGTCCCAAGTCGGTCCTAGCAGCACTTTCATACCCTCCTTCCTCCATACGTAACAGGCTCACTTTCCACACGGCTCCCGCTTGAATGCATATTCACAGCTTGTGCCAATGCTAAAAGTACCACAGAGCACAGGCACATTTCAGAGGAGACTTATACAGCCCTCTGAAATCACCATCCTTCTAGGTAAATAAGCCTCTGACGACCCATACTGTACGTATGGCATTATGCTGCATTTGCGATTCATATGCCCGCTCCAAATCTAAAGCACACATACTGCATTAGAGAACTTTCAACATAAAGGAGATACAAAAGCGGAGCTGATTCACTCTTAGCTGCAATCAAACTACCAGAGGATGCTGAATGATTCCCTCTGCTCTGGTTTTGGATGTCATTATCTGACCTCATTTCTTGCTTGTGACATTTTCTTGGGCAGCTCAGTGCTCACATATTATCATTCAAGCCAGCAGCACTCAGTCATACCAATGTGAGTGCATGTGTATATCTCTGAAGGGGGATAAGGGGGGGGTAAATTAAAGGCTTTTAAGTATTACTGATTGAGAAAAAGAGAAAACAACATTTAAAAGCCTTTTAAATTGCTATTCCTTCCTTTTGATCCTAAATTTCTCTTTGTTTTGTTCTATGCAGCTGGCTGAATGATGACAGAGTGGCTTGCAATTATCTGGATGACATTAGATGCCAGCTGAAATGGACACTAAAGGAAGAACCCAACATCCTGCATATGTAATTCCTACTCTATTTGGCATTGAACCAAGCCAACAAATATACATTCCTTCCCCAGCCACCCCCAGTAAATCCCATGGCCAGTGAATGCTGCTATGGTAACGAAAGCCTGGGAAGGAGAAAGAGCTAGGATATAAGCAGAGTTTTCAAAATGTTGGAGTTTTAAATTCAGAACTGCACACGCCTGTAGGTAACTCCCACAAGCTCTGCACATTGAACACCACAGACCTGGCCTCCCAATGCCTGCAGATTTCTGAAGGGCCCTAATTAATCTGGTAGCTTTCATTTTCAGTCATTGTACGGCTTATTCAAATCACAGGTACTTTTCCACCAGTTCTGTAAAGCTTACTAAAATAGACCTTAGAAACTGAACACAGCTGTCAAAATAATGTTATTGTTTTCCTGAATCTGTTTCAAAGATAGTTATTCCAGAGAAACTTAAAAGTTATATTCTTATATTAGCACACTAAGTAGTTCATAGCAGTTTAGTAAATCAAATATTCCATACTGCTAGCTTAATAAGATGGCGAGTCATGCATGAAATGACTGCCAGGTTAATGACACAGGGAGCCATGCCTGGCATGTATTTGCATATAATAGCACAGAATGTTCCCCTAAATCCTTTAAATTACTCATCAGTTCTTAAATAGGCATTTAACTAAGCCTTCACCCAGAGTCAGAAAGAAAGAATGAGCCACCTACAATTGAAAAGAACAACAGATAAGGACTAAGCAAAAACCTAAAATGCCAGCTTGTAGGAAGAGCTGGAAATCTGCACATGCAAACCAAACCAAACCATACCATGTATCTATGTCTACAGCTAAAAGTCATTGAACAAATTTTATTTCGCTATAGTAACTCTTAAAGCAAACTAAGGGATGGCATTCTATAAGATGTTGCGTTACGGAGAAATGACAGAGGGCAAACACCAAAAACTGTAAAACTAAGCCCGAAGCAACTCGCAAAAAGGGGATGAGGACGGGAATAGTATTTGTGCCCATAATTTTCCTGATGACTCACAGAGTCAGCCTGAGAGACTTGTCCAAGGTGAAAATTTTTGTTTGGTTTCCTTCCAGACTGCCATATGTACATTCCTTCATGCTGCAGCTCTTGTTTTGGGCTCCATTTGTAGGAGCAGCTGAAGAAACAGGATACTAAAACATGAGCTACAGAAGGGAAGTCAGGGTGAAGAGAGAAAGTGTAGACCCTTCTCCGTAAACAAGTTCAGGGGAGGTGGGTTGTTGTGCCAAGTCATACTTAGAATCAGTCAAGTTATTTGAACTCTACATTTTGCTTTTTTCTTCCTATTGCCTATTACAGTTGCTCAGATGGCAACCTCTTCAGGCCAAGGACTTAAGAATACAATTTCAAATGGGCCCTCAAGATGCTCAGGGCTTTTCATGTCATCACAATATAACACACCAATTTGCACTTTGCTTAAATACCTTCAGGCCCTAATACCTGTAACACAGCCAGGACAAAATACTAGCTGGAAAAGTGTCTTGCCTTACTTCAGCAAGTAGTACCTCCTGCAAACTCACTGTCACCATATATGCTGTCCTGCGCAGAACAAAGGCATTATCTTCTGGATGCTGACTTGTTCTTCCCTCCACTTACACAGAAGAACCCATCCTCAAGATCCTGCTCCCAGTATATTATTTTATATAGCTGTATTTAAATGTCCATTACTCCAAGCTACAAATTACTGCCAAATGCAAGTCACAGATTTTTAGAACTGAAGTTTCTAAACCTTACCAAAAGGTATATTATTCCAACATGCAAGAAGATAATATGCTTATTAGTTACTATGTTTGGAAATGAAAATCAATTAATGAACTAATTCAAATTAAGCAGGTATGAAATAGCCTTGAACTTTCATGCTATCGCTGTAGAAGGTATGACAGACAAATAATATTCACCAGCTGCTTTTCCTATGACTCACTTGAATAGTATTAGGGAATAAGAGCAAACAACAAGATTTCTGTAAAGAAAAGAGTTAAAATATATTGATTGTCTCATAAGCTGAGACCTTTTCAATCAGGAAAGTGTCCCAGCCTAGCCAATAACAGTGAAAAAATATGAACTCGCTTCTGTCCCCATCCCCGTCCAACCTCACTGAAATCGCAGTTTCAAAGCCTAAAAGTAACTGAAACATTATTAATGCAAGCTTTCCCTTACTTCTTCATAAAATAAAAAAATGTAGATGTTCTGTTATCACCACTTTATACCAGTTTATTATTAAGAAAACAAACAAACAAAAAACAACAGGGTAGAAAATAGAAGGTTCCATATACATACTAACTCATCCTTTTTATAAATCACAAAATATCTCTTTTCAGCTCATTAAGGACCAGGTACTTTTGTAAGGGAAAAAGTTGACTACAGTTCATTTACAACTAATTTCCCAGGGAAGACAGCCAAAATGACAGAGCAGAAATATACTTAAAAGACTTAGGAGAAACCCAGTGTCCCAAATGATGTGTTTACACTCTAA
The DNA here is from genome assembly GCF_001431845.1 of Calidris pugnax. NCBI lineage: Eukaryota > Metazoa > Chordata > Aves > Charadriiformes > Scolopacidae > Calidris > Calidris pugnax. The sequence continues at coordinate 8,592,507 of NW_015090872.1, read as the reverse complement.
AAAAATAAGGAAAGATAAGTAGCACTCACTTCTTGAAGCAGGTGAAGCATAGTGCTATGTGATATGGCCACTCTTTTAGGCAAGTGGCAGATAAAGACTTTTGGAGGAGTCTGCCCTAGGTCACTGGGTGATTAATACATGGTTCTGAATATGTAAAATATATTAAAGGAACATAAAGATAGATACTATTCAATACCAACAAAAGACTGCCACTGTCTATAATGTCAAATGCACTGAGTAAATAAAAAAGAGAAAATACCACCTTTTTCATCTTGAACAGTTGCAGACAAAGTACCCAGATGCTTTCTGAGAAAGATGGCTTGACATTAACGAAATTTTTCTATTACCTTAGAATACAGCGTGTTCCAAACTAAATTCTCATTTCTCTTAGACTAATGCTTAAGCTATTACATCTACTGTAAGAAAAGCTTTTATTTGTAAGTATGGTCTTTTGTGTAAAGAAAGATAAATGTCAGACTCATTAATTATGTATCTATAATTAGATACTACTGAAAATGAGCTGAAACTTGTTTTGACATCTTCTTTGAAGAATGTATTTGTACATTGCATGTAACATTGCACATATGCATTTGCAAAACCTGAACTAGCTGAATGGCAGCTATGTACAAAAGCCAGTAAGCTTTGACAGGGTAAACAAAATCAAAGAAAAGCATAGCTGAAGAGTTAATAAGCACCTCCTTACAGGAGGGAAATTCACACGAGACAGCTTGCTCAGAAAAAGCTAAATGGCCATCAAGAGGAAAAGAAGTCTCTGACCCGGAACACATGATGAAAGCTGTACTTTGTTGATTGCAGAAAGTTTTCTTTTAAATACACCCTTATAAGTGTTTAACTAATTTCCAAGAGGCTTGATTGTACTTCGCTCAACTTCAGGGTGGTTTTTTTTTCCCACTAATTTGGAGATAGATTGTACCTTAAGGCAGAGCCAGGAACATGGGGTGTGTGCTTAAGCTGCAGGAACCCAAGAGTAAGCGTGGGAGGCATTGTGCTTCAGCGACAAAACATCGCTCCCTTCCCCCACGGAGGCGAAGGAGACAATCAACCCTACTGTTAACTGTGGATTTGAGTATGAAAACCAGCAGTGCACAGAACATACTGCAGGATGCAAGCAAACTCTCTTCTGCCTTTTGCACAATCTAGGAATTTAAAGAGGTAGCGCCAGCAGTGCTGTGTGAGCGGTCCCGTGTATGAGGAAACCACATGTGAACTTAATAACAGTAATAATAATAGTAGGAGTATTTAATGAAGACTCAGGAAGAACTGTCTATGTTATTATTGTAGGATAATGATAAACGGTCTGACAATGCTGTTTCTGGAACTGAATAAACAATTCAGCCTTATCACAGCTGTTGGACTTCAACACCCAGTATTTAAGTGCTGTTATGGTCAGAAAAGTGACTCTATAAAAATAATACCTTCTTACTCAAGAGAGCTGCTGCTTCTATATTTTCTGAGTCATCTCTGATACCTTTACTGACAAAACAAGTCGTTATAATGATAGCATGGCAGTGCTAATCCAGCTTAAGAGGGGAGACTGGATCCTGGTTTGTCTCACCACGACGCAGGCCTGACTGTGACACATGGCCCGCACCTCTGATACAGATGCAACGCAGGAGCACAGCAGAAGAACCCTTCCCAAATACCTGGGATTAGGCACAGTCACTACAGTTCCCTTAGGGACAACCGTATTAGTCTTCCAAAGCCAACGAACCCCCTTGTTGAAATGGGAACAAGCAGAGGCACGTCCCCTGAAGGCACGTTAGATGCTACAATATATCTCCTATAGGTCCATGGCACTGCAGAAGACAAGCAGTGGCTGCAACTAACCTTATCCCCACGCCAGCCTTTCATGCCTTAAGACAGACAGTTTCTGCAGCAGAAGGGACTACTAGTCGTGTCCTTACTTTCACATGTTTCAGAAATAAAGTGACCTTCAGTTGGGATACCCTGTCACAGCTACACGGGCTGCTTTGTCAGGACTGATGTCAGGAACTTTGGAACAGCTATTTCCTTGTTGCTGATCACAAATCCTACCGTGGCACATACGGCTCAGCAGCTCCTCGCAGGCATGGCGGTGCCAGTCTGCCCCTGTGCTGCCTCACGTTCTCCATAGGTAAAAAGCCATCACGTCACTGGTGTGCAAATAGGCACATGGCATACAAATATAAAATGGTCAGTGGGACTTCTCCCATAGCAGCTGTACAATAAAATGAACAGTTTCTATAAAACTAAGAAAGGCAAACACCTTATTTTTGGTGTTCATTGTAGAATTCTCTTCAAAATTGAAAAGAAACAGGGAAATTACATCCCTTCTTTCTAAGGCTCTAGCAAATAAGAAATTTTAGTGAACATAAGGGAACAGGAAATTAAAATACGTTTTAACCTTAGACAATTTCAGTGTTTCTGCATCCGTAAGAGACCACAGCATAACAGTTCTGTTTTACACCAATAGCGTTCTCTTGAAAAGACATTACTACCAACAAGGCAAGTTTTTCTTCTGTAAAGCTTTCCCCAAATACCATCAATGCAGCAGTGCTTTCAAACCCACTCACTGAATTCAAAACAACTCAGAGAGCAGTGTCCACAACCGTGCTTCATTTTGTGCAAATCAGGGAAGGGAAGAAGCTTATTTCCTGATTAGTGATTCCTCAGCGGTAGTGGTGGGGAGGGAGAACCTGCCTACCAAAATCTTAGCTCTTCGGAAATATCATCCCGTCTATAAACAGATGGCTGCTCCTCATGGGATACTGTCCTCTCCAGGAACACTGCACTAAGTCCTGAACCTCTTCCAACGTGGCCCTGAGCAGGCTGTGCTCCTAGCAAAGGTGAGGAAAGTTAGAAATGGAACGGAGCCAATCTGTGCATATAAAAGCTCTAAATTCATTACTCTCAATTAAAATGAATGAGGATAAGGATCGCTTCCAAGTACATCAATCAAAGAAAGTACTTGCTGCAGGAAAACAGAAGACACTGGTGTATACACGAAGGAATTCACTCACATATTAACAAAATGTGTGCAGGCAAATGTATACAAAACCGGCAGTTTATTTTTCATTTGCCAAGTTGCGACTATCTAGGAACGATAGGTTAAAAATCTAGAGTTACCTGTTTTTATTTTACAAAAAAGTCAGTTTCTAACAGAAATACTCACATGCCTGCACACCCTAGTTTACAAAACTAAGACAGTAACTCAAACCAGAGTGTTTCTAACAGTATAAAAAGGTATATGATGCTTGGAAGACAAGTAGAAATTTGTCTCCATAGTAATTTGTTCTGTTAACTATTAACTTCAGAGCACCATAAGTACCCTTAACTCCTTCTGAAATCAACAGCCAGAGAAACTGCTGAGCAGTGCAGAATTAGCTCTTAAGGGGAAACAAAACCCCTCAAACAAAAATGCTTCTTATTTTTGACAAAAATACAGTCCTTTACGATAGCTGTATATTTCTCACACTGGTTTTGCTGTGCTTTTCTGTTGTTCTTGTTGCAACATGAACAAAGCTGAGGTTTAGAGCAATAGAAATAGCTATAAATCGACTAAGAGTAGGATGGATTAATTTGTTTTTGTAGCTGCTAGGTTATTCTTTATCGACACCTTGCTGCCATGTGTGTTCTTCATCTCCTCTAAAGAAGTTAGCCAGTCCAAAACACTTAGAAATGTACCTCTGCCTGCAAGTTTATCTCTGTGAGAGTCTGAGAACTTTGAGTTCAATCCAGTAGCTACCTTCCACATTTCAAAATATTATCATGGCTATAGAACTTAAGCATTTAGGATATCAAACAGTACTGCAAAGGGAGTGGTAAAGACAGACCCTGGGCTTGGAGCACTTGAGTAGGAATTTGGCAAAGAAGGACACAAACCACTTGGTTTCCGTCTCAGTTTAGCTGATATTGCCTACCTCAAAACCAGTATTGGGAGTCCATATTCATTATTTGCTAGGGAATAACTGATTTTTCTTTATGCAGGAGGCCTGTATAATCAAGCCTTCCATTAATGGAGAAGCGTCAAGACCTTGGTTTTTAGGGTATAATTTCATCAACCTATATCACAAAGCACAAAAAATGGGCTTATTTCATTAGGTGTGGCAAAAAGGGGCAACCTATTTTTGTTACATTCCTGCAATTGGGCTTGCAGAAAAAAAATAAATCTGAAGAAGTAGTTGTGATGCATTAAAATAGGCTGTCTTTCTCAGCCCTGAACAATGCACGTAATCCTGCTCTGGATGAAAACTTCTTAGTGCTCCAAAGGGACAATTATCAGCTACAGAAAGGTTAGAACTTAACCTGCAGCACAGCACCAGGATTTTAGATTCTCTTAGGATAACTTTCATTACAGGCCCTATTTTTAGGACCACAAAACCAGCTGCTTTTGAAGGTCATAATGCTATTGGAAACTAAGATTGCATTATATTTTCTTATACAAACATCATCACAGGATAGTTCCTGCTGGAGAGGGCTGGCACGAGGTTTGTGGGACAGAATGAACGAAACTGAAATCAACCTACAGACTTAGTCGTGAAGGGATGAGAAGTACAACAACATTGTACCTAAGCTGACCAGGGCAGGGAAGGTGGGGCTAAAGCTGATGTGTCTCCCATCTTCACATATTTGTTGAATGTTTCAGAGAAACTGGGCCTCCAGCTGCTGACATCCCCACCGAATAAGCAGAGCCCACTTGCAGGGTACAAACTTGAGCTGCCCTTGTATTTATACCTTGGAGCTTTTCTCGCAAGACTATGTGGGATGTGTGGTGGACATCCATCCCGTTCACACTGTCAAACATTTACAGCTATGCAGGTCCCATTTTTCTGTCTAGTATTCCAGTGGATCTGTGATACGAAATTCATTGGTGGGAATCACAAACATACAAGCGCATAGGGTGGAAACAAGCAGGGGCACACAGACTGCACCAAGCTTCCGAGCAGGAAGAGCTGCTTCTTCAAACAGTGGAATAAGCACTTTTCATCTACAGGAATTTCCAGGACTCCCAAAATCATCAAAAACCTCTGATCAGAAAGTTCACAATAACAGAGCTAACTCTCAGTGGTATCCCCTGCTAGAACAGGTACTAGTTCTACCAGGAGAAACTGATTCTACCAGTGAAAAACTGAAAGTGAAAAATAAGGAAGATAAGGAAAAAGAAAAGGTACAAAAGTATTAAGGAAAGGACATCACAGAAGAGGCTCCATGTGGTAGAAAACTCAGTACTTCTGACAAAATAAGCCCTTGTTTTATTATCTATATACCAGCTAAGCCCTTCTGAAAATTCAGTTCTGTAACAAAATACAATAAAAACCTAGACATTAGCCATAAAGAGATTTATGAGAAAAAGAGGAGGTACATGAGATCTTTAATGTAGCCACAGAAGCTATCTCCCCCATGGCCATTTTTAGCATACAATTAAACGTAACTATATATACACTTCTTGTAGTATCACAGGTCTCATTAACAGCTGTTCAGGTAGAGCTGTGAATTAAGCCATACGGATAGCATACCAGAGGGTAGGGTTTAAAAGATGAAGACTTGAAGAACTGTGAATAATTTAAGACACAATACTATGCACAGAACTCCCCAAATTCAATTTGTCAGGGAATATATGATTCACTAAAACATCTTTGAGGTAGTATTAAGATTTGTATGATGGTTTGGATCTCACACAATAATTACAAGTAAGAAGGGCCTGCATATGTTTTGCATTTGGTTTAAGGCTTGGATCCAGGAGATTAGATTGAGTTCTCAGCTGAAACACTATTTTCTTTTGTCCTAGGAAGAGCCACTGCATCACTTTATCCCACCCTACATCACTAATAGGGAATTACGTTCTTTTCCTTCCTGCTTCTGCACTAGAAGTGCCTGGTGACAGATCAAACGTGCACCAGGATTCATTAGGGATACACTCAGCCTCCTGCACTCCTACCTCACACTCTGCTCCATGGAGCTCAAGTCTTCACTGGGACTGCTAAGTGTTACTGAGATATAAATAGCATCTCTTACAATAACACTATAATTAAAACACATATGTTTGTGTACAAGCATACTTCCTGAAACTGGGGACTGAAAGAATCCACTTCATTAACTCATTTACAGTTCTTTCCTACACACCAAAAAATTCACCAGTTAGTCCCAATGGACTTTTCAAAATTGATTTAACAGCAGAGCCCTCTTGGGAGAATTCACAAAATAACTCATGGAATATTTACTTTCATAAGTATTAGTACTTCATATTTATATTCTCCATAAGATGCTTTCAGATAAAATTCTCAAACACAGAATCTATCCATCTATCATCCATTCATGTTCTTAGCTACATGTCTTGCATTAAGATATGCATATACACACTGCTTATAACTTTTAGTCTGAAATTTACTGTTTAACCAGGAGTCTCCCACTGTCTGCAGAAAGTTACCAATGTTGAGTTTAAATGAACTTTTCTGTTCCAAAGAAAAAACATAAGCTTCATCCCAACACTGCTTAGGCAAAAAGAAAGGTGGATGGAAGCTGCAAGACAGTTCCCATTCTCTGAGTGTGTTCGATGCCATAAAGGTATGGGAACACTAGATGGCAATAACTACTGTACATGGATATTTAAGTACAAATTTATTTTTACTCCTGTTACAATATTGTCTATCGCACAGCTTCTAAGGTGATATTATTTAGAAGGCATCATATTCCATTACTAAAAAAAACCAGACAACAAAATGACAAAATCACAACCAAAACAACAAACAAACAAAACGCTATACCCTCCCTAAAAAACACAACCAAAAACCAGTCAGCTGTGGATTAGGGTTTTGTTTTTGTTTGCGTTTTTGAAACCAAGCCTGACTTCCTCAAAAGATTAGTCTGCAATTCAGGTTTCTACAGTATTTCACAGTAAACTCTGCTACACAGTATGGATCAAGTTGGTAACTTTGTTATAAGACATAGAAGTTACTGTACTAGAAAATGGAAAAAGGGCAGAAATTGTGAAACATTGCGAAAGTGTTTTCATTCCTAATTATATAATTATTTTAGCTTTTGGCACATAAAGCAAATGCATAGAACACACAAACATCACAAAATAATCATACATGTTTGTTAGGGTAATACTCTGTAAAGGCACATTAACTAAAAAAGATTATTTTCCAATTTTTTAATCATCATCAGGAAATCCAAGAGTTCCTAAGTATCAGGTAAGAAAGATCATTTAGGAATCTCTACAAAAAAGTTTGAGTAATTCAAAATCCCACGGTAAATTACTTGAAGAACTAGGATCGACTACAAGTGTCATGAGAAGCAGAAAACTCTAGACAGGCTGGAAATGTGGAAACATTAAAATGCAGAAACTCACATCAACGTAGTGAGAACTGTAACCTCGTGTCATTTAACTGCTATTTGTATCCTCACAGTATTTAGGAAGCCTGTCCATGGATCGGGGTCCTGCAGGAAACTCTCCAGCTACCAAAAGAGAAAGCTGCTGCCCAAAAGACCTTACAATCTAGTCATTCTGGTTAGTTTTTATCTTACTTGACTTCAGCTGTTTAAAGTTATTAATTTCAGCCGTTCACTTGTCCAGTCCAAGCTGTTCAAGCTCTTTCTGGAGTGGACTACGGCATTTCCAGAGAGTCATTTAACCCACTGTCTGGGTTCCCTGGAAGAGAAGTTGGAGTTAGCTATTTTCCCCACAGAGGAAGTTTATATAACGTTACCTGTCTAAATACAGCACACCCTGCTTTTGCTGGGAATATCTTCCAGCTCCAGTGTGATCATTTTATAGGAAAACAGGGCTGGAAGGGACAGTGCAAGGAACTGAACTAGTTCTCATCAGTCACACAGCACAGCCAAACCCCTCACAAACCACTTTGTCCTTGTTACAATCGCCTCCAAAATCAGGAAAGAACAGCACTCTGAAATCTAAAGAAATAAAAAGAACTGAGGAGCAAAGGTATTTCTGGTATTATAGACAAGTGTTAAGAGCATGTGCTGCTGCCTGTCCCTAGAAATCTCAGCTTCAGTATTTAACCGCTGTTAGTAAATTTAACGCCAAGACCAGCGCTGTTTGAGCTGGAAACTGTTGCCTTACAGAGACATCTCCTGGCAGCAGCGGGTGGAACAGCCACCTTCCCCCGGCTCGGGGCAGGGGGGGCCACAAACACCCCCGTCCCCCCCCGGTCCCCGCCAGCAGCGCACACCGCCGGCCGCCGCGCCGGGTCACCCGCCCCGCGCAGGAGCGAGCGGCTCCGCCGGCAGCCACCGGGTAATTAACATCGTGCTGGGGGATTTGCATATTAACACACCCACCGAGGTTTCCCTGCCTTCACGCTCGGGCTGTGGCCAAGTCGAGCTGGGGAGTTCCGCTCCGCTGTCACAGAGCAAACCCTTTCGTTTGCATTGAAAATATTTCATGTTGACCTTACATTAAGGAGTATGTTTTAATTTTTCCAAATGACCTTTCATTCCCCCCCCAATATTGTTACTCTTCTACAAACTCTGCATCTTCACATACCCTTTCTTGGGAACCAAAATCAGTGTAAGAGGTTTCAATTTCTTTCAGTTGTGTCAAATGACCCCAAAATCATGTTTGAAAAGTCAAAAAATATTTTAAAGAAAAAAGGATTATTTTGAAACTTGTAGAATTTCCTGTAAAAATGAAAATATTCTAATTGGTCTACCTCATATCAGGTAGTTTCCTTGCCTACCTCAACAACGCAGAACACATTTGAATCCATCTGCTGGAAAAAGATAACTAAAAATAAGAGCAAACTACAACAATTTTTATTTTCCCCCTCTGTTCATGGAACCTCAAGAATCAATTAGTCCTTGGTTTAAAGATTTTTTCAGCTTTCCCCTAGCCTCTATGAAGCAAAGACTAGTATAATCATTCAAGTCATGATTATGGAAAACCATCTTCTAATCACAGGTAGTGACTAAATGTGTATGTAACACCTCTACTGAAAAATGGTCAGTTTAAATACAAGCATAGGTGCTTTCCAGCCACCTACAGCTATCATACATTAATGTTTATAGCCAGCTACCTCAGTATTTACTAAACCCAGGAGGTCAGAAAAGCCTGGTGAACTTCCTCGGCTCAGAACTTCCAAGGCAGACATCTCCACTGGCATCTGGTTCCTGCAGAAACTCTCCGATCTCCCCGCTGCCCAATAACACACAAAAACCTGAGCACGTGCAAAAACCTTCCCATTTGGTGCGGGAAGGAAAAGGAGGGAGAGTTTGATCTAACCTTAGTCTTTCAGAAAAACATTAAACCCATAAGCTAGGATTTTGTTTTTCCAAATAGTAAGTTATAAGAACCTATTAAAACTCATTTCCAATTGGCTTCTCTTCTCTTCTAAAAGAGGCAGCAAAACCAAACACATTTAGAAGTGCAAGGTGGGGGGAAAAGAAAAAAGAGAGATATCTGTTTGCCAGACCGGTGAAGTTCCTCATAAACATGAATTTAATAAAAATTTTACTCTGAAGCAATGCGTGAAATTGGGTGGGTTTTTATCTGAAAGTTGCCTTTTTTTTTAATCATGGGAAAGACATCTTTTCATTCTGTCCCTTCCCTCACACCACCCCCCAAATAAACCCCAACCAACCAAAACAAGTCTACCTTAGAAAAAAGAAAAGACTATTTAAGATTGCAGTCTATAAAGCAAGGTTTCGCAACCATTCAATAACTCAAAAAGAGGAAATTAGCACAGAAATGTTTAGATGTTTGTTTTGGCAAAATTTTGGCATATGCCTGCCTGTAATCCAGACCTAGAAAAAGACTGAATGGAAATAAATAAATGCTGTGGAAATAAAGATATCCTGAAGTAAATATACAAAAAAAAAAAAAAGTATTATACAATGCTAAATCAGTCACACATGTTGTTGTCTCCAGATGTTAGAACCATGGCAAGTCTAATTTGAGAAGTCTGTCTGCAGTCCCACGCAGCCGAGTTCAACTCTCACGTACAGGATATAGACCTCAGCTGACAGGAGACCCAGCACCATCCACGATGGGATGGTGGAACAGGGCTCACGAGCTGGCTCACGGCACCCAGCTGGCAGGGAATAGGTACTTCAGACAGATTAAGGACTGTGGCAAAGGCTCTGAGAGTTTGCTCATTACTGTGCCTGTGTATCCAGATCCAAGCCTTCATTTTACAAGGAAAAGAATATTTTATGCTAACTCAGTCTAGGTCTGAAAGTCAGCTGGGATTGCCATCATGAAAGCATAGTTAACAATCCTTATATCACTAGTAATGGAAACCAGCTCTCCTTCCAGTACCTGTATGCTTTGCAGTCTGAAAGAAATTATAAAGCAATATATTTAAGTACATGAACAGAGGAAAATAGGAGGTTCTCAGAATACAAGTGTGGAACAGTTTCACTGAGGAAGAATGAACTTTCTTCCTACAAGTATGCTATCACACAAGGATTTTAGAAACAAACGACAGGGAAAACAAGATGATTTATCTCCATATTTCCTTATATGTGCCATCAGTGGCAGTCACCTGTTAAACAGCTCAAGAATGAGCAAGCAGATATAGTTCTTGATAAAGAAAAAAAATCACAGCAAGAACAACTGCAATTCCCAGAGTTCCTGTACTTTTTGCATCTGCAGCAGTAACTCTAATGAAGCATTTTCTATTGTCTGTGCTTACAAAATAACTTTACTTCACTATTCTTACTTTCAAAAATTTTTCTCCATAAAGTAATGTTCCTCAGAGAAAGCAAACAATTTTTCTAATTCCCTGAAACAGGAATTCTCCTGCTAAATGAGCACGATAAGCTGTCTTCCCTCTTCTCAGAACTTCGTCTTGGAAGTCATCAAATCAGGTGAGACAAGACAGCAGGGGAGAGGTATGAAATAAATCCAGAAATGCAGAATGTTTCTCCTATTCACAGAAAACCGAATTCTTTTCAGCTGGGGCGAAGGAATCTCGGGGAAAAGAAATTCTAGAAGGGGAAGGTTGGCTTTATATTTCTATCCTAGGCTTTCACTATGTTGATGGAAGGGGCAAAGATACCTCTGGGAAAAATTGCTGGGACAGACCTCGAAAGCTTATAATTTTCCCTGTATTTTGGATTTCTTGGTTTACCTATAGCAGATCTGTATTTACAGTAATAGCACCACCTTACATACTCTGGTCTGGGAAGCATAGATCAGTATTACCTAACCACAGAAAATGGCTCCAAATTAAAGCCTCCCTCAATGGGGAAGCAGTTAAAACCCAGTGAAGTACAGCTCCGCTGAGCAGCGGGCAACGCTGGCGAGCACAATGGAACCGAGACCAGAGCGGGTACCTCACTATCTGTCAACCACCCTTTCTAGCGACAGACTAAAGAGACCCACTGAAGTCAATGAAAAGGTTTCCATGGAAATCAATGAGGCCTCAGTAAGGCTGTAAAGATGCATCATTAATTTTTTCAGCCTCGCTTTCACACACATCCATTCCCTCTCTAATATCAGTTCTTATACTATTTATATAACTCAGGATCTAATCAAGACATGTACTCCTACTTGCTGGGAGCTGAAAAGATCATGCTGATTTGTTACTTCTCTTTTAATATTTAGAAGGTACCCAGGCACACTGAGGATATAGGCTCTAGGAAAGCCTATACAGTGATGCTGAGAAGCACTTTGGGCATCTGTACACAGGAACTTCTACATCTAAAGACTTATCACATAGCTGTTGAAGCAAAAATTGCTAAAAACCTAGCTCAGTAGAATGTAAATATTGCAATCACTGTATATTATTAATACCCAGAGTGGGAAATAATTTTTTGCTGGCTAATATAAATCTTATTTAAAAAACAAAACAAAAACAACACCCCCAAAAAACAGCAGCAGTAAGCATCCGCCATCTCCTCTCTTTTCTGCCTACATGCTACTGCTTTGTAAAAACACAGTTCCTCAGCCAGGTGTCCCTAAAGTTGTTGATTTATTGCTTCTGCTTCTTTTTTAATTCACAGTTGCTAGCATATATGAAAGAGTTGAGAATGGAAATTAATAACTGTGAGATACTAGTGGTATTGTATTTCACAAGACTAAAATGTGGGCAACAGAATATATTAGTATAGTGAAGTACAGCACAAACTATAAGAAAAGATTTTAAATTATTTACCTTTCTACTTCAGCACAAATGTCCTATAGCCAATTATCATGAGATATTGCCTAGAAATTAACCAGTCATCTTGTGTTTCTATCTCCAGATTTACAATTAGTAATGCTATTAATGTGGATCCTGTACTTAGCATCACTAATTACATTGCTATGAACTAATGGTGTTAAAAATAGCAATAGCCATCAACTACCAATTAATGCTTAATGAGAGCATATAAACCCTGGCATTGTAATGAATTTCCAAATTATTGTTTCTTGTGTGTCTCTTGAAATCATACAAAAATAGGTGTAACCCATGAAGTAAGGCAGTGACTGAAAGCACATTTATCACAAAATTTTGAACCAAAAAGGGGAACAGGAACAATAGGAAACATTTAAGGATTAGTGTACACCTTTCACACAAGTAAATAGTTAAATACAGTACATTTTTTAAGGTAATCTCTCAAATTTTTACGAAAGTAAGAAATATGGTGGTCACTGAGCTGTTTAGCTGTTGATAGTCTTGGGCACAGCAGGACAAGAACTATGTAGGACTATGAATATTGTAAACAGCATTAATAAACTGCCTGCGTCTTGAGCTGTTGCAGTGCAGAGTAACACCCACTTTTCCCACATCCAGACAGGTTTTGTGCCTCTAAAGACTGCAATAGACAAGCCAGAAATGAATCCTCATCACCTGCATCATAAAATACAGCAGGTGCTGTTTACTCCAGTAATTTTCAGAAACGGAAGCCAGGGCACACTTAAAGTCACAAAAACTAGATCCTTTATGCCTTGGTGGAAGGAAATAAAGGAATAAAGGTCCACCACAGGTCTGGTCTCTGGGAACTAACATAAGACCAGATGCATCCAAGGCTGGAAGGTAAAGGCAGAGAAAACAAAGGAAAGTAGTAGGCAGGAGCAAGACAAATGCGATGTTGAAAGCAAGTGGGAAGTTCTGATTATTTGGGAGAGTCAAGAGAGAACGTCGTTTACCAAGACAAACAAAATCAAGTAACACTGAGATATCTACACAGTGTTTGACATAACCTCAAAATTGTGGGTTTACTGCTCTTCCCTAATTGGTAGCCCATCACCATGAACCTTGGTATACTAATTGCAGTTACAGTGAAGTGTTAGCATTGCAAGCAACAAAAGGCAAAAAAACCCATGTGCTGTTAAAACAGGGAAGGTGATTTTTTGGAAAGGAGCCAGTTGGATAAAACCCCTGGAATGAAAGATGACCTTCGGGACCAAATCCCTGCCGCAGGATGTCATCCTTAATTCAGACTTTGAGAGTCAAGAAAGGCGAGATGAGTGCCAGAGCAGCGGCTGCAGTGGAGGCCAGAGGGAGCACAGAATTAAACTGCTCTCCTGCCCCAAAAATGTAAAAATACACGAAGGATGAGGAAGAGGAAGAACAAACGTGCTGCAGTCACAGCCAGCCTGACCAGCCTCAGTCTGCCACTGAGGATGACAACAGCTCGCTACCTGCTGAGCCGGGTGGGCAAAGGGACCTGAGGAGCACACAGCTGGGTTCTCCTGTGTTCTACAGGGAAAATACATCCTGGGGATACCACAAGCAGCTCTTCCCTCCGTGGAGCAGCATAGCAGGGAGACACAGCCTCACAGCTCCACATGGCAAGTGTGCCAAGCTGGGGGAGCAGCCCAAGAGACGTGCTTCGTCAGCACGTGCTTTCCCAGGGGATACTTTTCCAAGCCTGCTATTGTTCACCAGACAATGTAATGTTTCTCATCTTTGCTCACTAAGCTCTGCGCTCAGCTTTGATCGGAAATAAATCCCAGAAATTCCAGATATCTCCCTAGCTGTGCTATATGATGAACACATGCTGGGACAACCGTAAAAAGACAGCAGTTACCACTGGGAAGAAGCTCCTTGTTTCCCGTACTGTTTTGCACGTCTCTGCAAGGAACAGGAGATACACAATTCCATACGAGGAAGGCATTACCCATTGCTTACATTCCTGGTTTGTTATGACATAAAATCAAGTAGAAGACATCCTAAACAAAGTTGCATGGAAAGTGGATTTCCCCCCCCCCTTAAATCTCACCTTTTTCTTCAAACATTTTTTCCCTCTGTACTGGGTCTTCCCAGTGCATTTTCCTGAAGAAACCGATGTACCACCAGACCAAAACAGGGTGGGAGACAAGAAGAGATGAAGTGAGGGGAGGCATTCCCCAGGGAAGCTGGAGGTCAGCACACTCACTGCTCCCTCCTGCTGCAAACACAAAATTAATTCCTCTCTCCTACACGTCACTGAAATACCGCAGCCACCTTGCTGCACTCTCATTTGGACTCTGACCATCCTAGACATGAGAAACCTTTCACAAGTGAAACTTGAGATAGATTTAGCTAATGAAAAACTGCTTTTCCCCCTCAATAAGTAACCAAACAGCTCTAACAGGACAGCATTATAACTTATTTTGCTTCTTGGGAGAAAAAGTATCTTCATTTTAATGCAGAGATATACATGAACATAGGGGTTTCTGGTTTGGATTTTCTTTTAATTTAAGTCCAAGGGCTTTGTTTAGCCCTTTTTACTATATAGGCTTGTACTGTGGCCTCTTACAGCATTCAAAGCTACTCAGCATTTATAGCCATCTCTTCCAGCTTCTGTACTAACAGAATACTGTCTGAGCATCCTAACAAACATCTGAACTTTACATGATTACGGTAGGATTTATATGCTCCTCTTCTTTGAACCCTTGCAGTGCGTAGCTGTAAACAGCTCCTGAAGGTAAGAAAGGATCCCCTCTATACCAAGATTATTCTTGCATTTTCTCATCTTTCTCTATCAACAATAGCAAACTCTAGAGCACTAGCTTGACTCTAGTTCTAAAGGAACCAAGCCAAATGAGTTTGGTTTTTTTTTTAATGTAAACCAATTAATTTTGATCTGAGATGATCCCAAAATATTGGAATGGAAATGTTTTTTTACATGTTGGCTCTTCGTAAGTTTTTGACCTAAACCAGTCTTACTAAGCCAATGTTTACCTGCTCCAATTAATTCTCTGAAAACAGGCATCTATGACACCTTTGCACAGGAAATTCAAATGTGCTTGTCCAAGATGATGTTTCATACAAGACACTTGAAATTCTTGCACTTTTAAAGCCATGATAACTGAGTCAGGCACCAGAACTTACTATGAATTCTCAGTCAAACCTGCATCATCTCTGCTTCCTTTCACCAAAAGCATCAATCTACTGTGCCTCCATGGTGGGAAAACAGGCTTTAACTGATGTATTACAAAGGATTCAGAGCAGAACTGATAGTATACAGCTGGGATATTCTGGGAACACATGTTGGGAACACATGCCGGGATTCTGGGAACAGCAGGGAACACACATGTAGACTGACAACCACTGTGGTTAGTTTATATGGTTCAGGGCAAATACTCAAAGCAAGAGTTGTATAACTATATACAGATCCAGACTCTATACGCATGCAGTATTCACTGCTGGGCACCATGTTATATATCATGTCTCCATTTCTGAGATCAAATAATTAATTCTGAAGCTTAGCTACCCTTTTAAAGTATTTGAAAAGTATGTTAGAGCTTAAATATCTACATCTCTAGCATAGTTCTTGGAAGTAGAAGATTTGTGTGTTTTTCATTCACACTACATGTATTTGTTTCATTCATAGGGGAATATTTTTAATTCAAATACGTTAAACTCCTCTTTGCTTCTTTCAGTTCTTTTTCATCAGAGATCTATTTCTCCCTGTTTTTCTGTTTCCCCGTTTGAATAGAAATGTCTGACTCTAAACTGAAATTGGATTGCAAACTTAGAAATGCAGAGATTTATTCTTTGTTTTCCATCATACAGTAATCCTTTTCTCCAGGCTCATTTCCATGCTGGAAGAGCTAAATTATTTTCAAAAAAACCTCCTCATCAGAACTCAGGTCCATCTGTAAAAAGACTTCACAGAGATTATCTGTACAAAATGAGAATATTATGGATAAAGGTCCTGCAGTAAATTTTGAATTAAGTTGCTGAAACATTCATCATCACACACACACACACAAAAACCAAGAAATCCTGGCCCTGACAATTTGGCTGAGAATATTCTGCTTCACAAAAAATGAAACATGATCAATTTAGTTCTGTATAAAAGAAAGTAGATGAAATCTCAAACTCTTCCCTGTTTCCTTCCCAACAACACAAGTATAAGGGAAAAGGAGCTTAAATTACAATGCAAAAACATCAACTGCATTCGAATTGATTAACTGAAGATTGGCAAGTAAGATGAAATGCATCCATGGTCCAGCAACCAGAAAGTTCTAAGTTTACATCCTCATGTATATCACCTTAATCCAATGCCTTAACAAAATATTTCTGGGAACACTTCCCTAGTTTGTTCACTAAGATTGAGATAATATGCAATATATCTGTACTATTCCTGCATCAGCAGAGATTAACTGGTTTTGTTTATTGTGGTGTTAATAAAGAATAAATAAGAACTATTAAAGCCAAGTTGCTTGTTTTTTTCCCTGGTAATCAAGGTAAGTTGAACACACCCTAAATCTCAATTTTTAAAAAGTATTTAAAAGGTGATGAAAACATGACTCCTAGCTGCTTGGCTTTTGACTCCATTGCCACGTAAGTGCATCCTCATTTTCCTTAAGGCTACTGAAGAAGAGTCTAGAAAAACTCAATGCAGAGCCTGGGTTTATATTTAGAACTTTTTTTTATCTTTGATGCAGAACAACCTTCTATGCTGTATTATATTTGTGAGTCACGCAACCAGAAACATATTTACATATTAAAGAATGGAACGTCTCCAATTTATCCTTATGGGAATTCATATAATCAAATATATGGAAATTTTACTTTTCATAAACAAAATATCATAATATATCTTAACTGCAAGTAGTCCCATCTGCAATCTGTGAAATAAGCTCTCCCAGAATGCACTACCTGAACCATAAATGAACAAAATATAAAGAAAAGTTTCAGTAGAAATTATCAGTACAGATTATTGAGTAAAATAATCTCAAGTGAGTATTTGTGAGACAATCGTCCTAATGAATATGAATAGATTTGAGATACCTTCTTAAATATCTGATTTGGTGAAGATATGGCAAAACACTTAGAACACGGGAGATACTGCTCCGTATGTGTATGCAGCAAAGTCTCACAGCACAGTAGTCATCCTCATTATTGCTTACTAGTGATGTGCATTCATTCTATTACCTCTCAATAGATGCATAATTTTATTTAATGATAAAGCTTTTCTGAACAGCATCAGATCCCACAAACTCAATTTTTGTATAAGAATCTGAATTTTATATAAGAATTCAGAATAAACCCAGTGTACTGACAGCACGTGTGCTGACAAATTCTGACCCTCAGACCATGTACCCAGCTCTTATTAGCTACACTTGCAACTTTTCTCTTTCTTGCCTTTCTATAGCACAAGCACAGGACCACAACATGAGGAAAAAAAAAAAGTACATATTTATTCTTCAATTCAGCTGTACGAGAAAACGTTCCCGTACAGTGTCACAAGGTGTGGTGACTTACTGACACAAGGTGGTGCTCTCTTCTTAGTAAATAGCTTTAAGTCTGGTTTACGCTGAACGGAAAAGGTGACTTTTTTCAAGAACTCTGACTAGTTTTCAGAGGCATCACTCCCCCACCCAAGAACTAGAATTTCAATGTCGGAAAATTAAATAAGTACTAAAGCACTTCTATCTAAAACATCTTTCAGATGTTTTACTTAAATGAAATAGTTCTGCCTCCAGATCTTCCATTCCATCATCCAAGCTCTCTCTAGCTAATGTCTCTCATCCAGCTCACCAACTGGGTATCATCAGGACTAAGGCTTTCAGCAGGAAGACAGATACACAAGCTCTTTTCTCTAAGACTGCTAATAAACAAATAAACCTATTTCTTAGCTTTGTATCAAGTGGTAACAGAGGATTCCTCAGAGGGAGTTTATGAACAAGGTTTCCTCAGTGCACTCCGTTTCCACCAATGAGAGTCTATAAACATTAGATTTAACTCAAAGCCTGATGTCATATTAAAGATCCAACTGTGGTTTGTTTCATATTGATATTACTAACAATCTGTGCCAGCATTACAGATTTTCCATTTGCCTCCTAGGAAAGTACTGATAGACCTTCATTGCCAGAACTTCCAAATCAGCCCCAAAAATATCAATTATAATACTGTCCATCAGAAGCAGTGCATGTGCAGCACTTCCAGATGAAAACTAAACAGAACAAAACAAAGCAATCTAACTTGCTTGTTACAAAAAGATTTCTTTTAGATGAAAAGAAATATTCAGAGATATTTCAACCATGCATTTCTCCCAGGTTTTGAATTTTCTAAGGTTATATATTTGCACAACAGCAACAAACCCAACACACCAGTGACAGAGGTCAGTCACAGCACTCTGATAAATCTCTGGTTTTTAGTGCAGTTCAGATACGCAGAAATCTTTGCACTCCCTTGGAACACTCACAGCCCTTTAGCTCGGTATAGAGAAAATCATAGGTGAAAAAACTAGTTCCTAGTCCTTTACGGGCTATTCCAACCTTCTTGGGAATACTGGCCATCTGCAGGAACAGTCCCAGAAATGCATGTTATAGATTACAGAGGAGCACCTCGTTAACTATGAGAAAATCAGTGCATCTAATCCCTTGTGCGGATACCAGTGGTGGAAATTTCCTACGAAAAAAATGCTTATTGCCCTCCTCAAAAGTGTATGCGACCAAATGGACAAGTACCTTTTAAATCACCTCCATAAATTCAATGACAAACTAGAGACAGTGGAAATCCCAAACCATAAAATGAGCAAGACGAATATTTCTCATTTCTCCTTTAAAACTAAAGTGCATCACAAGAATAGTAAGCATATGGGAAATTAGTTAACTTTTAAAGACCTGTGTTACATAAACATCTCTTTAATCAGATTACTGTGGTGCCACGGGATTGTGCCATGTTTTATTTCCTCAAAGAACACACTGTTCTGTTACTATAGCATTTCTATATCTGGATTAATTAGAAACGGAAATGTGGATACAATTAAATTTGAAATTAAACACACTTTGTAGCTGGGAAGATAATCACTGCTTTAGAATGATCTGGCTGCTCCAACCAGTGAAGTATCAAGCTATTCTCTCAATTAATTGGAACAGTACTGTGTGTTTTTGGAGCCAGCTAACTGTGACATGCTGTATGGAGTATCTGTGGACATATTGCTTCTCTGACCTATTATTTGACCTGCATTATTTGATGATAATAACAATAATTAATGTCCTTACACAATTCTTGGTGTCAAGCACAGTACTTACACTTTTGAATAACCATGGTCTATTCTACCTCTTCTTCTGTCTGCCCTTGATTCTCACCTCCCACTGGGTTCATCAGCACATCCTGAACAAGGAAACTGAAGTGTCACTGAATTCAGGCAAATTTCTCCCCTGTGAGCCAGAACAGGACTTATTATCAATTTTAATTTCTGTGAAGAAGGGTCTTCACAAACAGGGAGTTCTCTCAAACTAGGAAAAAGACAAGTCCTCTTCCCTAATCCTGCCTTGTATTGGAGAAGAATGAAAAGTTTACACATGCAAAAAATGACAAAGTTCAAGACACAGAGAATAGGTTAGTATAAATGTAATTCTGAGCTCACTAATACCAATTAATCTCTCAACAGAAAGACAGCAGAGTAAATTTTATGCTTCATCCTAACAAGATGCATGATGTTCTTGGGGCTGCAGCTCTAAGGATTCAGTACAACTCAGGAGGGCCATCTGCCATACACAGAGATCCCACCTTCATTTCTCGTGATCCGCAGGAAGACTTCTGGCTCTGCTGAAGGTCTTAAAGATAATAGTTGCTTTCCTTTTACTTTCTGGTCAACCATGACAGTGGGGAGCTTATCAAATTTCTATCCCAAAGTACAGTGGAAATGAACAGATACAGAGGGCTGAGGGAGCACACCAAGATATGGTCTAAGTGCAGACTGCATAGTCTTCAGATTCAAGGCAGGATGCTAACGTCTTCCCTTCCTGGTAATACTGGTGTAGATACTCAGATTAAAACATGCAAGGAAAGTAGGGTTCTCGAAAAGAACCCTGCCAGAAACAGGCCACTGGGAAGTTCAGAATCATGAGAGCAAAGAGCGTTTCTTCCTGTGCATAGATGGAGATCAGCTCTGTTCAGCAGGTTGAGAACAGAAGCCTCTTATATGTGCGTTATTACTGAAACATCTGAGTCGGTGTGGAAAAAGGGAGAATAAAAAACATGAAGAAAATTTACATAAGCTCTACATATAGAGGTTTCATGTAGAATTGTAGGTAGCTCAAAGTAGATTTGCACATTTTAAAGCATCCACTGTGCACACGTGAATAAAACAAACAAATAATAAAGACAATGGAAAATTATCCAAACTGCATAATTAGAACACCATGATCCTCTTATTGCCAAGCCCTTGGCTTTAACTACTGGACCACATGGCTCACATCCTAATTAATGGAGAAATTCAATGTTATAAAAATTTCCAAATCTTCTTTTCTTTTTTTAAACCTGAGCTGGAGATTTCCAGCATCAAGCAATTAGAAGTGTCTTAATCCATTCAGATACCTCCTCCAAAGCTTAGCATGTGGCAAGAACATTTTGCCAGTCTTGTTTTTTGGCTTCATTGCTCTTATTTTCATTTATTTCTGAACTTCTATTAAGAAGTTTTCACATTTTGTAATCTTGGTCACAAGCTTCACTGAGGATGGGAAAGGACTTTGTGGTCTCTTACAAAGCTACAGTGTAAATGAAGCAGAGATTCTGTTACAAGCATAAGACAGCTATGTTTCAGAGGGGTTTTTTATGCATCAAGTATGTAAATCCTCTTGGGAACCTGCAGAATGAGGAATCCTATGCCAGGAAACTGTAGTGTTTGACAGTTATTTGTAAACATAAGAACGATAGGAATAATAATGACAGACAAAAAAGATTTACATATCACCATGGAAATATTTACACAAATACCACAGGAGGAGAAAAAAAGCTTCTGTGCATGTTCGTCATTAAATTGTAATCTGATATTCTCATCTGCAAGTGTTTTTAGAACACAGAATAGGAACAAAGTAGTGTTAAGTGTATTATCAAATCTGTGAAATTGTGAAGAGTCCATAAGTTATAGAACAGTTTCCTTTTTCATCCTGACATCCCTTTGCAAGCCCCTGGCTTTGTTGCAAAAAAAAATTCATTTATATCAGAAGACTCTCATATGTGGCCATTAATCCACACAGAACATTTTTCGTTTAAAGTTAGAAGGTGATTAGGCAACCCAGATTTCTTTAAACAGAAAAAAAAAATCCAGCAATATGGCCTTACATTTGCCAACTTAAAACAAGCACAGTTTTTAAGGACAACTGGAAGTCTTAGACAAAGCTTCTCTGCCCCAAAAAATGCAAAGGCGTATGAGTTTCATGCACGTGATGAGTTCCAGGAGAGACTTTGTGGACATTATCAGAGCACAAAGCGTGACTATGGGTCTTGTAAAAAAGCTCCTGAAATGCACCTGTGTGGTGAGAAGACCAGTGGTGCTTGCAGTACCTCAACATGTTTCACCATCGACACATTTCCTATAAAGTTCAAAAAACTCTTACACCTACTTTTTTCCCCAAGGGCTCACTAGAATGCTTGAGGAAAATTACTTTTCCAAATGGAAAAATGCAAATTTCCCAGATGGAAAATTCAGCAAGTCCAAGAAATTCATGATCTTAACTCCCTATGATGCTTTTGACATTCTTGCTTCCTGTGCTTCTGTTTTCCTCCCTCTAAAATAACGGCATAGTAAACACAGAAATACTATCTGAAGCCAGTTATGAGCTCTTTCAGAAATCGCATACTTACTGTTCCCTGAGGTCACCAATGAATTACAACAGATGCTCTAAGAAACAGCTCCTACTTTGGGCAACAAATCTCTGCAAACAACTGTTCTCAGGACAGCAATAAGAAAAAAAAAATGGAATCTTCAACCCAAAGATCATTTAACCTGCAGCTCTCTTTGAAGTTAAGCAATCATCTTAGTGAATATGGCACAATCAATTCTGTAATCATTTTGATATATAACCTCACCATTATTTTCATGATATCTAAACCACATCACTAATACACTTGAAGATGTGGGATTTGGAGTAGCTCTACTGTTTGCTACTCAGTTATCATCTTGGTTCTGGAGAAAACCAGGGAATGTGTTATATAACTTTTAACATACAATTCTCACGATCAGAAGACAGCAGACACAAATAGATCCACTCACACAGGGCTGAGAAATGAAGGAACATTTCAGATCTAAAGCACAGCAGGGACCATTTTCCTGCTGACCTTTACTTTGCAGCAAAGTGATGGTCCTGGTGAATAAATGACCAATCTTGGTCTTTTTTCCTTAAACTGATTTTTGCCATTTGGGGGCTCCAGACCTGTCCCTTTCTCCCTGGGAAGGCCTGTCCCTGCTGTGCATGGCTCTCTTGGTCAACAGCGGGAGGTAAGGCTGGTGGCAGCTGCCTGAAGAGAGAATACAACAACCTATTACTGCTTCATACAGGAACGGCAGCTGCCTCCAATTGTGTGAAGAAAGAGAAGGAACACTTGTTTTGCTCTTAGCAATCTCCCCTATTTCATCCCTACCTATAAAAGGTATTCACAGAGCTCCTGCTGAGGTCATGCAATCTCCAGTGTCCTTACAACACTTCTGCATTACAAAAAAGCATATCATGTCTTTGTGCACATCAAAAATTGAGGCAAAGGTTTGCAGTCCAGAAGAGACACTCCATATTTGGAGAAAGCCTCTTTAAAGAAAATGACTGTTTATTCAAACTCCCCAGAAAAATGCCAGGAATGGCAAAATCGATCAGTCCACAAATAAAAACCAGTTCCTACCCCTCTCTCTTTCTCCAGACACTATAGTAGTAGAACATCATCTGTGCCTTCATCTTAAAATACCTGTAAAGTTAAGCTGAAGAATCAGCCAGCCATCCTGCAATAGAATAGACAGGTAGCAAGGGTGGACTTCAAGAATGAGCTTCTCCTACAAAAATCCCTGGACAAAACTTTTCTACAACTACAAAATGCTCCAGGCTGGGAAAATCTCAGCCTGTAGAGCACTTTCTGCAGACCCAGAGATGTGAATGCACCAGTATCTCAATGTGAACTGGGGAAGAGAGAATTGGGTAAGAAGTTACAAGGGTTTCTTACAAAGGAAAACCTGTCTGAAACAAAACCTAGGGTGGCAAATAGCTTCCAGAAAGGAAGGGGTTTTCAATGGGATTCCTTATCCCCTCCTCTTCTCCCCCAAGTTGTCTGTTAATTCACCACAGCAATTTGGGGTAACATGTACAGTCACTAGCTGCTTAAAGAAATTGTCAGGCATGACCTCCAGCATCTCCAAATAATCAGGGCAGACAAGTCATGTTATTTGAGTGTGACTGTGCAATGAAGGGCAGGTTTAAGTGGATTTCTTTAGCTTAGCCACTTCTTAAAATATATGGTAGGAAACACTGACTTTATTTGATCTTCACAATGCATTTCAGCTCTGCTTAAAGCAGATGACTCATTTTGGCTTGATGTTACTGTCATTCCATATGATCCTAGCAACCATGACTTCCAGCATCAGAACATATGCCCAATAGACACAAAGGTTCACAAAACAGATTAAAAAAAACAATACTATATGTCAAGATCCTGTAAGAATTCTTTTTAATTTTGCATGACTATTTAAGATCAGTCTTTGGGGTCATTGTCTTATGGTAGGTATTGTTTTCTGCCTTGGCAGGGCATGCAGTATAAAAGTCAAGACATGTGTGTCCCAAATAAAAATGAAGCATTTGTTGGCTTTGTTGTTATCAGCTTCCTGATAATAATCTTTAGAGAGAATATTAAGCAAAGTGTGGAATGTATTATTTTACAGTTATATTTAGTAGACAAAAAGCTAAATCACACTTGTTCAACCACTGTATATACCGTAATTACACACCCTAATTTCATGCTTTTGGTCATGCAGTTAGCATAAGTAGTTGTAATTACACATTTAAGGCATGTAATCATGTAATAATTAAGATGCACAATTCAATTATATAATTAAGGTATGCAAATATATAGGACTATCCTTTGACATAGATTTTAAGTAGACTACCCCGTTAATTCTGAGGGGAGTTCTGCTTAAAAAGTCATTACACAACACAGCCTGCCAAGAATTGCACAGATGAAAAAACCCAGACCCACTGTCATGCTTCTTTGGGTGGATATCTGCCTGAAATGAAAAAAAGAAAATGAAAAAATATGGAACTATCGGATTCAAATACTATTTACCAGATTGGTTCTGTGTGCTGACAGAAAACCCTAAATAAATCACACACACAAAAGATGAATTCTCAAAACAGACCAAAATATTTACAAGCTTGTTTGGTAGGTCAGCACTGGTAGAGAAAAAACAATCTCCAAAAATACCCTACTAGTTCCTAATGACCAGTTATATCCCCAGAAAGGTATGTTAATTAATTAGTTCTATCTTTGTATGTTCTAATTAAAAAAATATGGTTTTCCTAGTTTCTTTCACAGAACTAGGAAAGGAAAGCAAGGAGCTTTTCATAAACAGACAAAACCAAGAGAACTCAGAAAGCAAACTCATTTCCACTGTGGTTGTTCTTATGCTCAACCACTGAAAACTCTTGACCAGAGCAAAAATATAAAAAACAAGATTATTGTCCTCAATCTCAAAGCACAATGTTTTTGTTAATGCTTTTAGTATTTTTTCCACTATTTTCTTCTCACAATTAAAAAAAGGAAAAAAAAAAAAGGAGACACATCCAAAACCAGGAGGGCTTTGTGCAGAACAACACAATAATTAATGGCTCATTCAAGTAAGGTTTCTCTCCAAGAGCAGAAGCAGCAGAAGCAAGAAAGCCACTGCTAGAGCAAGGGGGCAAAGTAATAATTCTGCTAAACTACAGAGATTATGCAATCACTGAGCCCCAATTTCCATGCACAGTCATCACTAGCAAATCAGATTAAGAAGGGAATTTCAAAAAGATTATAGCATCCTGATGTGAGCTCCAGCACAGAGCAGATTCACCTTCCTCTATACATTCCCCTTGACGTGTCTTGAAAAATAGGTATGAAAAGTTGAGATGTAGCCTCCACCAAGCAAAGCAATAAGGAAAAACCACAATCTGTGTGCTGCAATCCCCTGCAGTAAATTCGGTGAATACTAACTTGGTAGTAACAATGTGTTGGAAAAAACACATCAAATTAAGCAAAATATGTCTGAGAGCATCCAGATTGGAAGGAAGCACCAAAATATCATAACTCTTCTTTTATTCTACATTTCCCCTACCCTTCATAACACCTTATTGTATGTAATCTCATGATTAGATGTAAGGCTGTACTGGGGAAACTTCTCTTGGTTACAAAGTACACATATCATAATGGGACCCTGAGTGGGACTCAGTAGTCCTCAAACTGTAACACTGACCAACTGTTAATTGCTGTTAGCTCATCATTACACATGACAGATTCATACTCATTCTAGAAGTATCAAAAACAACAAAAAAGGTTTCTTAAATTATTTTCATTTAGGTTCTTTAGTAGCTTTTTCCTCTAAGAGAAATACATCAATACCCTGAATGTCCTCTAGCTTAAAAATATAAATCAAAGTTAGTAGATGTGCATCAGATATTCAAGGACCAGAATTCTCAGATGTCAGAATAGCTTTAAAGATCCTACTTAGAATGCTCATATGATACGGACTGAAAGCAATTTTTCCACCAAGATGAATATCTGCTATTATTCATTTGAAAGACATAGGGGCATATTCCTAGTTCAGGATCTTAGAAATTATTTAAGGATGAAAAATGTTTCATTGCCTATTTTGATTTTAAATAAATAACTTCATGCCAACATTCAATAAGAGAAACTGAATTCTGCCAGGAGAACATACCCAGGCAATGCTATTTACATTGCTTGGTACTAAAGGTTAGGAACAGATATACCCAAACTGTCTCCACAAGATTGGCGAAAAACCCAAACATCTCTAGTAGAAAGCTCTTAACCAGAGCCTATTTCAGCATCAATTAGCACAACATGACTCTGATCTTTGGTGGCATTTCTATTGCAGGCTCTGCCACTCCACAACTAACAAATACCATTTATAACCTGGCAAGCAACACCTCTGCAGGTGATCTCAGCTATTTTCAGTGTTTTCTTCTATCATTGCTGAGGAATAGTATATAGCTAGGCTTGAAGAGGAATTCGTCTCTCTTTGAAGAGCTACCAATAGCATTTCTCTACTGGAAGTATTTCAAAGAGAAGCTACTGCTTCTCTCTAAGGCCCCGCAGCTCTTTGGAGAGGGGAAGGCTACTCTGAAGTACTGTAATGCAGAAACATGCAGCGTTCTCTCTGAAAAATCAAGCCAAAATGAGGCGTCTTGAGGCATCTCACAAAAATAGGATGGTACGCTCTTATTCCTTCAAATTTTCCACCTTATCTTCACACAGCACAACCAACATATGGTTGTTTCCTCTAATTTCAGAGGATTTTGCCACGTAATACCAGAATTTGCGAATTGCTGCTGCAAGACATTCTTTCTCCCACTAACCATGAAACAGTGGATGCATTCATTCATCTTTATTTGCTGCTAATACCACCTTGTGCTTTAAACAATTTAGTTTATCAACTTAGTTTTAACCTTTCTTCAGTGCTGGAAGACAGCATCATAGATTTGGAAGACAGCACATATCACTTAAACCCCATGAACATTCATAGCCTATAGCCTTTCAGTTTTTCCTCTGGCCTTTCCTTGATTTCCAGCATTATCTTTACAAAGAGTATTTTTAATTATATAGTCTCTGCACTGGTCACCATTCCTTTTGATGACTGTTCTACTGATCTACATAAATTTCAATGACCTTTTTGTCATTATCTGGTTTTAGAGAATTGGTTTAAAAAAAAAAATTGAGAGAAAAAAAAGAAACCCACAACAGAAAAAATAAACCAAACAGGCTTTTTTTTGCGAGTGACTTTTTTGGCAGATGATGACTAAGTGTATCTCTTTTCCAACTGCCTTAAGGAAGGCAAAGGCATTCCCCGTTTCTCTGATGTTTTTTCTGATATTGATGGAATAAACTCTAACTCTCTGAAACCTGTTCTCTCATGAATGCATTCCCTGCTTACACACACTCCTCCACATATTAAACATTTATGTAAGCAGGTAGATTTTTAAGCTTGGTACAGAGAAGACAGGAGCTCCTAACGAGAGTTAGTCTTCAGTTCTGACCCAATGAGTCAGAGAGTATCCCAGAGGCACATGCTCACATTTTATCATCCTGCTTAATGCTGCTGTCATGGCAATTGACCACTGCAAACAGGAAAATTCTGAAAGTCATTAGACGTTATAATTTAGAAATATAAGGATTTTGCTGCTGTGGGAAAATCCAGCACGAGACTAAAATCACATACAGCTAATATCCTCAAGCATAGAAATCAACACATTGCAAGACACTCACTGTGAATTTTCTTATGATCTTACACCAAAAAAAAGGAGTTTGAAAAAACAACACATACACAAAAATAGTGCTGTTTTAGAACCTATTCTGGTAAAAGTGGGTAGCCTTGTTATAAAAATCAATGATGCTAAAGATTACTTCTGTTATAATGTAATATGTATTGTTACTGATACAAGTTATGTAAAGAAGGAAATTCTTTTCAGACTCAAGGTAGAAAATTATAATTATTTATTTCTAATGAAATATCATGGATAAAGTTTAGTAACCTAGTATACTAACCTCTTCATCATCTTTGGTGGATAAAATTTGAGCCCCTGTACAAATTTTTGGCCCATCTGTACAATTTCATGTAATTTGCAACACTGCAGGCCAACCCCCTTCTCTCTCCATCCCTCACCCTTGCTGCCTCAAAGCCTGACCAGGATAAAAGAAAAGGAGACTGTGTTACACACAGTCCTAATTTAATATACACAGGTCACCAGCATCCTTTAGAGCCTGCCTGTAAAGAAGGATTGACCAGACTCCATTTCTCCCAACCAAGATCCACTGGCACACCCATAGCACCATGAATATTTGATTCAATAATACCAACAGCTGCTAAGGAACCTAGAGAAAAAGCCTGCTCAATGATGGTATCACGAGGATATTGACCATCAGTGACCTTAACTGTAACCATCTAAAGTTGATTCATACATTGAGCACCACGGTCTGTTTACTCTTCAGTCACTGGAAGATGGTGTCAGCTACTTTAAAAGTGTTCACCTCAATTCAGTAAGAGGAAGACACACTTGTATGTGCTTTAAAATTTGACACCAACATCAAGATGTATTCAATTAAGGTGTCATGTCTCATGTCAAGCGGAAAAAAAGAAATGAAGTAGTACAATAGCATTTAACAGCTGATAATAGTGTTTCTGTCTGATTTGCTCTAATTACACAGATTGAACAGGCTCACTGTTACAGGCAACCATTAATTACCTGTTCTATACTCCAGTGTATATCTTTCTTCAGAGTTTTTAAAGCTAAGGTCCAAATTCTTTTCATAAAAAAATTGCACGTAGAAGTTTAAGCAATCCAGTTACTCTCTTTCCACACCCCAAAAACTTTACTTTTTACTTCATTTAGTGCAGACGTTTACTTTCAGCATTAGCATACTTCGGAGTATCTAAATTACTCTTAAGAGAACCTCCGAGTGAAATACCAAATTCATATCAGAACATTTGCCAACTTTGTATTTTAAATTTTATCATAGGTTGTTTCATGGCACAACTGCTGCTTTTCACATTGATTAGTAGACCTTTTGGTTTATATTAAATTGTTCAAGGGCAACATGCATCATGACAAAAATTTAATTTCAGAACATTTACCTCGTCACATTTTATAGTCCCTATGAAAATCATATGTAATACAGTTAACACTATTCATCTTTTTTTTTCTTTCTATTTCCCTCCATCTCTCCAAATTTTGAAAAGGAATAGAAATTAATGCTAATGCTGAACTGTTTCTTACTACCTATTTGTAATGACAATTTATGTCTCTAAAGCACATAACTACTTTTCACTGAAAGTGATTTTGGCAGAAGTAGCAGGCTTGTGGATTGACCTTAAGAAAACATGAATTCCCATTACGTTTATGAAGCTCTGATGAATACAAAGCTAAACCTACTTAAAACAAGACTTGCAAACACAGTCCTTTAAAGGGAAGGAACATTTTGGGCCTCTTTTACTCAACAGAATACTTGTGATAGAGGACCATGAATAATTATTGTTAGACAGCAGGAATAATGTTACTAAAAACAGTTCTGAAAGCCTTCTTACAAAAATGTACACATTCATTTACTAAGAGCACAGAGCTAACTGTAAAAGCAAATAAAGAACAACCCTGTTAATGGGGAATTTGGCTTTGAAATAATTTCATGATTTAGCTTAAGGCCTTCTCTTACTTATACAGGCCTTTTGGAAACTAAATCCCTGATCTTCAAGCAGAGGGCAGGCTACATGCGGTCACTTTAAAGTAAATGGCCCAGGCCACGAACCCATGTGCTCCACAATGCTGGATTTAGGTCTCTATCTCTCCAAAAGGAATTGTCTTTCAAAACAGGTATTGTGATATGCCAAGGTTTAAAGTATTCACAATCTGTCAACATTGTAACCTGAAGATAAAAAAGCATATATGAACACTTAAAAAAAACCAAAACCACACTATGATTTTACTAGTGACAACTAAATGTGAAATGAAAATCTTACAAACAAGAAAATAAAGACTTCGTGGCAACTTCAGCCTAACAATAACCCCAATATTGATATTGAGACAAGGAGTCTACACTGAGAATTGCAATTAAACAAGTTGCGTTTATCCTCCTGAAGCTATTTATTTTTAAAATTCATAATGTGAGTCTTATATTTTCTGTCTGGTCATTTCAGTTATTACGTATTGAAGCCATTTCATTTTGTGGGTTATTGGAATAGGTGAAATAAGAGAGGAACAGTGAGTCAAGTAACAGGAATTACTAACCATTTAGCTCTGGGGAAGTACACCTTTTTCAGTCTTTCAATCAAGGGTTTACAGTAGGTTGCAAGGTCTCTATCACATAACTGATAATTCAGATTCAGTTTGATATTCTGAATCCTTAGTCATCATCATCAAAACAATCCCACACCATGAGAAGTAGCATGAGGAAATTGAAATAGGGATGATCTTATGAAAACCTGTTTCCTCCTATGAGAGTAAAGGAACCCGTTGATGGCTCCTCCTTTTCCCCCTGTTTGTCCTTCCAGGAGACGGAATCACCTTAGAGGTTTTTGTGCTTTCTCCAACACTCAGTTTTGCTGCAGGAATGAACACCTCTCCCCTTATTAACACAAAACAGACATCAGCCTTGGCAACTTGTGTTGAAGGGTTTTGTTTCTACCCTGACAATTCAGTCTTTACAGATGTGCTCAAGCAAACAGCATGATGTTGTGCATTGCTGCCACAGGTTCCAGTACTACTCATACTCACCCAAATTTGGTCTCTTTTCAGCCTGAAGTCTGAGCTCCTCAGCATTTCTTAGCTACACTATGGTTTTAATGCACTGCATATTCTAGTAGACTAATTGAAATAATTGAAAAGGGAAGGAAATACTTTACTCAAGATTCTCTTCACAAATCATACTCATATTTATATAAAAGGTCACAGTCCAATTCTCTAGGGTCTTAAGTGCTTCCAAAGTTTACTCTCTTCCTTTTTTCCCCTTATCTCACTAGTATCATTCATCTTTAAAAATTAATGATTCTCCTCTCACCAGTGTTTTCCTTAGTAACCTTCAACAAGTACAAAGTCACTTGCTCATTTTCCACACACAATCAGCTAAGATCAGAGTCTGTTATTAAATAGGGGTGAATCAGCATCTCACTGCTTCTTCCTCAGTTATGTCACCTGATAGAAAAAACATTCCTAAAGTCGTGTCTGTGGAAACAAAAGTTTTAATTTCATCATACAGACTTGCCTTTCTTTTGCAACAAAAGAGCAATGATGCTGAACAAAAAAGCACAAAATGCCTTTCTGAAGTCCCTCTTGGGTTTGGTGTAACCTTACAGACATAGGATTTTCAGTCCAGTAAGACTGAAAACACAGTTTTCCCTTCCAAGTAGCCTGCGCTCTTCTACCTATTGCCAGGGTACATATATATCTCTTACAAGCACATATACTTAAACTAAATACAGAGGAAAAAGCTGTGATCCACAGGCGATGGAAGTTTTCTGCCTCCCCAGGAGATGCTTCCTACTAGTCACTAACTGCTTATTCTTAGTAACACGCAGTAACGAATTCCCACCAATCTTCTCAGGCAATGCAGCCCCCAGAGGCTCTCTGTGACTCTGTGCTTCCCTTAGCTCTACATCTCTACTCCTATACAAATGTAACATAAGTGCTTGGAATCCTTTAAAATCTCCCTCAAAGTAATACTTAACTGGTCAACTCCATGGAGAAAAAGAGCTGTTTATTGCTTGTAATGATTTACTACAACAACTCCTTACAGAAACAAAATTCCTTTTACTGGGCTGTTTAAAGAATTGAAAAATATTATCTCTTTTCACAGTAGACTGCTCTATGAGCTATTGCTCATATTGTGCTAATTAATACTCAAAAACACATTCTTTGATTTAATCTGTTTATGAATATATATGATGGAGAGTGAAATACTGATTGTCTAATTATATGTGACATGTCTTCATTTTATTTAAGCTAATAAAAATTTACTGTAGTTAACACAATCCCTAGGCCTGATTCTCAGGTTCTCTATACCTTGGATTCATAGAAATTACCTATGGCTAATAATGTCCTATCCTATTGTCTTGCTACAGCTGTTTGAGTTCATTGCTAGTGTATTTCAAAGCAACATATACTGTCTGAAGACAAAGCAAGAGTCTACTATGCCCATTGATTGCTGGTTTCTAAAAAAAACTGCCATGTTCTCTTGTTTGTTTTTTTTTTAAAAAAAAACACAAATGCTTCCTTTATTCTCAGTCGAGTTTTTCAGGATCCAGCTTCCAAGTATAGTTCTGAACTTCTTCATGTAATTTAAAGAGTCTTTTAATGTTGCTTTTAATTTTCTATGAAAAACTCACCACTTTGCATCATTGTCTTTTAAAAAAACTTGGGTTGGCTCTGATACTCCTCAACACAATATTTTTCCAGCTCACAAATCTTCTGCAGACTTTGTCCAGTTCATCATATCTTTTGAAGTTGTTGACCCAAGAAACAAGTGCAGTGTTCTAGTATTTGTTAACTACTCAAATCCCCCTTCTCAGAAATCATAGAATCATAGACACGGAGAGGGGCAATGAAGCTGGCAAAGGGTCTAGAGGACAAGTCTTATGAGGAGCGGCTGAGGGAGCTGGGGTTGTATAGCCTGGAAAAAAAAGGAGACTGAGGGGAGACCTTATCACTCTCTACAACTACCTGAAAGGAGGCTGTAGCGGGGTGGGGGTTGGTCTCTTTTCCCAAGTAATAGGCAACAGGACAAGAGGAAATGGGCCTCAAGTTGTACCAGGAGAGATTTAGATTGGATATTAGGCAATATTTCTTCACTGAAAGGATTGTCAAGCATTGGAACAGGCTGCCCGGGGAAGTGGTTGAGTCACCAAATTATTTTGTACTTGCACCAAAAAAGAGTAAAAGCCACAGAACCACTTGAACTCCACCTAACACACCATCTTCCATGAAGCTTACTGCAATAATCATTGAAATATTGAAATATGCTTCCACATGTCAAACACTCAAAGTTTCAATCTTGCTAATATTAAACACACAAAAATTTTCAAAAAAAGTGTTCTTGAAATTCAGATTTAAATATGATCCTTAATTTTTCCTGTATTATTACTTTTATTTGCCTTGCTTAATTTATTTGATAAGTCTGAAATACAACCTTGGCTCAGAAATGCAAGTCCTCTCAGAAAGCCAGTGATGACCACATAAATGTTGAAACAAGGACTGTTTAACATCAATAGGACCAACAAGGACTATTTAAACAGCAAACTTGCTCAACTTTCAGTCAGTGTTACCAGTCTACGTGACTTCTCTACTAACAATAATGAACAAAAGGGCAGATTGTTCATTAATACTTATATCTGATTGCATACAATCATTATTTACCCAGGTCTTGTTTTGTTAATATTTTTCTGTGATGAAAATCAGTTGAAATTATGCAGCTCTGTTACTGATGGAAAATTTTTAAGTGGTATCCTGTCTGAACTGCACATTGTGAGAGAAGTTTCCTTGCTCAGTTTGATAATGAAGCATCTACACCAGACAGGCAGAAGCTGGCAGTCACCATACACAAGCCATGTTCCTACCTTCTTTTACAAAGCCTCCTCTCCTGGCCACAGAGGCAGCGAATCAGCACTAGACAGACAGTGGGCTGATTCTATACGGCAGTTTTGACGCATTTATGGATTTAAGTGCATCAAATAATAATGTCAAAAACTGGTCACATTTTACACAGACAACCTACTTCTAATACTGGACCGGGATGCTGACATTCATAAATGTGAAATAGATAGACATATGGAATTTGTTATTTTGTTTTTCAAGTCATAAACATTATTTCAAAAGAAAGCAAATTATAAGATCAATGACAGCCAATCATAGTGACTTGTATAACTTTAAGATGAGGACACTTAAAGATGTGTCTCCTTGGCATTTGTGGAGGAGGGTGTGTGGATGAATCATATAACTGATGGATATCCTTGTTTAAAGGAGGCAGCTTTTCTGCCAAGTCATGTTCATTTTTATCTAATCGAATTAAGACAACATAATGCAACTAGCTTACTACTTTTCCTGTATAAAGTACCCATTCATAGCTGCATACACAGAAAACTTCAGAATGAACAGTTCAGTGCTGTGTATCACTACCAGGAAAAGGGCAAGTCTAGACTCCCCGAAATCTGCGTTCTTCTTTATCCAAGAAGGTCCTGTTTGCAACGTAATACTAAGAAACCACAATACTTCGTTAGCATTAAATGGAATAGTCTCACCCTAACAGAAACCACAGCGATAATACAGCGAGAAAACCTTTACCTCAGTAGATGCAATTTCTTCCAGTCTCTGGTAACTTCTAGGTTTTTAATACAAAATCATTAAAAATTAATTATGCTATCAGTCATTTAGATAAAAGTGTTACTGTATGTGATGAACTCAGTTCTAGAATGAAAGGAAGTAATGAAAATAAAAATGGTAACCTAATTACTTGATCTGAATTATAACAGTGCCATAAGATACAAGACATGCTTTTAACAAGAAAAGACTTGTGCAAGACCAAAATTCTTCTTCGTCTTATAAACTACTTTTTAGAAGAGTATGGGTACACATCACTCTACAGAATGAAAATCTAATATGTACAGACATGCAATCCAAAATGGTCCTCAAGACCAGAACAAGACATTCACACAAAGACAAAAGTCCCATAAATTTACCAGCCCTTGCCAGGTACCCCGGAGGCACAGCAGACTTTACAACTCTAAAGATGAACAACAGACACTGTGGGCAACATTCATCTTTAGCAATGGTCAGAGGCTAAGAATAACAAAGAACATTGCATCTCTCAACAGCAATAAAATCTGCCCAGCATCCCAGTGTCTGGCTGTAAAAATCCTGTTAATGACTGGGGGCCCAGCACTGCTCCCATTGAAGTCAACAAGGCTTCAATCAGAGAAGCCAGTGTTCCTATCTTTTCATTTACATGATCAGTGAAAGCAAGAAATGGATAGATAATATCACAATATATGACCTTATAAAAATCTTTAATAAGAACAACCAGCTTGACTAACAACCAGTTTCAGAAAGATGAAAAAATACTAGGAACTGTTTTGTCACTCTAATGGTATGAAGTTACACAATATTTTCTGTCCGAAAAAACACCACCTTGTACTTAGGCCACAACCTAAATTTTACGTATTTTAATTTTAAATTAACCTAAACATTACTTAATTAATAGCCCTTTTCCTTCAATATTTTCAAGTCTCTACAGTTTGGGCCCAGTGTGAAAATACCAGCAATATTTTACTCTGCCAAGAGATAGTATACAACTTCATGCACAAAACACATGGTTAAAGCCTTCTAAGCCTATACAGGTCCTTTTACAGCTCTCTTAATCCCCAGTCTTGGTTTTTTTTAGTGCAAGATACAGCTCAGCAAACACGGACCCATCAGAGACAGGCAATCCTCCAACTATGAACGTCTCTGTGAAGTTGTGGGGAGGCTGCACACTCCAGTTGTGTGGAGCCCTGGGTGTCTGATATGCTCCATCATTTAGCCTTCTGCACTGAGAAATCAAATAAAGATGCTATTTTGCTTCTTTTCAGAGCTGACTGGCATTGTAATTAGTCTACAGTTAGAAGTGCTAATCGCGCTATAAAGCAAGGCGATAATTCACAGCTAGTAAAATTTCCTGTGATGGTTTTACAAGCATCGATATACAGTTTACCTCATTTGTTGTAAAACAAAAGTAAAAATAAATGCACCCACAGGGGTATAAACCCTATTTCAAAGAAAACCAGCTTCCAAGAATCCATTCTTAACAGAAGATGATTCCTCCCTTCTACAAGATTGCCTAAATACCTAATGAGTAATTTCAAAGGACTCAAATATAGTAACCTTATTTACTACTTTCATTTTGATAGATTATAAAGATATATACATAATAGTCCAGACCTCTCCATCCCATAAACCGCCTTCCTTCACACCTCTAATAATATCATATAAATAAGTTTTGTCCTTATATTTTTCAGATATTCCATAGATGAAAAGCTTTTCAGTCCAGCAAGTTTTCAGAAAAGCAAGCTATGCTGGCTACTAAAAATCTGGAGCAAAAACATGTTAAGTGATGCATATAAGCAGCTGAAATGGAGCAGCAGTGTATATATGTATATATATGCTACCATCTAATTTTTTTAAGAATGTAAGTCCTTCACAATAAGTGTTTTTAAATTAATATTTTAATATTAATTTAAATAATTAAATTATTAGGGAGTGCACGTCTGTAAGATGATTTATCTTCTACAAAGCTCAGCCATCTGGCTGTTGTGAAAGCCTAAAAGAACATAATAAAAAATGGCTAAGAAATTCCTTTGTTTTTTTCTAAGGAATATCATGGGTGTGGTGGGGCTGTTCTGGCAGCATGCCTGTATGTGGGTCCAGCAAAGGATGGCTGCAACATAGCATCATCTACTTCATAGACAGTTTTTCACTTCAGTTATTGGATACAATAGTCCTAAGACATACTCAACACTTTCTTCCTTCGTTTCAGTGAATAGAGGTAGCATTTGAGAAGCTGAAGATGCCCCCAGACACAGATACATCTTTTATTCCAAGAAGCACACTTAGTAAAAACTTACCTATTAGATGCAGACATTAAGATAAATTTCATTCTGTCACAACAAGAAGGGTACAAAAAGCCCCTTAATTTACATTACACATACCGGACACTATAAATGTTCATGTACTCTGGAAAGAGTTTTGATTTATAATCTTAAAGGAAGAAAAGCAAAAAGGTCGACATTCCTTTTGTTGCTTTGGTTGTTTTTTTACTTCTTTAAAGCGCTCAACTCGTTCCTAGTTTACAGCCATATCTGTAAATCAGTTTGGTACAAGGCTAACACACCATCATCTGCAGCTACACAAAAATTTCTATTGTCATGCTTAATTCCTCACTCTGTAGATAACCAAACCACAAATAAAAAAGATGCTCTTACACATTCAGTAGTGTGGTTTTAGCTGGAAATTGGACAAATAATTTCAAAGTCTGTGTGTTCAAACAGTTAAGATATATAAAAATTCTCATATTTTTTTCCTATTGAATGTTGACCCTCAAGTCAGAGCGTAAGAACACTTAATTCCTTGTCAGCAATTTGCATATGCAATGATCTGTTGTTAAGATCTTATAGCAGTCTGCAATTTTTATACATCTTTTATCCTTCTTTGGATATGCGTATCACTAAACATCAATCTTTGAATGTAGTGGAATGCACAAAAAATCCCAAATGAATTGATGTTCAAACTATGTATTTCTCAGAAAAGCTAACTTCACACAAAGGGACCCAGGACAAGGGAAAATCAGTTTCAAAAGCATCACTTTCACACACATCATTAAAACTTATGATTAAGAAGTGGGGCAAGGGTAGCTACAGA
This sequence comes from Calidris pugnax, assembly GCF_001431845.1. Lineage (NCBI taxonomy): Eukaryota > Metazoa > Chordata > Aves > Charadriiformes > Scolopacidae > Calidris > Calidris pugnax. The sequence continues at coordinate 8,555,216 of NW_015090872.1, read as the reverse complement.
TCAGGTCTGAATGGCGTTTCGTTTTCCATGTGAAAAATGGTTCTTGGCTCCATGAGTGTGCTTTGGAGCCAGAACTGAGGGAGAGAGGGAGGAGGAAAAAGGAGTTATTTGCAAGCCAGAAAGAAGTGGGTGTGATCATGGGTATGTGACCTAATAGAGCCCCCTCCCACTTTTTCTTTAAAAAAAGTTTGCACTTTTATAGGCCAAGAACTACAGAACTGCTATATTAATCCCTCATCAATCAAGGGGGTAAATTCCACACACAGACCTTTGACTTCCAGCTAGCACAAATATGTGAGATGGAATACACACATTATACATAGCATTTCATTTCTATTTCACACCAGGAGCAACTAGAAATCTCATAAGAAAGTCCCTTCAGATTAATCTAGTCAAGTTTTTTACTCAGTGAGGTTCTTTAAAAAACAAAACTATCTGAGCAAAATATCCAGTGTTACTTTAGCACTCAAAGTAAAGATGTTTCATTTTATTGAGGCATCTTCTCAATGTTTTTCAGAACAGGAATAGTCAACCAACTAGCAAAATAAAAATACACGTGGCAAGCATTTAATGGTGCCATGGTCAGATCTGGACTTCAGTTTCGTTATTGCTAAGAAACAATGTTCAACACTAATTGTATATATTCAATCCCAAATCCTTTGAATACAATAGGAAAATGTGAAACTCATGTCTTCTCTTATACTATCACCAGAAGAACATTAAAACTATCACTAGGAAAAAAAAATACGTACAGTTGAACCTTGCCATCTCTTCCATAGGTTTTATTGAGAGAGGGAGTAAAAAGGATTTTCACCTGATGGGGATTTCAAACCCAGTTTTGCCCTGAAATTTGCTCTAATTACACAGAAAAATCATAACCTTGGGCTGGTAAATGTTCTTCAAAAGGTGGGCTTATGACTTCTGTGTTTATGTAGTTACTACTTCTCTCTTAAAAGTGAAGTTGCCAGCAGTATGTGCACTGCAGCAGAAAAAATAGCCTTTTTCTCCCCCTTTCCTCAATGTAACAAACAACATGACTGCACTTTTCCCCACATGCTCTCAAATTCATTGTCAATTCTGAATAAGACCATCACCATCTGGAAGTGCCAACAGTCGTTATCCAGCCAGTCTTCTCTGTCTTGCACACTAGCCAGCTATTCCTATTGGAAGCTGTCTGGTCATACTGAAATGCAGAATGGCCAAAAAGCTGGTCTTTTTGGTGGAAACAAGTGGACTTTTTCTTAGAGCAAGTCAAAGATACTTGAAGCCGCAGAACACGCAATGTTCTCTCTCACTCATTGACCACCTCATACCCACGTGCCAAAAGCTGGCAGCAGAGAATTGCAGCATTGCTCCACTCTGCAATGCAGCTTCCATTGGGGAAGGTGCCAGGGGTCATTCTGCAGGAGAGACAGTGACCAAATTGTAAAGCCTGTGCCTCTCACTTAGAAAAGTCTCACCCAAGGCTGCTCCTTTCCTATCTTATCTCATGTAATCACTTGACTTAACACACACGCACAGATTAACATCCTGTCACACAAAACATCTCACACTTCAGCTTAAAAACAGCCAAGGCAACCACAAATGTACGAGTAAGTTCAGAGAAGCTCATACTGAAGTTTCCAATCTTTCAAAGGTAAAAAATTGCATCTTAACTATAGCTAGACAACCAAAAAGACATATTTAACTTTTTAATTTAACTGTCTTAAGACATCACAGTTCCAATTGTTTTTTTTTCACCCACTTTTGTTTGGAAGTGTTGGTAATCTGCACTCCCAGCTCCAAGAAAACAGTGAAGATTATATATTTGGAAATATTTTTGTTTAGTTGCAAAAGACTGTTTGAACATTTGATAACTGTTAAGAGAATAAAAAGCATGGGTGATGGGTCCTAGTCTTTTCAAATTCTGGCATTAACTTTTATTTGATCTTCTCCTACTTCCACAAAGCAAGACACATGTAGTATTTTGGCAAAGGTCTTTCAGACTTAATTAACAATACCATTAATATAATGTACTCACAAAGGATACATGTCACCTTTGGTGTTGCAATAGAAGCAACTGTGGGTCTCACATTTGTATATATCCCATAGACTATACCTAAATATGAAATACAAAAAGTACCTTAATTTCCTCATAATCCTATAAATATCTCATATTTCATCTATTTTGTTTTATTTGAACAAGAACATCAATATACAAACCAAAAGGGTTTGCTTGTGTTAGCAAAAAATACTCATTTAAGAAAACTAATCTGTATGTGAATCTTTCTTTCAACCCCAGAGAGGGTTGTTCTTCAGATCAAATACAAATTTTCAAGTGGATTGTGTATTTCACATATACGTTTAAAAATCTGGCTTTATAATAAAGGCTAGATTTATATGCAGCAGAATGCAAACAACTCACTACCTAAATAAACATTTTTCAGTTAAATACATAGCATGTTCTCAAAACTAGCACCTTCTCCAATTGCACTTACAAAAGAACATAGTTGGCTGCTTTGCTACCTTCCAAACACCATAACAACTATTAATACTTAAAAGAGATGTCATGTTCAGAGCTTTTACCGGATTGTAAAGTTCCCCTTGTATGCCCAAAGGTTACTAAACTTTTCACAGTTGACTGATATTTATAAGCCAAATGAGAAAGCTGCTTGCATGAGTAAGGTTTTGTAACTAAGCAAGCCGAAGGTAGCTCTAACCATGGAAATAAAGTATATTATTCAAATAACTCCAGTAAATAAGCATGATGGAACAGCAACATTACATAGGCGAAATAGCAGGGAAAACAAGTCATAGGAAAAAAGAATAAAATCTGTTAAATTGCTAAGACAGATTTTGATTAATTAACCAGTGACAAAAATTAGAAGTTACACATGTGGAGAAAGATGTGGTGGAGGTTTGTCATCACTGAAACGAGAACAAAAAGGCAATCCCAGGAAAATACAAGATAATAAAATCAGGATACAGCGATTTACACTGCAGCTTTAAAATTGATACAGGTTTAAAACCTTCATTTTTTCACCTCAACAAAGTGAAAGAGGGGAAGATCAAAAATGTAATGCTTTAGGAAGATACAAACTGACTCGCAATTGCTAAAGGGTGCCTGTCTTGATCAGCTGCTAGGGAAAAATTAAATTTCTACTAGATTTTTGGGGAGAGTATAAAATAACATTATTGTAATTTGAGTGACCCAAAGCATCCATATGTAGGGCTCCTATTTATCAGCAGACATTCCTGAAAAGCTTCCAACTTCTGCATATAATATTCATAAAGTGAACAGTCTGCTGAGGACAGAATAACTGTCAGAAAACATTTTTTAAGAATGCAGGTATAACTACTTACAGAATTAGTCATTTCAAGTTTGTTGTTTTTTTTTTTAGTTTACCAATTGCCAAATATTCCACTCTCTCCTCAGTGTTGGGTGATTCAGTCCAGGAGAATTAAAAAAAAAAAAAAACAACAAAGGCAAACCAGAACTCTCCAAACTGATACCATCATGACCAAGGATAACATTATCTGTACAAACTGACAGGAGTGAAAATAAATAGAGAAAAAAAGATAATCAGAAGTTGAAAAATTAAGCGGGACAGATGAAGGAAGAAGTAGCAACTATTTCAACACTTCCCTATATTTTTCTAGAACATTTAAACCGTCTGTTTTCAAAACCTCTGGGCCCTGACATTGCTGGGTTACGTTTGTGTGCGTGAGGTTTGCCAAAAGGGAGGAAGCTCCTTGCTGCAGAAGCTGCCTTGTCATCATGGAGAAAACACGACCCGTACTCCAAGCCCAAAGCTGGCCCACGCAAGAGCGCCTTAACAACAGAAGCCAAGGAAGTCATTTATTACTCCTGCTTCAGGATTGGTCCAGTACGTAGTGCACACGGACAAAAATTCACCCCGGGAATGAATTAACCCAACTCCAACTACAAAGAAAAAGCAAAGGCAAGAAAGGTCTCATCAATAAGCAAAAATTACAAGGGGTACCAAATACAAGGGCAAAATATGGATTGCAAGATATAAAGGAAATAGCAGTATGGATGTGGAAAAGTGGTTCTCTTTTCCTATGCTGTGAAGTAAAACTTTAAAATGCTATAATGACGGATATTAGGATGATAATCAGGAATCAAGGAAACTCTTCTGGGAGGTGGGAAACAAACCAGAAGAAAAGCAGAGACTTTTAAGAAAGTAAGATATAAATATATTTAGTTTTTCTGTAGGCAACCACTCCAGAAAGCTATGCTTTATTTCTAAAGACTGAAAATCTACAAAGGATCAAAAATTATACAGCAGATTACATTTACAGACCATTATATCTACGGATTGATAAAATAATAAAAAGTGCAACTTCATCTGAAACAGATTAGATTGTCCTTCTTTTAAAATGATTTGTACTAAAAATAACATACATGAATGTAACGCATAGTATTTGCTACTCCACAGCCAGTGTTTATTTATAATTACAGAATCACAGAATCACAGAATCTTCTAGGTAGGAAGGGACCTTAAAGATCATCTTGTCCAACCATCAACCTAACTGACAAAAATAGTCACCCACACAACAAACAAGGAGCATCATCACTAAACCATACCTCCCAGCACTACATCAACCCGTCTGTTTAATGAGACAAAAAAACATTGCAGTTGTATAAGGTGACTCTGTAGGAGGAAATTATTTCTATTAGTAAATCTGAATGAATACTTTACTTCCACATGCATTTTATTATTATTATTATTCATTCAAAATAGCCTATAATCAGCTAGTGGAATTCTAGTAAGTTGAAAATTCAAATAATCATGACATTCTTCAATGAAAAGTTCTGAAAAATAGCTGCAAAGAATTCATTTCACATATATGTAAGCTGGAACATGCATTATATTATCAGATTGGCAAAGTCTATGGTATCTACCTTCTCTAGTTGAATGACTTCTGTTAAGTACTACAAGGAAAATACTGAATTCTGAGTTTTACTGTAAAGTACACACAAACAGAAAACATTTCTGCTAATGAAATATTTTATAGATAGGAAATTCATTCAAATGTGTTTAAACTAATATTGAGTACAAGCTGAGGATCTAGAAAACAACACAGCTGCAACAGCCCTGCCAAGCTTTTCAATATATCTTTCACATGTTCCTCCAAGTCAAATTATCTATCTTGATTAGACAGAATCAGTCCCCTGATGAGCAGCTCCCTTACCATTGGGGACTATCTTAGCTAAAAAGCATCTTTACAGGTGTATCACATACAGATCAATCTGATATTACACTGAGACACACTGAGAGCTGGAAGAGAATGCAGTTTGTGTGGGAACAACTACTCTTACAATATTACAAAGCCAGTTACTTAATTTTTAGTAAAGAGTCTGGTTTGGGGGTGGGAGAGGGAAATGTTGTTAATATGATCACTCTAAAGCCAAGCAAGCCAATGACAACAATTGATGCTTGTAATTCCAGGCAGTAAAAGAAGTTGCAAGCACCACAGGAGTCATCCTGTGCTCCAGCTTGCTTTTCCCAAGAGGAATTACAAGATCTAGAGTGTATCTCAGCATAAGTGTTCATACATTGGTCACTTTCACTTCCACATCTGCTACAGTCCTCAAAAATTATGTAAAGCTCTACCACATGCAACTCCCAAAACTGTTACTCAAGAAAAACAAGGGTTTAGTTTTCTTCATATACCAACCATCCAGAGAGCTAAAACATAACATCGAACATAAGAGCAATTACAGCTCTTTGATCAAATTCTGGAAGTCAGTCAGTGCTGATATTCAAAATAACAGCACCAAGTACAAACAGTTTACATTTCTGCAACCAGCACTGGACTCCTTTAAGCAAGCAGACAAGGACTGAGTTCAGTGCTGTAAGGCTAGAGAGTTCTCACTGTGCTGTTCTCAGCACAGGACAAAAGAGACAGAAAGAGATGTTTTTTTCCTGCTCTCCTTCCACAAGCAGAAAAAGCAACACTTCCCAAAAGCCCACTCCACAGGACAGATCTCCAATGGCACTAGAATACACATCTGAGGTGCAAACTATACCAATTTTAAAATTGGCTAAAAATCTTGACTTACTCTGGAAATTAAAAGTAAAAACCCCAAACACCAAAAAAACCCCACCAAAACCCCCCAAATTGAAATATTTCTAATCTTCTACACCTAATGCAAAAATCTTAATTTTATGATCAGATGTTGAAATGCTGATTTACTCCAGGTGATGATCCAACACAGAGTCACTTCAGAAAACAAAAATCTCAGTGAGAAAGACAGCTGACAGTCAGCACTGTTTCTCCCAGCTATCTGCTATCCAGAGGGCTCCCACCATTCCAGGAATTACTCTGGTTGGACAACAACACAGAACAACTTGGCATCCATCAGGGTTCACATGTTCCATGGCAGTACTTATGAATCTATTCTGGGATGTACTTTTATCCAATTAAAAGTTAAAAAAAAAGGCAACAAAACATGGCTAATACAACAGATCTCCTTTTCATTCAGAGAACTTTTAACATCACACGTGCTATGAAGAATACTTTCCACCTAAGGCAGAAAACATGTGTGTCTTTTTTCCTTTCTTGCCAAATGTCAAAGATTGTTCCTTTGGGAAAACTTGCAATTCAAACAGGTTTTCACCAAAAAAAGATGTTTACTAAAGTGGATTTTAACTATCTTTTGAAAAAATTCGTTCCCATTTTTTTTGATTCATTTGTCCCTTGAGTGTAACTAAATGAATGGCTGTCCTGGTTTGTTTCCATTTATACATTATTTTTTTTCCTCTTCAGTCGTCTTTCCTCTTTTCTACTTTTTAAACAGAAGACTTTCCTTCCCCTCCATTTTTAATTTCTGAATCTTATAGAACTGTGTTCAGGAGTGCACAGAAGGCAGCAGCACATTTCACAATACATGGGGTTCCATACATGAGACATTTACATGTGTCCCTACATTGGATGTGCTAAAAGTGCTCTGCCTGCAACAAAATGAACTGCTGCCAGTCACTACAGTATGGATAAAAGAAGTCTATACCTTCTTCCAAAAACCACCTTAAAGCCTATTATGGTGCTTCTTCAAGTACTGCAAACAAGGAAGTAAAATCCTGCTCAGAAAAATATTATACTCTTTACATACAGAAAATAACTGAAAGATCCAGACATGTTTTAAAGTTATTTATCCACAGAGTCTATTTGATTTGCAGTTAATGCCATGAAAAATAATTTCTTGGCAGGAAAAAAAAAAAGGGACCATATGAAAGCAGTAAGTACAGAACTGGTTGTAAATACGGTAATCAGAGCTACATTACATGCCCTTCCTGATGGGATTACTGCTCCAGGTTTGCTCATTAAATCACGAAGAGTTGGCAGTTCGCAGTCTTCTGTCAGGTGCTATCTGATGATAGGAAGATCTTCCCAGCACATTGCAGCAACCAAGTGGATTGTCAAACGTCCTGCAAAACTGGACTATTGTATCTCAGCAGTATGCAATGGAGTTTTGCCAAATGTTTAACAGCCCTATTATTTCTCCCTGACAGGCTGTTTTACAGAAGTTATTATTTTCTGATTATACTAAATTAAAGTGTGGGTTGCTGGACAGAACAGAAGGATATTTACATTGGACCTCTGGCATCATTATAATGAGATAAAGGGCAAATACAAGCCAGAAATTCTCTACTCAGAGTGACATAACAACTTGTTATACTGTGTTTTTACAAAAAAAGATAAAGTAATTTAATCCTAATTGCAATACAGATTTTTTCCCCTAAAGATGAAGCCACCAAAAATATAAAAAAAGCTAGGAATAGGAAAATACTCAACATTTCATTGAAGTGGGAAGAACTTAAGAGCAATAGGACTGTGGTAATTCTAACCAGCTGGAGATCTAGTCTTTTATTATAGTCTGTTTTACTCAGTGATTAACCTTCAACAGTCAATAACATATATACTACTAAATTGTGAGATAAATGTATATCTGAACAAGCACAAAAAGTACATTGATAGTAAGACCCTCCTTGATTTTAAATAGACTTAAGTCTGACCTTTCCCTACAGTTGTTTTATGTTAAGGAGAAGTATCTGCTTACAGTTGTCATTTATCTCACTTCTTAGGCAGTATTGGGGTCCTATGAAAAACAACCCCCACGTAGATACAAGCTACGAAATTCTGTCTAATAATTGACCTTCTTTTCTCTACCACTCAACTCAGCATGGCGTGGATGAAAACAGCTACGGAATGGGCAGAGTCAGCTCTGCTATCCCATTAGCATACCATCCAACAAAGATGAAGATGCATCTAAGAGGGAATAATAGTACAGCAAGACAGAACTATTTTTTTCAGACAATGAAAGAGCAGGAGATTGTTTTTCTGCTTTGTATACCCTCTGTAGGGAGACGAAAGTTACATGTGTTTAGTATACAGCACGCTCTATTCATATGTTGATATGCACAGCAAACAACTATATATTGTTTTCTAATTTAAAAAAGATCAATCTAATTTTAAATGGTAATTAAGACATAATTATTCTTGCACCAAAACCATTACCATAGAAAATTAAATCTTCATGACATTTGTAGTTTCCAACAATACAGTAATATAAAGCTGCACAGAAAAGAAACGGGGCTTACATCTGTTATTTAACTGTGGGAAAAGAAGAATGGCTACATATGTTAAAGATTAATCCCGATCAAATTACATAGAAATCTGGGCTCATAGTAATGCCAAAGATGAGGAAACTGAAAAACCTATCGAGTCATATCTGAAATCTAAGATTCAGAATATAGCAACCTTTCCAGGTTAGCTTGCAATAACATCACTGATCTGTGTAGGGACAGACACTGTGGTACCAGAAACAGAATATAATGTTGTTGGTTTTGAGGCTTAACTTCTTGTACAGGTTTTAATGGTTACAAAACCCATTTGATATCAGCAAAGATTCTTCTGATCTGCACTAGAATAACGCCTTGGCAGCTGCAGTTATTTAAGTTGCTTCCATTGCCCTTTTTGCTAGCCAGACTACTGCCTACAGCACAGACAACGGAACCAAACCTTATCTGTAAGTTTATCTAAATTTTTTACTCTATACAACACCCAGCATCAAACTTATAAGTCCACCCTTGACAAAGAGAAACCTGCTGGCTTGTCTGTCTGCAGTTAAAAGAGAAGCAATCATAGGAAAAATGAAACCATCAAATTAAAGACATTGATGGCATAATGAATAAAGTTATTCATGTGACAATTTTACTTTACAGCTCCAGTCCAGTCTTTCAAAGCCAGTAAGATGCCCATTTAACTAAAAGGCATAAGCATCGTCCCAACAGTGACATTCCCAAGGATTTAAAACACATATCACTACTACAGGTACACAATTCATTTTGCTCATGGGGGAGGCTGGGAAGGGAAAGGCCTCTCTGAGCTGGATGCAATGGTTCCAAACTCCAAGCCTCGGTTTTGAAGCACACAGGCTGCCTGGAAGAGTCAGGTCAGGCAGGACCAGCTCTGACTCTTGACTAAAAATAGAGCTGGGCATGTAATGTATATAGTGAATGTCAGTTTTTTCTGGCTGCAATTTGCTTGCACCTAAATAGCTAAAGTACAAAATTACTTGGTTGGTGGTTTTGTTTGTTTGGTTTTTCCAAAATTCAATTTCTTGTCACATATATGTGGGCTCCAGATCCTTCCTGAACTATAACTGCAAGATAAGTCAACTGGCATTGCTTTGGGACTTTCATTGTAAGGTTTCCCAAACAGAAAGAGATCTCAACACGTCAAAGGAAAACGAAACAATTCTCAAAATATTTTCTGTATTCTGCTGATTAGTGTTGTGATAAAAAATTCATTTTAAAATTCTGTGTATACATTCCATGTTGCATTCTTTTATTATTAAAGAAAGTTCTCCTGTATAGGAAGTCTGCATAAAGACCCTGTAAATGACAGATGTAACATGACGCACAGAGCACTGTGATTTTGAGTGTTTCAAATTTCACAAGCTCGTTAAGGTTGGTCAGCAGTAAACTCATGGAAAGCAAAAGACAGAAAATACTCTGTTTACAGGGCTGAATTAGCATTTTATTTTCCTTTCTGTCCCAGACCCTAGTCCCAGCAGTCATTTAAACCTGGATGGTAATGTGCCAAAAATATCAGGAGAGCTGACCACAACTGGCACGTTCTGAAGGGGGAATTGCTTTTGCTGGATCATACTGAACTAAGTCATTAGTCTCTCCACATATACTACTGAAGCCTGAAAAGAAAAATATAACCAAAGTAATACAGGGATTCAAATCAGCGGAGTCCACAGAGGCAGCTAGATCAGAGAATCTGCAATTGGGCCAGTATTCACATAAAAGGAGTGAAACTTTTGAGGTGAGGAACTTCTCAGAGATTAAGAACTGATACTATATCATTCAGGATGAAGTATTTGCCTGCATACTTTTAAATTATTATTTCACTATGGCTGAATAAATTATTTTTCCTCCCCAAACCATTTTATACTGCATTATTAATATCCAAGTAAATGAGTTGTCTTGGGCCATCAACCTGGAGCTTAAGCCTCGACCTACAAAAAGTGTTTAAGCACTTACTGCTTCAAAAGCATTGACCTACTGACTACTAGAAATTAATTACTCTCTTTTTGTCACAAAAATACAACTTTTCACTGTGCACTATCTGAAGGGAACAGGGTTACATATAACATTGGCAAAAGCATTTCAAATTCTCCTGTTTTTAATAACAAATCTAAAAAGTACTGAAGTAACTAGGCATTCCAAAATTTTCATGTTATTATAGTTGAAAACAATTTTAATTTTTTTTAAAAATGTAACTGGCTGTAAATTTACACATGGCTATTTGGTACCATTTGGACCATATTAGGTCAAGTACAAAAAAAGCCCTTCTCCTTCCCAATATAAACAGCCACAATAACCTCTTCAGCTTTTCTTTTTTGACACTGAATAAGACATGTTTTTTCATCTCCTCTTGTACAGGGAGTTCTCCATTCCTCCATGATCCTGGCTGGACATTCCAGTTTGGAACCACATCTTTTGATCATGAGTGATTAGAATTGCTCACAACATACCCAGATAGCCCTCTTGATTGCCTGAACATGAGGATCAGTACTCACCCTTTGGGAGCACATCACTGGATACACATTTCATTTTTCCACAGCCATGTCAACTTGATGGCTCAATACTCTTCCTGTGTAGGAAGAGTATGCAATCAGTGCACCCAGATCCTTTTCCTCTGTGAATACTTCCAGCTGTGAGCCTCTGGAAGAGATGTTTTGATTCCCAGGTGCCCAGCCCTGGGGTTTGTTTTATTGATTTTCTATTATTTTGGTCTCCAAGGCTGTCCAGTTCTTTCCTTTATAACATAACTGTCTTTATGGCCCCTCCTAAATTTTTGTCATCAATAGATTTGTCAGTATGATCCCATTGTTTATGCCAAAGTCATTAATAAAAAAAAAAGCAACACCACAAAACAGAAGTAATTCTCTCCAAGTTAATCCTCAAGGAAATAAGAAGTAATCTTCATCCAATTTTTTTTCTATAGCTATTCATTGTTGACATATTATGAACAGTTCTTCATGTGCTGTGTACATTTTCTACCACTTACTATCATAGCTAATAATTTGCCATTATTTCTTCCAGTCCCTAACTAATAGTTTCCCAGTGTTAGATTTAAATTGTAAAGACCCCAGAGAGAAGTAAAGTATAAAGTATTTAAAATTTCTCTGTAAACTCCTGCATTGAAACTATTAACTCTCTTGTTCAACCGATGGGAGATGAATTTTCTGTTTTCCCTGAACAAACAGATGTAGATCGCAATTGCAGTGAGATTTTGAAGGAAGAGAAGACATAACTATGGAAACAGAACTTGTAAGAATATTTAAAATATCCATGAAGTTGAGCAGAAACTCAAAGAGCTCCAGCGGGAAACTTCTACAATATGAAGTTAATGCAATCCTCCTTGACAAATCTTTATCTAAAGCAAAACCATGTTTGTATTTGTATTTCAAATTCATTCTTCCTTGAAAGTACCACCTTTTGATGTCAGTAAATCTGAAAATGGTTCTCCATTAATCTTTACTATGGCTAGATCTATTTAGAAATTGTCGCTTAGATATTCTAATTTATCAACATGAATTCCAGAGAGTAATTTTACATTTCTATTATTCATTTCAGAATTCGCTTGAAAAAACCAAACATTTCTACAAACATAAACCTCCTATACAGTAGAAATCTGTACATACTTATCTTAAACTTCTTTCAAAGAACATGCCTTCATCCTTCCCCACCCCCCCAAAAGAAACCACCCCACAACCCAAACAATCCATCAAATTACAGTTCCCTAAATAAACTTTATTTCTTGATTATTTTCTAGATTTTTCTTACTTTTTAGACATTCTAACTCAAACCCTTTTTTTTTTTTTTGAGACTAGTACTTTGGTCCCCTGCGTCACTATTCATTTACTCATTCACCATTCTTTTGGGAATTAGATTTAAAATAATCCAGAACAAATGAATACCAATCTTATTTGAAGTTAGGTTTTATTCTGTAGGATTAACCAAATAAGTCAGATCTTGCCACAAAAAGAAAAATTGTATCAGAGTGACCTAGGTAAATAATATCCACCATTCAATTTCTCTGACAGGCTTAGATTCAACTTTTTATCCCTTTTCCTTGTGAACAGAGGAAGGAGACAGGAGTTGGTCTGTTTAAGACCAATACCAGTAAAACTGGGACCCCGGGATACTCCTACCTATTTCCAGAAGCCTGGACACACCCCTAAAATCCTTCCTTGTAACCAGAGGGCTGGATGTTTTGTGGAAAAGACTTTAATCTCATTCCAAACAAGTATGGCAGCGTACCAGAGCGGGCAATTAACAGCAAAGCAAGAAAGCTAAAGCCATTAGAGCCTATTCAAAGTCAGCATGCAATCAGCCAGATTTTCAGCTAATACAAACCAGCATTAAACTCTCTAACTTCTTTGGCTCAGAATCATCTTCTACACTTACAGGACACACACTGCACGTGACTTCCCCCATCAAATTTTTCACAAACTGAATTTCAGCCTCACCCACCTCCTTTCTCCCACAACCACTCAGTTGTATCCCACTACTGACACAGCTGGGCTTCATTATTGTACCCTCTGCAACTCTGCAAAAGCACGTCCTGCACAAAGCAAAGAGCTCTTCCTTCTCTCCCAGTGCTAGAGAAGCTTGAAAGCACCACCTAACGGCACAAGCAGTATCCTAGATATTAACTTTTTAAACTGTTTCTGGAGTACCTTACAGAGATACAGTTTTTGTAAGCACTTTTAGTGGCCACTTTACATAGAATACAAGGTACAAAAATGGAAAATATTTTATCCTGCATTAAGGACAAGGCATTGCACTTTACCAAGCCATATTTATACAAAGGCATATCTTTCTATATTGTGTGTCAGAGTTCACTGATACTTTCAATTTCCAAAATGGCTTAAATATGGAGTTCATTAGTGCAGTGACCACAACTCTGCATCTGCATTTAAAAGTGAACCGAGTGAACTGTATTAGAGATAAGTAAACAAGAACATTTCTACTGTTAACGGCATCTGAAACAAAACAAAAATGTGCTGCAGAAGATATTTCAAGAGCTCGACTGTTGGCTGCCTTATATCATAAGTACTTACTAAACAAAAATTGGAACAACTGGAAGCTATCCGATTTCTTAGTTTATTCAGAGTTTACCATTTGGCTACTGTAATGTTCCCAGCTACTTTCAAAAGTACAACTGAAATGAAAAACGGTGATTTTATTCACAACAATTTGGAGTGGATTTTGCCAGGATACCACAGCTTGCTGTGGTCAACCTCCGACTCTGAAGTAAACTGCTTGTTATTTTACTCAATTCTGAGCAGAACAAATAAACACCCTTCTTGCCTCTATTCTTACCATAGAAAGCCAGAACAGGAGTTAGTGGTCTGTGTATGCCTATGCACATCCTTTATATTTTAGTATCCAAACATGCAGACAAGTGGCACATCATGACCAATAGAACTCCAGCATCATCCAATATTTTTGTCTTTACAGAAAAATATCATGCAAAGTGAACTGATGATACTCTATCACTAACAGTCATGAGAATTCTACCTTCTGATCTAGAATGTTTCTTTTATGAAAAAAAATTATTATAATACTATTTCTGAAGGCAGAGAAACCAAAACAAGAAAAAATTAAAAGATCTACCCACATTTCACAGAAGGTCAGAAGCAGATCTAGAAACAAAATTCACTATCCCAGCCTTGTTCCAAAGCTCTATTCACTCAACTGTATATAAAGCATGTCATGTAATGACTTCAATGGAAGCAATAGCATACCCAGACATCATCTTTCCAGGTTCCAAGCCTTAGAAGTATTGGTAATGTTGTTTTTCTGGTTCCAACTCCTGGATATGACTTTACTGAAAAATCCATTTCCTCTGTGAAAGCAAAGTATACCTAAAGTAAGTATCCAGCACTGTGCAGGAACTTGAGTTGCCTACATGCACTACCAGTTGGAAATATGAAACGTAACTAAAAATGTCAAGTGAATAAGAGACACAAAAGATAATTTCTTTTTCTTTAAGAGCATCAATATTAAAAGTGAGGCTGTTGGAATAATTTTATCATGTACAGGAACTCTCTTCCCTGTAGAATTTACAGCTCCCAGCAGGATATAAACTTTTCATATTGAATGCATGACAAGTATTCAGATGTCACATGGCCTTCACAGACATAAAGGAACAACAGCATTATTCCTCCTTAAAAACTATTCAACTATGGATCCAAACATGAACATACCTGTACGAGCTTCATTTTGAGTTATTGAGATACGGATGTTGTCTCTAGCTACGTTTTCAGTTTTGTGGGGTTTTTTTATTTAAATCTTATAATCTCTTATTCTGATCCCTATTTTGATTTCTATTTGATTCCACTATAATATTTGTCTCTGAAAATTGGTTACCAGATGAAGCTTTTATAAAGAAAAAAATTTGCCTACTTTGAAATAAGCTGGTATTGAAGTTGTGACCATGGGAGCTAGCAAAAAACCCTCCACCTGTAAATCCTTATTGCTTATTACCTACATTGCATCTCCTCTATATAGCTTTACTTGACTTGCAACCTTTTTTTTTATTAACCAGTTATGGTTTTCCCATATGAAGATCTGTTTTCTGAAAGATTCTCTCTTCTTTGGAACTTCAAGGTTTTCATTAAGACCACATCCAAAGCAGATTAAAGTTTAACTAGGGATTTGGAGTTTACAGGGAAAAATATTTCTATTTGACCCAGCATTAGTAACTATATGTTAGTCTCATGTTTGCTTTGTTTGTATTTTTTTCTTATTCTGATTGCACAGCAGAAGCACTAATACTAAACAAATGAATAGAGAATCAGTTTGAGCCTGGGATCATCCATGGATCCATGGGATCACCAAGAGTGAAGGAAAAGAAATCATTCCATTTGTTACAGATTATAACATTTTTACAATGTGTTTTGGCTTTTCTATATGATTGCCTGTTATGCTCGGGGAATGCACTAAACCGCAACAATATTTAGCATACTGAGAATTGCTTATATATCTTGTATTTTGAAATCCTTGCTGTGTTTATGTTTAAACCAGATAACACAGATGGTTTCCCCCTCCACAACTGCATAATAAATCTTAATTGTAAACTCCCATTTATTTTGACTGTCTTGACAAGAGTCCTTCGAAATTATCATGTATTTAAAGGATTTTTTTCAATTTTCCCATGTTAAAGGGAATCTCCTGGGAAGGTAAATAAAGTAACTTTCAAAACAAAAGTTCCATTAATAGGAAAATATTTTAAAATTGCAAAAATGGGGCAGATTCAGAGCTTACTACTTTTTGTCTACAAATTGAGCATGTTAGTTTGGTTTTTCTTCTGGATTTTTGTTCTTTTAATTAATATAAATTGGGTGAGTGTGAGAAATTTTTTGCTTGAGATTTATAGCTTGCATTGTAGCTGAGGAACGAGGTGCCATTGAATACTATGGCTTGTCAGGTGTAACAGTTCAATTGATGGTATGATTATCAAGTGGCTTAGCAGGTAGAGGACTGGAAATTGGAAAATCCACATTCTGCTTTTCTTTCTGGCACTATCTATTGTTCCCTCTGAGTTTCACTAAAATTCACTGGCATTACGTAAGGAACAACATTGTACATTTTGTCTGTTCAAACTTCAGAATAAAACACAAATATACAAATAGGAAAAAGAACTTGATAGTCAAAGCATAACAGCATATCAGCCCTCCATTAGAAAGACATTTGTCAGTCATATGTGCTAAAAAAATATAGCATAAGTAGATGCAGATTGGGATTGCTGTTTAAATAAAACTAAAATAAACAACACAATAGACAAACATAAAACTGTTAGGAAAGTGTGAAAATAGATATAGGGTTGAAAATACAAAACTCCCAAAGCTATGCTGAATTCACCATAAGTGTATTTCTGTCACTCTGCAATTAGTCTCACTTGAAGAGTGACCAGATACTCTGTAGCACTTCCACACCTATTTCTTGTTTGCAGAGTTCAAATAACTTTTCAAAAGGAGGAAAACCATAACAAGGTTCTCTTTGCAGCAGCCAAAGGGCAAAAAATTAATATTCATGTAACAGGCTACTAGAACTAGGTATTAGACTTTAGCTACCAGGCCACTAAAATTTTCAGTTAAAACATTCACAAAATATCAGTGCATTACAGCAGCAGTGTTTGGTGCTTTTGCTTGGCCTTCCATGCTTCTTACTGCACCTACACCCTAAGTACCTTTCTCCATGGAAGTTTCACTTTAAACCAACATGAACTGAAAACCAGAAAGTGAGGAGGACACTATAATGAAGATGGGCCAGAAAGGAAGAGGAGTTTAGCCATGAAGAGGAGCTTAGCAGGCAAAGATGGAAAAAACCCACTCTTCTGAGCAGTCTTCTCAGGAAGCAACTCTTAAATGATAATTTCAGCACCTCATGCCCAACTTCAACCAAATTTTACATAGGACTGTAGATCTTCAACAAGAAGGTTCAACAACAAATACAGCATCATGCAGCCCCATGCTGCCCCTGAAGCCATTTATTTCATGTGCAGCAGCAAAGGGTCAGGGCTTTCCACAGACTTTCCAAGCAGTCAAGAGGTGCAGCAAGCTTCAGAAAACACTGGCAGGTCAGTCATCATATGCACAGCTCCAGTGTGTCCACCTGTCCATAGGCAGGAGAAATGTGGTACCATATGAGATAATGTAGGGAAGTCAAGCTTCATTAGTTTTATTACTCAGAAACTACATATACACAGAAGGGAATCCACAAAGGAGAAATAACAAACATTTCAATTGTTTATATTGATAAAGGTCAGGATAATTGGTGATGGTGATAAACATCATTTCTTTTCCTTTAAAGTATTTACTCAATTCATCCAAGCCTCTTATAACCTTGAAAATGGGTATTATATTACAAAGTGTCCCAAGAACAACTTCATGAAATATAGAGCAGAAAATCAGCCAGGTATATATTGAGAGCTCAATATCTACATAGGCATACCTGCCTGCCACTTTTCATATTTCCATGTTGCCAGGAACCAGCAAGACTGACGGCAATGCTGATATTTTTTCTATATCATATTTTCCCCTCATGAACTGATCCTTATTTCACTCTAGCTAACCTCTGAGGGGTGGAGGGGGGAAGCAGCACCTGGTCTATTAAGTCTCCATCATTCTAAACATATACAGGAACAAAATATCATTTCTGCTTTTCATGGACTAAAAATTTGTTTTATTTATTATTAAAGGGGTGTACCTGAGAGATCAGCTATCCTCTCACACCATTGCATCTGATGAAATACATCCTGATTTAAATCAATATGGGGATTAGAACAGATTAAGATTGGCAAAACATACTTAAAACTTTGGGGAGTTGAATGGGAGGTTGCATATCCTCTGAAATAAGCAGAAATTAGGACAGCCCCTCTAAAAAAAAGACAGAATGACTCCCAGTGATTAGTTTAAAAGACATTTGCATGTTTGCTAAATGACATACCTCAAGAGAGCATCAGCATAGACATTATATTCTAACTTTTTTCTACTCCTAAATTAACCAGTATGCACTTGTCCTTCCTAGTAAAGATAGTTAACGTTTTTCATCTTAAGAACCAAAGCTTCATTGAATTTCACTAAAAAATGTTAAAAAAAACCCCACCCAGTAGTTCTGGAACATGAAAGCATTCTGACTGAATTCAAGTAAGAAAAAAAGTGACTAACTCTTTTGGTTTGGCCAGTTTTTGAAGTAATCAAGGGAGCCTTTCCATTACTTCAAAGGAAGCCAGATTTAACTCTCACAGAGTTCAGGTGGAGGTTGGGCACTAAAATCCACTAATACACACAGAAGAGAACAATCTTTTGTGTTTATACCAAGCACATTCCATAGAAACCACTCAGTGATAGCAAATTATACTAGTAAGTAAAACTGGGCACATGTGCACAAAACCAAACCCAAAAACCAAAAAAAACCCCCACATTTTCATAGGAACAGAAACTAAACCATTAATTTCGTTCTAGTTTGGTTAATTTTGTCCAATAATAATTTTTTAAACTATCATACGTCAAAACAGTTCATTAGCTCATTGCCCAACATTTTACTGCACTAACAAATGGATTTAGTGTTGGACATGATGCCTTAGAAGAGAACAATGCCTTCACAAGTACTAAATCAGCTGTCACCATGCAGTTGAAAGGATTTGCACCTCATGTATTTTGAGCTCAAGCTTTATGCTGGATATCTCATCCTATGGTTCAAGACTGTCCTAATTACTGCCCCAGGATATACTGGGTGGGCATCCCCTTTTTCATGAGAACAGATCATCTAAACGACAAAATCTGTAGAAATTACCTGGAGAAAAAAAAAATCCCAAACAGTTTATCTGAAAGAATACCGCTGATCTTACAAAGCCACCATTAAGTTTTTATAAAAAGAAATACTGCCTACACTTATTCAGAGAACGTAGCTCACCAAGAATGCTTTTTCTAAATAACTAAGAGCAAGAGATCTCTTGTGTCAAGAAGCAAAACGCATTATTTCAAACTTGTCCAGGTCGATGGAATACGGGTTTGGAAAGATGTCAACAGTGGAGGAAGAATAAGTTTTTTCCATCCCCTTTACATACTTCAGTATATTTAACCATGTTAAGGTAAACTTGCAATGCAAAAAACTTGTTAGGTATTCTCTTTCTGAGCTGTTTCTATTGGTTGCCTTTCTAATTTTTTTTTTTTTTTTTTAATGTTTATGACTCTCCTTCCTCCAGTTGTTCCATCACTATACAAATTAAATGTTGCATCACAGATGAAGAATCCTAGTAAATTAACTTCAAAAACTTCTGGAAAAAGCACCTGAAGAGGCCTAAGTAATTGAGTGCCAAACCTCCTCCTACTTTCATGGTTGGTGGGGGAGCTGGCTGGACGTACCAGGGTTACAACCATGTGATACTACTCCACAAGAACTCCATCTTGAAGACCCTTTTAGGAGCATTGTGCATTACTCCATCAACTTGCAAATCAAGCTGTTCTTAAATGGAAGACTGGAGGGAGGAAAGGGAGGAAATCCATAAAATTGCTATGTGCAGAATAATTGTTTTTCTGTTAGCTAATGATCTCTTATGACACTTCCGTGGATACCTCTTAGATTATTTTATGGATCTGTCTCACTAAAAGCAAAACCTCCACAAACAGATTTAAGTTGATAAAACAAGACAGTAAAGCACAAAGCCTAAGAGAACCGGAAGCAATTTCATCTTTAAAACGTTTCAGTTGACTTCATAGATTTTAGAATTTACTACTTAGTTTTATTGCACAGCAACAAGGAATACGTGAGAAGGAAGAACCATTTTATAAAAGGCTGGATATATCATTTGATACCATTTCTACTAGAAAAAAGGCAGATCACTATATGGAGATATGTATCATGGCAAGTAGGTCTTATAATTCAGTACAGTACTTATAATTCAGACAGAGAAAGTCAAAGACCTGTATGTTCAGAGGCCACTCCGCACTTAAACTCCGTTTAAAGCTTTTGTAGAAACTACTTTATCACATACAAACACCCCTTAAAAGGTCTCCTAGCCAGTAAATTATGCTGGCTGTACACTACTGAGGACAGCAGAACAGAGTGCACCTTTTTGCACTCTGCATATCAGTCTCATCTTTCCAGGGCTGGTATATAACTTTCACATACGTGAACCACTTCACCTTCCAAATAAGAGTACAGCTAGGGCCTTCTTTTAGTAACATGGATTTTGGCCAATGTAGTGTTTACAGAACTGAACATTTGAGAAGTTTTATTACTGAGTACATTCCCAGAAAGAGGGGAAACTTTAAACTATGTCTTATGCTAGAGAAGCAGCAAAGCTAAAGACCTAACTGCCTCCCTGCTTCCTGATATTTATTAGGCTGGTTTTATAAAACCAGGCCAAAGAACAGATAAACGTGGTTGTACCCAAACAACATGCTTGTTTAGCAACAGCTTTTCACCATGACTTCCTTCCAGACAATCCATCAACTAGCAACATTTTTTATCGTCATCATCAGCTTGCAGATGTATGCAAAAGTAGGAGAAAACCAGTTCACAGATTACAAAACAGAGAAAACAAAATTCACAGAAATAAGACTTGGAATTTGCAGATCTACACAGAGATTCCCACCACTCAGACTGTTGGCTGCAACACCCATGGCTTCCCTGCTCTCCTCATGAAGCACCAGACCACACATTAACTACCTTCAGACCCAACACAGAAAAGCAAGGTGTCATGCATGAGAAATAAGGAGAGGAGAAGGTATTTTTTTATTTTTTCTACAAAAAAGCATGTACAAAAAGCAAACAAAACCATTTTTCAAGCAGGAATCTCCCTCTCCTGCTCCAAAGCATACAGCCTCTAATATAAAATTTCACTAAAAAATGCTAAAAAAGCTAAAAAAACTTCCTTTTTGAAAAAAAAATTCTGAAAACAAAACATTATCTCAAAATTCAATACCCAGCTCTGACAAAAACCTTGCAAGATTTTTCAATTTCAGACAAGCATCCATTATTAAAAATAGCAGCACACCAGAGCACACACAAAGACAGCATCGTTGCAACCATCAAAAACCGTAACAAGAAACAAACATTCAGCTCTTGGGCTGTACTGGAAAACACTCAAGAACAACCTACAGCTTCAGTTCTGTAATAATTAATTTGGTACCTACTGTCAACTGAACCAAATTCTTGATCGTATTGAAGTCAGTGGGAGAACTCCCAAGTCACTGCTCTTCACATAGCTCTCAGGCACCAGTTAAGCTTGGGGATGTTTGTTTTAAAAAAGGTTTGAATTTTTCAAGTGTACCTATTATTATCAGTCAACAGGGTATATTTACATTTCACCTAAGTGCAACACTTGGTATTAATCACATGAAATATGAATAATTTAGCCTTTATATCTATTCAGGAGCTAAATGGTTTTCCCTGGAAACACCAGCTTTATTGTGTTGTGGGGTAGAGAAGAAAGCCTTAAAATCTTAGCTTCTGAATTGAATTTAGACACTTTCTGAAATAAAATCTCATCTTCCTTACTGAATTTAGTAATCAATCCAGATGTTTTCTTGAAAGCTATTTTTCTCCTGCCCCAGACAGAGATAACAAGAGTTCTGAATCATCCACTTATTTCTTCGTCTTTCACACATTTAAACTTAAATCTCATAACAGTTTAGCTCTGACGCCAAGGGGAAATGACCACAAAAGTCTGATGGATTGTCAAAGAAAAAACATTACTTTAACTGGATAATGTTTTCTGAGACCAAAGTCTTTCCTTCAAAGGCTTTAGTAAAGCTCACAGGTTTCATTTAGAAAGAGAAGGAATGTTTTTAATTTAAACTCTTAATTAAACAATGGCAATGTTTCCACTAATACAGGAAAAGATTGCTATCAGGCTGTCTTCAGTGTAAAATTTAATCTCTCTCTTCTGATGAATCAAAGTTAGGTATTATATTAGGACACTGATGGTAACCAAGAAAAAAAAGAACACAATCAAAAAAATACACTCCTGGGGGAGAGGGGATGAGGGTAGGGAAGAAGTATTTTGTTGTACTATACAAGCATATTAATAAATGAGCTCCTTATCCAAATGAAAATGTCCAGCCACGCTGCAGCTTAAATAAATAATATTACTGGAAAGACCATAGAATTTGGAAAGTTCACCTACTCTGTGATGCTATTAACACCTTATATTCATGAAGTGGTCCTTCATATACACACACACAAGCTGCAGGGCATTGCCAGCTGCAGCCTGGATTCCGTCCCGCTGTTAGCTGGGAAGGACAGATGCACCCCCATTAATATGGGACATTCATAAGGTCTGTGATTAAACTTGTGCCTGATATGCTGTTGTTCTGCACGGTTACATAGCACAAACACAGAGTTTAACTAGTTCCCATACACGGGTAGAAGCTGTATCATGCTTAGGGTACTGTAGGTAAAACAAAAAATTCAAAGAATTTTAATTTCTTTCCCTGTTCCTAATAATAAATACGCTTTGTACCTCTTTTTAAAGCAGTGTCAGCAGACAGCCTACATTATTCTTTTAATGCCACTGGTCCCATGGCTCTAAATCTTTATCTGCATCACAACTCTTAAACATATTACTGACATTTAATACTTATTGCAGAGTGAAAAGCCATGACCTCTTCCATCAGGAAGTTGTTCATCACTGGATTTTATCCAGGGGGAATATTAATGATGATACAGAGAAGCGGTTAACCATTTTTCATAACTATAAAAGGCATCTCCTGTTAAGGATATGTTTCCGGCTTACTGTGGGAAAAACACTAAGAGGTAACATATTAGCATTGGTTTGTTTGTATGAAGTCTTTTCAAATATAGACAAAATGGCTCCAAAATTATTCTACCTGACAGCTGAGGGACTCTTCCAATTTGTCCACTCAAGACAAAAGTAAAATTTGAAGTGATTACATGGAAGATTGGTTCATATAGGCCCCTGTGCATACACTTTACTGTGCAAAGATACTCCACCTGGCAGCATTAAGAGGAACTATTGTGAAGAACACACAAGCACACTCTCTGCATTCCCTTTGCCTTGCCCAGTATCTACAGCTTACCTTGATTAGAATGCCAGAGGACACATCTCTGCCTTTAACATCCCAATAGATACAGGCAACGGCCTCTGCCTCCCTCTCAATGACCTTCCTGATGATGCCCAACATTTTGTTAACTCCATGAATTCAAGACAGTGTTGTTGTAACACATGTACATTAAGAAATATCTGGTAACTGAATGATAAAAATGGATAAAGGAAAATCCAAGTGGGTATTCTGGTTAAAAATGATAATTTTGTTCAGAGTAGAAGAGGCAATCACTATTATTTTTTTTTTTAAGATTGGTAAACTAGGAATTTAAATAAAATACAGTCCTTCCTTTCATGTAGTAAGGGACTAAGACTTGCAGTTGAAGGAAAAAAATAGGTTTTTTATGTCTAGAAGACTTAAAAACTATAAAAATCAGTTATATCTTTCCTGTTCTGTTAAAAAGAACACTAGCACCAGCTCCAAGGCTGCTTATGCAGCAAGTACCTACAGGTAGCTGAGTTGCTAAGTCCTGACTTTGGCCACACTTCTGCTACACCACCACTCGGGCAGCTGTTCACACACAGCACAACTAAGATCAAGCAAGGTAAAATACAGATCCCTTAACACAGCTCCCCAGAAACCATAAGTAAAGCATAAAGAATGGGACCTCAATGTATTAGATTTGGCAGCATTTTACAGCTCCATCTCTGTGGCAGCCGTGCGGTTGGAAAGGTAGAGCCACCCTGCTCATGAAAGGCACCAGAAGAGCTGGGGGGGCGGGTTGACTCCCCAAGGGAGGATTCCTCTCATCTGCTGTTCTCTGAAGACAGCAGCCTGCTCTCACAGCCACCACGCTGAAGCACAGAGCAGAACCAGAGCAGACACTTAACTCCAAAATGGATCAAAGTACCTTTCTTTTTAAATTCTTTAAAAAAATCTTGGTATTATCTTGGTCTCTCTCCAGCACTTGCCTTTTGGTGGCCAACTCCGATTAATGGGAAGCTGCTCTTTGAGTCATTTGTAACAAACAAAGAGTACTAAAATACAATCTCCTCCTTTGCGATACTGGAAATGAATTAATTTTTCTCAACTTCAAAGCAATCAGCACTTTTATGGGTGTTAAATGAAGTTAAGTCCTTATTTACCAATGGGGCTGTTCACACAAATGAAGACAGATTACACAATAAAAGTGTCCAGAGTTATAACCTTAAATAATGTCCAATTACCATTAGCTTTTGCTGTTTGGGACCTGTTCTGAAGAACATTGAATACTATTATATTACAATATATTTAAAAACTTTCACTTTATGAAATGTTACTGGTAGTGCCTCCTGTATTTCAGAATTGAATTATTTAGCAACTCATTAAATCAATCAGAGAAATCATATTCTAGTACAGCATGTAGCAGAATGGAGTCCAGTCACTGGTATTTACAATGCTTTGCAATTGAAAGCAAACATGTCTTTCCTAATTATATTTATGAGCTTTTTTCAATTTGCAATTTTTTTATATATCTAGTAGACATTTACACAAACAGTAGCTGTCAAGATGCATTGGAAGTGAATATGTGTATACATGTGGTAGGTGTGTATAACAAGGAGGTTTTTTTGTACATGTATAAAATGTATATTTTTGTACATGTATAAAATACACAATGCACCTAAACCTCGGCATTAACAACTTTTTTCCCCACAGATTGCCATGAGGTGTGAATCCTTATTAATTTAGGACTTAGTCTGTTAGCATAGCGCAAGTCAGTTTGCCAGCCTTCTTAAACATACCAAGTTATTTTATTACTAACATAAATCACTCATTCTGTGAGTTCCTCTGCAAGTCTCCTTTCCCTGCAAATGAAAATATGATTAGACACAGCACCATGCAGTACTTTGGAGGTGAGAACAAATGTGTGAAGTGTGAAATAAATGTAGCAGAACATGAACCTCGCATTCCTAACAGCTGTTTGGCAGTACAATGCGTGTATGTGACAGTAATGACAACATACTGTCCCTCAGAGGTAATGAGGCTCATATTTAGACGAGCACAAAAGATGCGTCATAGTTCCAGGGAGCCCCAGGACAGACATCTTGCTGCACAAGATGCGTCGCTTTGGGTTACAGGCAACTAGGGAGCAGGCATTCCTACAAGCTCTTATACTGAGTAGAAATGTAATACACTTCAGTAGTAACAGAACCTATGTAAAATATTCAGAAAAAAACAACTGTTTGTTTAACTAGGCAGCACTAAATGGCAGACAAGAGTAATCTTATTTTTCTTAGAGCTGTGCTCTCTTCTATTTTCCAAAAACGGTTTTCAGAACACAACATGATGGTTGTTGACACCTTGCTGGTGTTTTGGTCTGATAA
Source organism: Calidris pugnax (assembly GCF_001431845.1). NCBI lineage: Eukaryota > Metazoa > Chordata > Aves > Charadriiformes > Scolopacidae > Calidris > Calidris pugnax. The sequence continues at coordinate 8,529,746 of NW_015090872.1, read as the reverse complement.
AAATAAATTTGGGGTACCACAAGTCTAGATAGCATTCAGTCATTTCTGACTTCTGATAAAAATCAGAATAGTTGATAAAATGCTTTGAAAATTTGAAGATCCTGTTCTTTAGCTAGGAATCTTCTGTTTTATTCTTCACTAGCAATTTCCCCAACAGCACAGAAAAATACAATCTGCCAGTCAGCCATTGTGTTTCAGGGGGACTAAATGGATTCTTAAGAAAGGAATAGATATTAGTAACAACAAGAGAAGTGAGTTCTCTCCAGTGCATGTTCTTGAGGGTGTGCATGGGAAGAAGGACAGATTCAGAGAACGCTGAAAGGCTAATTGTTTTATGAAGGTTTTTTTAAAAGTTTTTTTTTTTAAAGCAGATGTAATCTTATAAACAATTTGCCCAGAACGGAACCTGATTCACTTTGGAGCTAAGTGCCATGTTTTAACCATTTATAAAGCTAATATCTAGTAAAATTAGTATTTATCAACACAGCTTATATGTGCATTAAGTGTCATGTTCAGACCGTTTACACTTCAGGGCAACTGTCCCTCAGTCAATGCAGCAAAATGTGCATAGGCTAATAAAAACAACCAAAAGATTATTTAGCACACAGGATGTGTCAGGATTCAGTCAGGCAGGCACTTGTTATTCTACTAGAAAGTCACATAATACATTGTGATTTTTGGAAAGCTAATTCCTAAAAGCAAGCACAGCCAAAGGATATCAAGCATGTTTCAGACCAGGATCTTCTCCATACAGAACAGTAAATAACACACTGTGCTCATCTACAGACACAATATTTCACCATGCAAAAAGAAGTATTAAGAAGTAGATGGAAAAGCAGCAAACTATCACAAGAGAAAGAATGTAATGCAGATAAATTACCTTTAAAGTGTATTTCTATAAGTACTGGACATAAGAATAGAGACTCTAATTCCCCAAGTAAAACTGATGAAAGGGCCAAAGCCAAAGAAACATCTGACTTGAGAGCAGTTTTCTTAGAGCTGTGCTCTCTTCTATTTTCCAAAAACGGTTTTCAGAACACAACATGATGGTTGTTGACACCTTGCTGGTGTTTTGGTCTGATAAAAATAAATTTGGGGTACCACAAGTCTAGATAGCCTTCAGTCATTTCTGACTTCTGATAAAAATCAGAATAGTTGATAAAATGCTTTGAAAATTTGAAGATCCTGTTCTTTAGCTAGGAATCTTCTGTTTTATTCTTCACTAGCAATTTCCCCAACAGCACAGAAAAATACAATCTGCCAGTCAGCCATTGTGTTTCAGGGGGACTAAATGGATTCTTAAGAAAGGAATAGATATTAGTAACAACAAGAGAAGTGAGTTCTCTCCAGTGCATGTTCTTGAGGGTGTGCATGGGAAGAAGGACAGATTCAGAGAACGCTGAAAGGCTAATTGTTTTATGAAGGTTTTTTTAAAAGTTTTTTTTTTTAAAGCAGATGTAATCTTATAAACAATTTGCCCAGAACGGAACCTGATTCACTTTGGAGCTAAGTGCCATGTTTTAACCATTTATAAAGCTAATATCTAGTAAAATTAGTATTTATCAACACAGCTTATATGTGCATTAAGTGTCATGTTCAGACCGTTTACACTTCAGGGCAACTGTCCCTCAGTCAATGCAGCAAAATGTGCATAGGCTAATAAAAACAACCAAAAGATTATTTAGCACACAGGATGTGTCAGGATTCAGTCAGGCAGGCACTTGTTATTCTACTAGAAAGTCACATAATACATTGTGATTTTTGGAAAGCTAATTCCTAAAAGCAAGCACAGCCAAAGGATATCAAGCATGTTTCAGACCAGGATCTTCTCCATACAGAACAGTAAATAACACACTGTGCTCATCTACAGACACAATATTTCACCATGCAAAAAGAAGTATTAAGAAGTAGATGGAAAAGCAGCAAACTATCACAAGAGAAAGAATGTAATGCAGATAAATTACCTTTAAAGTGTATTTCTATAAGTACTGGACATAAGAATAGAGACTCTAATTCCCCAAGTAAAACTGATGAAAGGGCCAAAGCCAAAGAAACATCTGACTTGAGAGCAGAGGTCTGCTTCCATCTACGTTACACAGCTCTGTCAGAGACCAAGCCTCAACATTTTCCTGCAGCCACCTCCATGCTAAGCTGAACAGCAAATTCCACCTTGAAATTCAAGGCCAGACCATGTCAGCTCAAAGTCAGGACTCACAATGGTTTGCTTTGTTTGTTTGTTTTTAAACCAGGCAAATTAACAGTCTGCTGGCAAGTGTGTGTCCAGAATGAGATTGCATTGCTACTGATGGAGGAAGACCATGGTCAAACGTGAAGACACATATTAGTGAGACACAAGCTAGGGCAGATAGGTAATTAACCAAAGGAGTCACCCAATATAGACTGCAGCTGGAGAGCAGAAGGGAGTCCAGAAAGAGGCAGAGAGCTTAAATGAAACACCGAAAGTAATTGCAAAGGGGAAGAACTCGGGTAACCTGGAGTGAAGGCTTCACAGTTTACAATGCAACATCCAACTGCTTGCTAACACAATATCTTGATTTAAAAACGCTTTTGTCTTTAGTTTGCAGCAAAATTTTTATCAAAAAAGATAAACCATCAGATAATAACGATTCATCACAGCAGGAACAAAAAGGACAGGATTAAACAAATATATATGTATATATCCAAAGTTAACACCCATGAATGGTAGGCTAACACATTACACAAAATAACTTTCATAAACTGACAGGATGTTCTCTGTGCAAGGGACTGCAGAACAAACGAATATTGAGCAATTCCATATGGAACAGATTTTCAGAACATTGTGAAAGGTGCATCTTCCAAAAAATTAATTCCATAAGTGAGAATACTTTTGCCTACCACTGATTTCATCATCGGGACTCGGGATCAGAATATTTAGCAATAGCCTGTGACATGCCACCTTCCACAGAAGTGAATCAGTTTTACAGTGCATCCAAATCCACATTGTTCACAGGAGACAGAATTCACTGTAAACACACTCATTCAGTTGTTGAGGTTGAATATTAATTTTCTGAGGCTGAAGAACAGAATACAGCAAATGCTGTTTATGTATTTCTGATCATTAGTCAAGCTTTCATTTATCAGTGTTACACTCTTTGAATTTGCTAGTATTTCTCAAAGTGGAACCAATCCCACTGGATCTATTTAGACCTTAACTCTTACTGGTGCTGCCACTGACCACCTTGGCAAGCATCTCTGATACTGTGGCTATGACCATTGCATACATTAACACAGTAAAAAAATAATGCAACACATATTTTGACAAAACCATTGTGAATAAGAGGAATCTGCTACCTATTATGCAATAAACACCATAATTAAAACCAGATATGTGAGTGTCCTTTATCCATTTCAATTAGCAAACTGAGAAATCTGCAGATCAGAAACAAAAAAGGCACTAACAAGGAGTTTTCTTATCATTTACTGTAAAATAAACAAACATGCACTTTGCCACATTTGAGATTTTTTTCACATACAAAACAAGGCATGGCAAGACTGTACTCCAACCTGCCTCAAACATATTTCTTTCAGGCATTAGGTAAGACAGATAAGCATTTAGTCAATACACAGCTAGGACATGAAGATCACTGACCAAAACACCAACAACTTATCACAAGGCAACTCAAGAAAAGATTTTCATTAAACATTCCGCGCTTGCAATGCTTCAGACTTTATCAAAAGGACTAATTAGTTCTTGGTTTTGTGCTTTTCACCACTCCAGCAAATTCAAATATAAAACCATCCTTGTCTCTCTCTCTCCTGTACGATACAATATATCTTGCTCACTTAATTTCAGTTATAACAAAAAGCGACAAGAGAAGTGCCAGACCTTGTGTTTTATTTTGTTCACAGGCCATTTACATACATGCTTTGGAAAGATGGCCATATGGGCATCTGCAGTCCTGTTTTCAGTTTTCACAGCCCCTACTGATGAACAACATTAGATAAAAAGCTGCTCACCCAAAGTCAACTGTGTGCCAACAACAGAAAAAGAACTTGAAGGTGTTAGACAAGTGACATTTATCTTTATTAGTGTCACTGAAGGGGGCTTTTTCCATTATCTAATCTGAAGCTTTAATTTTGGGAGGAATAGTCAAAGCCAGCAACTTTCGCTCTTATAAAGCCCTTATTGTTTATCTAACATCATTAATACTTTACACATAGCAACAAAAAATAAGTGTTAACTGACATTTCAATAGCACTTCTCTATTAACGTTTAGCAGCATTGAGAAAAGAACATTATTTCTCTCTGTTACATAAAGGCTTCAATGGTTAATGGTCTTCCAGGTGCTGAGTCTTGTCTAGCATTGCTAACAAGTTGGAATTTTTAGATAAAAACCTTCGAATTTTACCTTAGAATACAAGAAAAGCAATTGCACCTTATATATTTTCATGTGTGCAAATAAGTATGTAACAATAAGAAATTAATTGCTTTAAATCAAAGATTAGCTACTCTCTCTGTAGAATCAACACTGCCTGCTCCAGGAAGCAGCAATGAGGTGAGATCCTTAGGCAGAACATTAGTTATTGTACAGCTTGCTACCACATGGCTCCTAAACCACACAAAAGCACACAAAACAGCCAAACGTCTCTAAAGACCCAGAAGACTTACCCAAATCAGACATTAAAGTTAGAAACAAAATCTCTCCCCTCAAACTCTAATGTAGTTTTTGTAGCTTTTCCTCCTGAGACGTGTTTAGTAATAATCTGATGTTTTACATATTATTCATTCTACATGGACTTAAAATTTTGCTAGTCTAGATAAAGGAAATGGAGGTTTTCTAATAACAAACAACAAACAGTTCTCTGGTAGAAACTGCATTTAAGAAGTACGTGTATGTGCCCACAAAATCTGCTTACAAAGTCCATTTTTGTAAACAGCTACAATATTATCTTTCATTTTATTTCTGCCTCCCTTGTTCTCCTGCTCTCCCTGCCAGTATTAGAGTTATTTCTCTTACTTACCAGCAGTGAGCTCCCCGAGGCCAGCCTAGTCGCAGCGGACCTGTTTGCCTAAGGAAGGGCGGAGCCCTTTTTCTGCAGTTTTAAAGGTCTTGAGACACCAGATTGCCATTGAGAGATTTCCAGCTGGAGGTAACAAGGACTGCGAAGCAAACTTAACAAAGACATAGCAGTTAATCAAGACCAACATTTCTGGCAGCTGCTTTAATGTCAGTGCTCTCAGCACATCGTCAGGTACTACGTGATCTAGGTCTACCTGCAACATCCAGACAGCCCAGGTTGCAAGATGCTCAATAGTGGACCTGCGCCCTGCCATATTTATAACTTCCCATCTTACTAATGGGCCAAAAGACACTAAAACCAAATTATTAGACAAGAAAAAAGCAACCTAACTGGGTTGGTTCACCTTTTCCCACCTAAGCCTCCACCTGCAGTGTTCGGCACTTTTCACAGGTGAGCCGGGCAGAAGTTAACAGCACTAACAGCACCTCGTTATCCCCAGGTGGGCTGTCATTACTTCAAAGCTGTTTCCAATATTCAAGTAGTTTTAATCATCTGCTATCACCATCAATCACAATCACTCTGAGTGCCTTGAAGCCCTTCTCAAATCGATAAAGCCTTTCCAAGAACTTTGAAACCTGTGTTAGAGCAAGTACACAGAAGTTAGCGAAATGTAAAACACTAAGCCTGATTTGGGGAAAAAAGATAGTTATGCAGTTCAAAATACAAACATCTGCTAGTCAACTTGATACAAAATTAATCTGATTCTGTATTCCTACATGCTTTAGGGAACTCTTATATTCTTTTTAACTGGGAACATCCATATTAACCTTGAATAACACTGCATGCTCTGATCTCTCAAAGGTAGGTAGGGCTTCTAAAGATGTGAGAAGACTGATTAGAATAACAAAATACACTTAAGCATCAGTTTCCACCCTTGTGGGCTTTACAGTAAAACAACTGGCGGAAAGAAGTTACACATCTTAAGCTGCAGGCATCAAAATTAATTATTTTACACCAAAGCATGCCTCAAAAGGGACCACTGTAATTAGGATAATAAGCATTAGTGCACATGTGAATTTTATGTTTTTTAAAGTTTATAAATCCCTTTTGTACATAATTGCTTTGTTATTGTTGTTTGAATAAAAACCAAACAAGAAATTTAAAATCTTATTAAAATATATGCAGTTAAACACAGACTAAAGTGTATATAATCCTCCCACAATTTCAGGGTTCATGGACAATAACTAACATTCTAAGTCTTTAAGTATATTAATTGCATGGATTTTAAGTGCCATTAACATTCATTCAATATTGTTATTCCAGAAAGCTTCCAGCTAGGATTAAGACCTTTTGGAAACAAAATTTAATTTGCAGGGAAGATAATCATAACATTTTAATCTATCTCAATGTATTAAAAATGAAAGGAAAAAATCAGTTAATATTATTTTAAACACTGGAGACCTGGCCCATGGCTTAGAGAAATGGAAACCAATCCCTCCATTGATAGCAGACCGTAGAGCAGGCTATAAGGGAACTGGGGCCCCAGTTGGGGTAGTTCATGATGTACTACACATTTACTGCTGCAGGGAAGGTGTGAGCTAATGCACCTTTTCATACTCACCACCTCGTCTGAGGCCCCTAAAAGAGGGAGCAGATGCTGAGGTGGAAGCAGACGGTGCATTGATTGCTTTTTTTTTGAGATTAGCATTAAAGTGTGTAATGTATAACATTTAACCCCCACCCTCAGAAAACACCCTCTGCTCCTGCACCTTTCCATCAGCCACTGCCACACTGCACAATGAGAGAAAAGAAGGATTTTGCCTTAAGCCAACAGAACATTTATAATCATTTGACTTTGTAGCAACAGCATAGATTAATCTTGCTCCCATTTTTTAATGTGGTAGTTGTTTGCTTTTGAAAGTGCTAGGAGGCAACATTAGGTCGCTGGTGCCAGATACCATATTTATAATTAAATCTCAGAGTCAATTTATAAAACAATTTTATAACATATAAAAACTGTTGCTGGTAAGAGGAAAATTTTTGAAGGACAGTTCTGCATAAAGTCACTATGAAATTCATGGTACTTCTCTGAGATTTAGGTTTGTTAACCCCAGACTCCAAGCAATTTTTTCTAATTAATTGCTGCTTTCCTCTTTAATTTTCTCCAAAATTTTGGTGTCACAATATGTGCAGTTTCCTCCTTCAGATTATATCATAACATCACAATTAGCTTTAAAACAGCTATCATTTTCCACTCAGAACTTGCTACGATTTAGAAGTGAACAAAACATTTTTTTCCTACTTTCAGATCTGTTATAGAGCCTAATTAACATCTGTAAAGTAGTTCAATATCTTAGACGCACACAAAGTAAGAGTAGGAAAAAAAATATTATCACTGCTGAATTTCTTCAGGAAGAATTGGGGGGAGGGGGGAAGTCTTCTACCAATTTCCACTATTCCCTTTTAATAGAAACATTATAAGGCATAAAATTTGACAAAATTAATCACTGTTTTGTTGCTAAGAACTGTGACATGTATTGATTGAAACATACTCTTTAGAGAGGGGACGCACATGCTGCAAGCACTGCCTGAAAGAAGAAAGGAAAATTCCACTGAGAATTTAATCTGCCACTTACCATTGCTGAAATAACAGCTGATAACACAGATCACATTAACTAATCACACTGTTAACATCTCTTTCCACATTAGTTTACACAATTTCTATCTGTGAGCCATTGCTGTATCCATCTCCGTTTACGTTACAGATACACCCTTCAGGACACAAGGATTTATGTGATCCAAAGCTAAAGGAAACCTTTTTGTTAATGCCAGTGGACTTTGGGTAAAACCTCTGAGCCCCAGACACTGGGGGACAATATTCTGCCTTGAGCCAGCAGCCACCATGTGCTCATCTACAAAAACAAAAAGGGAAAACTCATAGAGGTAAAGTTTCAGAACTAGTATTATAATCATGTCATCTGGGGATGCAAAGCCAACCTTGACAAGTTTAAATGCAGCAGAACTAGAGAATTTTAATTAACTAACAGAAGTTTTAACCTTTTTTCTTTCTGTGAAGACCTTCAGAAGACACATTTTATTTCAAATGTACATGATGGGAAAGAGGGAGAGAAAGAAAACAAAACATGGGTGATTATATGACACATCGTAAATGCTTTGGGTAAATATCTGCTGACCAAATCCTGACTTGTCTAGGACTTTCCAGTAATTATTGTAGAGCAGACTTGCTTAGAAACTAAATTTAATGCATTAACTTTGGTCTGCTTTAGAATCTGTAGCCTACATAAGGGATCCGCACAATATGAAGACTAGCTGAATATTGCAATCCATGCTCTTGTGCCTACCTGCATGTGGATGACTGCCATTACCAGAAAAAGAAAAGCAATTTCATAAGTGGGTGAGAGGCTTAAGAACAGGAAGAGGCAACTCCTGCAGCTGTCAAAATTGTTGGTGAATTTTAGGAAGCAGAATAGGACAGCAGTTGAAGGAATAGTGACAGCACTATGGCAGCAATGCTTATATTTCATTCCAAAGAGGTAGCAACCAACTTCAGCACACACGGAATACATTAGTCATTATAACTTGATACAGCTCCTAAATTTGGAGTATGAACCTACATACACTGGCCACAGCTTCTCTTCTAAACTCTAAATACATACCAGAGGTAGTATTGCTGTAGGGAAGAAAAATGCTGTGTAAAAAGCATTTTGCAACACAAAATCATCGGTACAGCAAATCCCCAAGCATTACAAAGGAATACGAGCAGTTTGTGTAAAAGAGTATACAATCCAGCTTCCTCTGATAGCAGGGTCTGGACTTGATAGCAAGTAGTACTTCCTACATTCCAAGACATCAGTTACCTGGTTATCACTACACAGGTAGAGTGTGAGCTGTCAACAGAAAATGCATTTTTCTACCACCTACTTACTGCATTCTCAGGACTCCTTACAAGTTCCAAGTTCCTTTCCCTAACATCTCCATCTTTCAAATGCATATCAATTTGCTATCTAGCCTAGAAAATTGGTGTTTTGCCACTCCTTCTTGGGCTACCGTTTGGAAACACAACTGCAATTTATGTACTTAAACACTGGTTACGTTTTTAGTTTCCAGGCATATAATGGTTCTAAGGCAATTACTTCTTAAAAACACCACATTAGTGACTGCAACACATTTAATTCATTTCCACATTTCTTACCTGGATTATCACACCCATTTTTGCTCCAAGTGCTTGTGCACCATCTGAATGCTTTTCTTGTTTTGATTGTATTTAAAGAAAGAGTTTCCTTACATTTCTGCAGGTCTTTGTGACCGTATGCTTCACACTATGAACAATATCAAACCTTTTTTGAAGTCAGATACATGTTTACAGTTGCTCCAGCCACTGACATTTTATTTATTTATTTATTTATTCCCCCAACTCTGGAATTGTCATTTTATATGCTTCCTTCTTATAAAGCCTGTTTCTTTTTACTTGCTTGACCTCAAAGCCATTGCTTCTGTCTATCACTAGTTTGCAGCTGTAGCTCCTCACCATCCAGCTGGCATTCAGCCCATTCAAGCCCCTCATGAGTTGGAGAATTTAACCCTGAAGAGGTCATTACGTTTTCCTGCAGCTGACAACAGTTACTGTTCATATTTCACTATCAGAATAGGCCCTGCTCTTGTTTCCCTTTCCATCTATTTTCTCCTAAAGCGACACATGTGGGTGCACCTTGGTGAGCTTACCACAACTTAGCCCCCTCTCCCATCTTTTCATGGCTACATCAGCTACTTCCTCGGAGTCCTATAATTTCCATTCCTTCTTCCACAAAATAACATGAACCAATTTGCTCTGCTACGTTTTAAGCATTCAGAACACACTGTTCTATCACTTTCAAAAAAAAAGCTGTCTCATCCAGCCATTCCACCAGCTGGGACTCTGTGTAGTGGGACAGAACTCACCATACCTTATGTATGTTCCAGTTCCTCCTAACTAATGACAGAATCTGAGCATTCATCTCCCCCAGATGAGAGTTTTAGCAGTTGGATTCAAACATCATAGAATTCCTACCCATGACTCTTAGAAACTGTGAGCTTTTGTTTGTCTTCTTATATATAGTCATGGGGTTGGAAGAGTGAGCCTGCCCTCTCCAGGTGTATGATGTTGACTCTCTCTAGGTACCGTCTTCCAAACCCTTCCTGTAAACATTTATGCATTTCAAACATTTTGTTCCCCTGTTGCCATCTCTGTGTCTTCTCCTTGTATTTGAGCAGACCTGGTTTATTCCTCTGGATTTGTAAGCAATTTTTCAGCTTGTGAAAAGCTTCAAACACAATCTGCCATGTGGATTGTCTTCTGGATGTGATAATTGAAAGCCGTTCTTTGTTCACACTTACCCCGTATGGTTAATGTGTAGCTCTAGCATAATGGATCCAGAATCCAAATAGTTGCCAGCAATCTGGTAAGCTGAGGCACATTTAAAAAAAACAATACTACAAGAACCTCCCACATTCTCCATAAAGAAGTGTGTAAAATGGACAAAACCAAACAAGTGGGTGAGCTCCAGTCAGCAACTACAGGCATCCCAGAAGCAACACAGAACAGCATGAGACATATCAGGTAGTGGTTCACACCTTTTTTCCATAGAGTCTTGCCATAAGAAAAAGGAACATGGAGTGTTCATATAACCTTTACATTTAAAGACATGAGAATTACACACTGACTTAATGTGGGTGTCTGAACAGGCAGATACTCTTTCTAGAAATGTTTTGGGTTTTTGATGAGTTCTTTTTCCATTTCTATTTTATTCTTGACCACTTTCACCACTTTTTTTTAATGAAATAACATTTTAAATAAAATCCTGTTGCTATTTGTTTCTGCCAATTTTGTTCTACTAAATTCAGTTTTGCCTGCAGCAGAATTTCAATTCTGACTTATGACTTTCACTAGTAAAGCCAATTAAATCTCATGATATCACTTTCATTTAACCTAAACAGAATTAAGAGCTTTCCTCAAAGCAGATTGTTTCGAGCCATATTTTAGGTGATAGAGGAATGTAAAAACAACAACAACAACAAAATCCACAAAAAATAACAACAAAACCAAACAAAAAAACCCCAACAAAATAAAAACTAAGTTACAGATCAGGAAAAATTCAATATTATTGAAATGCATTTGCAAGCACTGGCCAAGAAAGGCTCAAAATGAATCTTGGAGAGCCTAGGGATGGAATATTGTAAGCGTTGGTGAGATTTCAGCATAGTAAAATATAAAATGGCCAAGGAAAGAAAAAATAGTAGTAATTTCTGATTTGCAGGGACTTCTAATCAGAGCTCTCTGTTCTGTCTCTATGAGTAAAAAGGTGTCTTAAATTCTTACCAAGAGTTCCTATTGTCAACATCCTACTACACTTAGCTGAACTACTCCTTTTTTTTTGTTTTTATACTATGAGTTTCCCCACTCCCAACGAGCTATAGACACATACCACTAAAAACAGGAGGAACTATACTAAACAGGACTTTAGTCCTCTTATTTTGCTCATGTTATGCCTGTGATCTGTCTATAGCAGAGAGACCATATCTCCAAGAAGGCATGTCGCCACTCATCTGAAGCAACCCAAGCCATTCTCTTTTTATTTACCCTGATTTAATACATCTGGGGGGCAATCCAAAGACACCTGACACTGGTATTTAGGTACCAATTTTCAACTTGATCAACCTTATATTAGGCTTTGGGATTAATCTACTCTTTTTTCACAGCAACAATACAGAAAGAACTGATGAGCACTTATGTTAGTCACAGACCTGAATGCTGGGGTCCTATAAGAATGAAATAAAAGAATACCAAGGGTTTTTTTAATTGAGAATGCATAGAAGCAGGCAAAATATCTGCTTGTGAATTGATGTTCTTCCTGCTCTTTCATTTCCTGATTATTGCAGGCTTTTCTACAATGCTAATGTTCTTTTGAAATAGCTCTTAAAAATAAACAAACCAGGATTGGTTTGTTTGGGGTTATCCTTTTATTTTCTTCAGAGCACACAAGCAGGAGTGAGCCCAAATCAATGTGCTCAGGCAGACAAATCCTGCAAGACCTCGCTCAGTGAAGAAAGAGTCAGGGGTGCTAAGGTAGCAAAACCACGAGGAAGAAAAAGCAAACACACACAGTTAAGAGGAGACAAAAAGGCAACAAAAGAGATGGGACGTGATCACTGCTAAAACATGGTATAGCCTTTACAGCTGGTTGCAGAAGGTTTCCTATCAAGATGCCTATGGATGAAAGTTTGTTTCATCCCTGTTTCAGCCACAGCATAAAGAACACAGGAGCAATGTGGCAAGTTACTTTTCCCAGTTATGAAAATCTCTCCCTGGGTGCTATCAGTAGTCTGGTATAGAGAGGCAGACTCACACCCTAAATTGCAACACAACTGACGTAGTCTGGCCCAAGATTTTCGTAGTCTGAAAACCATTTACACATATTATTCCATAAGGCAACAAATTTTCCTCCTCCCATCTCTGTGACTTTTTTAAATTTGGGATTCTCATAAGTGTCAAAGCTTGCAGCGAATGTGAGACCTGCCAGATGCGTCAGATAGCTCTTGTCCTGCCAGCTTCTCCACTCACAATTCTGGAGAGTTCACTACAACTGTAACTTCTGGGTAAGTAAAAGATTAGCTTCCTAGTACCAGGTTCTTCCACTTCACTCCAAATTAGAACTAGCTTTTTGCTTGAACAGGCCTATAGAAATAAATAGGCAAACTAGAAAACAAAACACAGTTCCTGCGAGAGAAAGAATGATATGTTTTGGCTCTAAAAAAATCGGAACAAAGTAAACGTTCTGATTTCACGTTGCTCAGATACAAGGCAAATTACCAAGAATGTTGCTGATTCTGTGAATTGATAAATAGTTATTATATCACATAGCTACACTTTCCTGTATGAATTGCCTTTTTTGGCTTAATGTAATTAAAGTAGAACATTGTTTCCAGTCAACTTGCCCTAATGTTGAAGTAAATCTCTTGTGGTTATAAGCCTATGCTCAAAGCTAAAAACCCAAATACTGCAAAAGGAGTAATAGTTCTTGAAAAACATGCAGAATCTTGATGTCTATAAATAGTTTAGCGAAATATGTACAAAAACATATACCTGGCACGTTTTAAAAGTGGTTTATAGGGTAATATCAATTCATTAAAATTTGTAAGTGCTTATGTTTTAGAGTTACATGCTACAACAGGGAGGTAGTAAGCACGTCTTAAACCAATTGCTCACAGCACTCCACATTTCTTCTGTGGTACAACACCGTTCCAGCTGGGCTGTGTCAGGTCTTCAGAAAACAGGTATCCAAATCCTTGCAAAATTGGCCAAGAAAACATGCTCTAGGCTGAATATAAACTGGCAATGGCAGAAACACATTCTGCTTCCCAGACTCTCCTGAAAACTTACCGTAATGATTAAATGTTTTCATAAATACAGCCTCACTCCCTGATTACCTGTAGGAAGTGCATACATTTCATCCAGTACATTCCTTAAAGGATTTCTATGTTTTTGTGCTAGCAGGTCAATTTTAGCAACACTTCAACATGTTGACATCCCGCATTAGATGATTTCAACATCTAATGATTGCTGACTGCGGAACACAGAGTGACCCTGACCATTTAGGTATGTTTCAGAGGAAAAAATTAAATATATCAGGCATTATGACCAGAATCCTCTTTCCAAGCCTAGTAGTCCAAGCTCCTGCTATAAGGGGCAACCACATCAAAACCACAGATCTGTACTTCAGAGAAAAAGATTTTGAATGACAATTATAACACACAGTGTACTTTTTTTACATATGCTTGTGTAAGTGTACAGAGAATATAAGTAAGTATATACAGATATGTTTACATGTGTATACATTTTTATGTTTCTTTGTAGGTATACTAAGAGAGGCTTTAGGAAACTGTCATTCACCTTCTGTAAATCATATTTTCTAAAGATCAAAGCATTCTAAATGCTGCTATTCTTTGGCGTTAAACACTTAATATAAACCTATTCAATAAAAACACTTTAAAGAAGAAAGCCTGATAACTGTGATGTGATCCTCTGGTGGTTTGTTGTTCTCATCCCTGTACTTACATAGTTCACTGTTAATAAGCTAAGCCAGTGCATTGCAGTAAACCAAACATCACAGTAAACAAGCTCAAGTCATCTAAATTATGAACTAACTAACATGTTCCTACCGTTCATTAAGGTTGCCTAGGAACTAGTTTTACTTCTTTTTGAAAAACAGCCAATGTCTGAATAAACAACCCAGCCCCCAAAACGTGCAATGCAAAGAGATAACGCCTGAAAGCTATGAAACCCCAGTGTCAAGGGCACACCCTGGCCTGGCCAGGCTGGCTGAGAGCACTGAGATAATGACTTACTAATAGGGATGACAGTGTGCTCTGGCCAAGATTAAAATAAAGCAAGCAGCCACCTAAATTAGACTTTTAAATCATATGTAATCATACAGAGATATGTCACGATTCTTTGGACCATTAACAATCAAAATTAGCATGTATAACTAGGTCTTACAGTCATTCATTAACCATGAAAGAAAATGGCTCCAAGGGGCTAGTTAGCCCCACTAATTAGCCGCATCCCCTCACCCTCTGCCCCAGCAGTGCTCCCACTCATGCCACAATGTTTTTCTGAGCCCTCCATCCTCTGTGGAGCACATAGTGGAGGGGCAGAGAGACAAAGTGGAGCAGAAGTGTCTTTTCCCCTGGTCACAGCCCAGCAATGCAGAGATCCTGCAGATCAGAGAGGGGAGCTCCTGCTACATGGGCAGGTAGAGGAGCTGGAGGATCCTGCCACCCTGTTCCCCCAGGTGCTCTTCCAGCTCCACCATGGAGGGACTTCAAAATGCATGCTGAATGTGTAAATCTGAGAATTTCTGGTGGATTTTATACTTTGAAATTTGGACCACATCCAAAGCCCTGGCTCTAATGTAAACACTCCAAACTGGTGGAGTGTTTGCAAATTGAAAGTTGGTCTAAATTTAGAGATTTTGGAAAAATAAATTTGTAAACACCAGTACAACATACTGAGAAGTTGGCTTTTGTATTACAAAAGTTAATGCAGCAAGGATGCTTGTCAAGGTATTCACAGGAGTCAGGAAAGTATAAAGGACCTTCAAAAAAGATGATGTTAATCCAAGGTGATTTTTCAAAGTTCATATTTTTATGCTACAGTCATATGCTATTTAAACAAATCAAATATTTCACATGCACTGAAACACTAAAAGAGAAATTCTCATTAGTGACCTTGTGCACCAACGGAGTTACTTTGATCAGGTAAGATGTTTCAATGAAGCAATTATGTATTCCTAAAGGTTAAAATATTCTTTAGTTTTCATACTGTCCTAAATAACACAGCATACTATTATGTCTTACATTTACCATTACCAAGATTTTATACTATCACCTTTCAAATCCATCCAGTCATTCTAGGGCAGTCTTTTCCAAACGTTTCTCTTCACAAGACAGGCGAACTATTTGCTTCAGTTCAGGACAAACACACATTTTGAAACGTGGAGAATTCCTGCAAAATGGTAGCTCCCATTTCCGAGCCTTTCACACAGGTTCACATTGGGTATTGATTGCCTCCATTTTCACTCTACCAGGACATTATGCTTAGTCCATATACAGGCGTAAGTAGTGACGCAAGGCAATGAAAAGTCAAGCTTTTTGGTTTTGTAGCTCAGACACACCTTTTCAGTAGCACACTGGGTACTTTGATTAGAACTGGAATGAAGTGACAGATTTGTGAGGAAAGGTTACTTCTACAGTAGATCAGGTACCACTCCATACTTGGAAACTTACACCTATTTTTAACATTATCAAGCCAACGAGTTTTGGAATTTAGCTGCTTTTTATCTTGCTTTATAAAATGTTTGCCATTATTTATAATAACTTGATTAGAAAGTGCTGATTCTCAGACCATAGTGGTTTGCAGATAGCACTGCTCTGTGGCCAAGACAGCAGGGGGTTTGAATTTTCACTCTGCCACAAGCTTCCTGAGAATCTCCAGCAAGTTACTGAGTGATTAAGTGGCCTAATTCCCCCATGAGATGATGACAGTAATACTTCTGCATTCTCCACAGGAATTGGGCAGGGTTAGGTTGATGACCAATATGTGCCTGGAAAAACTGGGTGTCCAACCACAACTACAATAATTGTTATCCTCACTCTTAACTGCTCTGATGAGGAGGGGGGAAATGGTGGTTTTGTGTAGAGAAGCAAAAGAAACTGCTCAGTACCTCTGTGTTAAAAATACCATCTTTTACTCTCATGTTGGTTATGTTTCTTTTTCAGAAACAGCAAAACCCACTTTTAACTAGCCAATAGTGTTTTTTCCAAACAGTCTGCACTGAGAGGAAAATCTATCTTTTTATGCTTCTGTTTAGCTTGAAGAATGTGGTAAATAATGTTCAGAGGGTCTTATAGCTGTAATTCTTGGCAAATTTACAGAATTCCAGAAATAAAAACTGACTTCTAAGTCTTTCCACTTACCTAGGTTGGAGAAGAGTTTTTAACGTAATAATTATCGCTGATAACACTGCACAGTGTCCATTAAATTGTAATCACAATGATTAGGTTCAGCAATAAGTAGAGGCTAGCTCAATCACCAATTTTTGTTTCTTCTCTTGTTCCAAAGTATAAATGTGGTTTTATGAATACATACTGTATTTAAGTTTACCACAATGGTAAGTCTTGTTTGTTGTTTTGAGAAAAGACATTTTAAAAATTACTAATTGCTCATTAGTCCCAAGCCATTTTTCAGAGATGATTAAGCAATGCAAACAACATCTTGCTTTGCCATAACCACAGCCTTTTCCAGTAACCGATAATTTTATGATCAGTTAAAAATTAAATGGGATAGTTCTTATGACCTACAAGAGCCTTAGTCATTAACTTGTCAAGAGAAGGTGTCCACACCATCCTGTTCTACTGCAAAATAAAAGAACCACATATACAGTAATCACAAGTTTTACAACTTCAATTTCTCTATTTTAGTATTTAATTTGCTCCTTTCAAATTTTAACACAGTTTTACCCTGAACATAAGTTTTACATAAAGTTTGCTTCAGATGAGATGAATTTATTCAAAGGAAGAGTAAATGAAGGGCTGCAATGTGTTCCCCCACCAACAGTTCTCAATTCAATTTGCACGTAGCATCACATATTGAGAAGAAATCACACAGCTCTCCAAACATACTTTGCCACCATCATCACTGCTTCCAGCTCTAAGGAATGTAAACATAATTCCTTTTACAGAAATACTTTCTTGGCTCATATTCTGCCTTTGTATCACTTGGAACATAAATGATGCCACTAGCATGGCATTGTGTGGAGATCAGAGCTGAATCTGGAACAGACTCAACAGTCAGTGATAGAAATGGGAGCCAAGCTTCACAGACTTCTGGATCATGATCACACACTGCCTTGTGCTGAATTTTGTAAAAATATTCTTTTGAATGGCATGATCTGTGTAATACTTTATTTAAGAGCATATATCATCTTAGAAAACATGTTTAAGATATAACATTTTGCTGGCAGTTCCCAGAAGGAACGTGGCCACAATCACGCAGAATGGATTAACATCCACAGGCCAGATTTAAATGGCAAAACCAAGCTAAATGATATATGTGCCTGTGCTGAAACACTGTTAAAAAGAAAAGCCTATAACTCTGAGGGGAAACAGCTGATTTCCAAAAGTGTAGCAACATGTTTCATAAATAAAGGACCCCAAATACCTGCCTCCTCACAAATATCTGCCCCCTCCTTTTACTCCAGCCTGATGCTTATTAGAAGTACTCAAAAGATTACTCTTCTTGGCTCTCCCTGCCCCAGTCAGGCAAAAGGCAGCATGAGCAGAACAAAAGGTTCCTTATCAAAACTGCTCTTCATCCATTTAAACAAACACCATATTTTTGACATGAGCAAGACAGGCAAATGAAGGCAAAGAAAAAGGATATGCAGGAAGGAAACACATTTTAACTGCAATTAAAAAAACCCTAATTCCTGTCTGCTTCAATGTTAAACTAGACAGTAAGTCCAGCAAACCAGAGTCTACTTTACATCCAGTTTGGACATATATTTTGCCCATATGGGAAGACAGATATCTGCTTTTTGGAACTGCCAGTCCTGCAGCAGCTCCTGTGACCATGTAGGTGAAGTAGCACATGAGCAGCAAATCCAGCCTCCCTGCATTTTGTCTCCACATCCCACACACTTGGTCTGGGCTCACACCTGAAGGCAAGAGTGCACCGCACTGATTGCAGCTCCACCAACTGAAAGCAAAGCCAGGGAAACGAGGAAAGAGTGTAGTAAATGTTCATTGAATGATACTGTATTTCAAGATTGCTGTCTAGGATTTTTCAAGCAAAGGAATGTAATGTCATGAACCCCTAGGAAAGTCTGCAAAAGAAGAGGAAATAACTCCCAAATTATTCTTCTTTCCAGTTATTTCTCAAAGAGATGACTTGGTTCCCTGACCCCGTGGACATCAGAGCAGCGTGAGCACAGTTTAGGGACCCCAGCCCAGCCCCTGGGTGCTGCCTTGTCAGCACTTGGGATCATCTGGCTCAGGTCTTGTTTCCCAGCTTGCTATTGCTGGGGAGATCCCAGCCTCAAAAAGAGGCTGGTCTTTGTCATTCACTTTCCAGGACAGTGAGAAAATGACATGCCTCTGTCACCTCTGCTTCCTACAGATCCTCTCACTCCCCTGGGATCCCCAATAATGTCTATAGGGAAACATGAAGTTTGCACTGAGGCAGCTGGCCTCCTTCTGTTGCCGAAAGTGCTCTGGGAGAAGCGTTGAGGTTCTGCATTGATCTGGTGACCTGACAGTTTCATCAAGCATGGATTTACTCTAGCAATAAAGAATAGTCTAAGTCTCCATTCCTCCTCTGCCCATAGAATCTTCTAATACTACTTCCCCATTCGTACCAGCAGCTTCCCATGCTGGGCTGGATGCATTGCACTCACTACGTACCCACGGGCCCAGAACCATCTCACTGCAATCCAGACCCAGAAGGCAGCCAGCCCGCTCTTGCCAGGCACCTGCACAGCAACCCCTACGCTCCAAGCCCATTAGACATGTTATATCTGCCACTGAATTCACCACTCTAAACCCCAAAGCAGTTGCTGTTGTAGTTAGACTAATGATCTAGTAAAACCCAATCTAGATATAAAAATAAGTCCATAACTGCCATATTTTATAAACTTCAGAAAATGAGCATGTCACACACTTCTCTTTCAGTTCAGCTTCCTAAATTCACAGTAGAAGTCAAACAAAAAACCTACTACTTATATATTAAAATAAAACCAGTGAAACTTTAAAGTGCTGAGAAAATTCTGAGATTTAAAACATCAGCTTGCTTAGAGTCTTTGCATTTTGCAGCCTATCCTTTTGCTTCTGCTATAATTATTATAAGGGATACAATTAAAGAATACAAGCTGAGGAAGACTAGAAGTTAAAGCATATAGCTTCCTGGAAAGAGATTAACTATCTTAATTATTCAAGGACCTCATCAGAAAAAAATAATAATGTAAATTTCCATAGCTCTGAAGAGGCAGACCTCGTGGATATTAGCAACACTGCTGCTCAGAAGTCTGCGAATGACCTCCCTCGCTTGTCCCAAAAGATGTTTCTCTCCTTCCCACGCTCTTCTCTTGTGTTCACAAATATATATGATTCTTAGCAGAATCTCCAAGCCTTAGCAAAACCTTGTGGTCTCCAATAGTTTCACATAGAGAGTGGATAACAACAGTAATATACATTCCTCTTCCTACAAGATGACCTACTAACAGTATTCCTACAGCTGAACAAGTTTGAGATCAAGAGGAGGGCAGTGAGAATTATGTTTACCCTTTTTCAAAATTTTCTTTCCATAACATTTCCCAGTAACTTTGAGTTGTAGAACACATGAAAGAAGGGAACACACTCTGAAAACGCAGCTTATTGGCAAAAGAGGATGAAAAATTCTAAATAATAGATACTTTGACTAGAGATCAATTCTTGGTGCCTGTTCTCAAGAAAGGCTTAGATATGTGAACAGGATATGACTGAAATACTCATTATGGCAGGAGAGTCTTTTGACAAGAAAAAAAAAACAACATAAGTTGTTTTTTTTATCTTCATACTCAAATCAGCTTGCTACCAGGACACGCACGGGTTTCCAGTACAAGCAAACACCTACCTCAGAATTATACATTTTCTTCTAAGCAAATGCACAGCATTCTATGTGCAAAAGTCCAATCTATTTCCTGAGAGAAGCAACAGTGGGAAAATGCATCAGGAATACATACAAAAGAATACAATGGATAGAAGCTGCATGCCACAAATCTCACAGTCTGGGGTGCTTTCCTCAAGGCTGACTCTTAACACCCAAATACATGGGGATCTATGTATGGAACATCAGCTTTCAACAAAGAAAATCATTTTCTACTTCTCATTCTTGCAGAAAAAATATATCTTGGAAATGTGAAAAAACACAACCAAAAGGTTCAGATGTGAATCATTCCAAACATATTACTTCATAAAAATCAGAAGGTTTTAAAAGCAATGTGGTTTTGAAGTCCCAATAAAGATTTGTTTTAAACAATTTATCCTCTATATAGTACTAGCGATTTTAATAAGCATTGCTATTAGAAGAGCTATCTGTTTGATTTGATAGCAATCAAATTGCCCAGTCCAGTCACCTTCTTAATGACAGCTGTTTGCTCTAACACAAGCAGTAGAATGAAATCTGCTCCGTTAAGCCCTTTCTGCATTATAGACACCTTAATCAATTCTGGTGGAAAGAAGACTCTTTATTTACAGCAGTGCAATGAAAACAGAATTCTAGTCATCAAGCCTATTATTCACTGGATGTTCCTGTAAATCACATTTCTAGAGCGAGTGCATGTTTCAGTGTTCATTGTGTTACAGTTCTGTTACTGTGATTCCAGACACAAAACTGATGGTAATGAGGAGATTTTTCCAAAATTACATGAAATTACATCTTCTCTCTTGTGCACATCTACCAGAGATGGACTGAACTCAACACAGAGATGTAGACTCAAATTCAATTTTACATGCATCTTTGAAAAAAGGAACCAGTTTAAAAAGAAGTTTATTTTTTAATTTTATTCTGGTTAGAAACACAGTTATCATCTACTTTCCCCATCTCTTTCCTGAAGAGAAGGGGTGATAGAAGGTAATAAAGGGAACAACTCATCCCCAGAAGTTGTTCAAACATCCAGAGGCATTTTGGGACTCTAAGTAGCCAGTGTTTGATGCAGGCATTGAGATTTGGCCTCAGTTCCTTCAGCTTAGCTCTAGGAGGACTGAAAAACCACTAGAGGACAAATCCCTGCAAGCATCACCTTATGGAGGTGTCCTCCCCATCAGCTGCATCCAACAGGTTTTACCATAGAACAGACTGAGGCAGAATTGTGCAATAACTGCCAAATACATTGATACTCAATAGAGTTTTGTAATCAGTCACATATGTACACAGAATTGTTTGGATAGAATAAATGTGTCCCATATGGAAAAGCCCAATGTAATACAACCAACAACATTTATGGGAACAAAGAGCACACTGCTGTAGCCAGCTTCAGGGACTGTAGAGGCCTCAATAGTGCTTACTGGCAAGCGGCTTCCAGTTCCTGTCATGACAAATCTGTGAACAAGCACATGGTTCATCATTAGAAGACATCTCAGCACGATCTCTTCAGAGAGGAAGCCAATTACAAACTCCCCAAGTGGCAGGAGGGCAGCACGCTGCCAATATAGACTGCTTCGATCCTGACTGCTGTTCTGATGAAAACGCAGATGATTTTTCTTGACATGACATAAATAAGATCACGGCAAAAGATTATGTTACAGGTGAATTAGTGCCTCCATGTAACGCACTCATGGCCCATCAAACACAGCCTGGAACAATTAAGTTCATGTAATGTGCCTCAGTTCCACATTTCTGTCTGAACCTCCGATTTAGCTAACAGACTTTCAAAAACAAATTATAGCCAGACAAGACCTTATTGATTATACATGTGCAGATGTTGAAAAGCAATTATTATTTGAACTAAAGTTATTATTACTGCACAATCCAAATGTTTCCTCTTGATTTACTTTCTCCTATCACTGTTAGAAGGTAGATCCTAATTACTCTTAGCCACAATAAAGTTACACTGCCAACCCTTGAAAGATATTACCATCCTAGGTCATGGTGTCTTCCTTAAGAGGCCTTCAAAAACACAAAAGGTGTATAAAGAGATTAGAAGGCAATCTGCAATTGTGCAGTTCCATTGGAAGCATTATCTCTGTTCATAATGATGGTCAGATGACCCTAAAATAAAACAGAACTTCTGAAATGCTGTTCTTGATAAGAATCTCAGAAATCCTGCCTGAAAAGTTACTCTCTGTCCTGTTTGCCAGATCAAGAAAAGAGAGAAACACACAAATCAACAAAAATCCCTCATACACAAAGTCCTTTTTTTTTTTAGTATTAGCCAGCAGCGGCATGAAAAGCACACCTCCCAGGACATGTGTGTATTGAGAGGGGGTTTAACATACCTGTTTCCTTCTCCCCTCTATTCCCAGAGAATAAAGTTTGACACATTTATTATGGCAATTTGACATACACTGCAACTTCACTAGTGATGGTCTGAACGTTTCAGTTGTGCTCATGGGCGGCCCGGGGGATTCCTAGAGGAACTGGAAATGGATGTACACTGCTTGCGACCCCTGCTTCACAAAGGTGAAGGCAAATGGAAGGAGCAGGCATCCCGTACCCATCCCTCGCACTACCCACGCAGCCTGCGCGGGCTGGCACTCCTCCTCCTCCGAAATAACCATCCCTGGCCGCTGGCTCCGCGCTGCCGTGCAGAGGGGCACCCGTCCTGCCCGTCCCCCGCCTCGGGCACCTCCTCACTGCCGGAGGAGCGGCGCGGAGCGGCGGTCGCCGCAGCGGGCGGGGATGGTCCGGCTGCGGGCGCACCAGCGGACGGGGCGGGTGTAGGAAAAGGGGTGGAAGTGGGAGGGAGACGGGTCAGAGGGGTCCGTCCCGGGAGATGGGTGGGGAGAGTCAGCGGGCGAGCTGGGCTGTGCCGCAACGCCCCTCGCTATAAATGGAGCGGGAGGAGCGGTGCGGCCGGGCAGGGAGACCGCGCAGAGTCCAGCCCGCTGCCGAGCCAGCGCCGTCGGGGCTGAGCCGCCCGCCCCAGCCGGGCTCCGGCCGCTCCTCGCCCCGGGGCCGGCCCCTCCGCCGAGCCAGGTAAGGCGCGTCCCGCCGCCCGCCACCGTGTGCCCGCCCCGCCGCCGGAGCCCGGCCGGCAGCCTGCCGTCCCCCCTGCCCCTCGGGAACCCGCTGCCCGCCCCGGGGGAAGGAAGGGGTTTGCGGCTTCCGAGTGAGCCTCCCGCTGAATCTATACTTTGTTTAGATGACGGCTCCGCACCGGACAGATCGCAGGCACCTAAGCTCTGAGCCCTGGCTCGCCCCCCGAGGCTGCTCGCTGAGCCCCACAGCTCCCCGAGCCCCACAGAGTCGCGGGCACATCGTGTGTGCGGGCTCTGGTGTCCTGTCAGCGGCTGGCAGGGAAAGCCAAGGCAGCCTTTGACAGCGGGCACAGCACCCGGGGCAGTGACACCTTCTCACCGTCAAGGCTCCTCCCAGCAGCCTGCAAGAGGCAGCCCTGCTCTCTCTAGGCAAGATCCAGATAGATAGCACTTGAAATTTTTTTTTACTGTGCTAAGCCCGTGGTATAAATTAATCAAAAAGAGAGAAGAAAATAACAAAAAGCATTGCTGATTATTTTTTAGACTTTGTGCAAACAACTTACACCCATTAGCAACTAGTATTGGTTTCACCAAAATTCTGTAGCGTATGCACTCCGTAACCAGACTTATCCATTTTCTGCAGAAAAAAAAAAAGGGAGCGGGGGAGAGCACTGCAGAGATTTTAGTTAGTAAAAGTTAAAAATACTTTCTCTTCCCCCCCCCTCCCCCCCCTCTATTGGTCAGCTCCTAAACTTAGCTGGGGCTCTCAAAAATTAAACTGGACTGGAGTTTTTCAACATGTTCAGGTGAAATCCTGTAACATATCTACTGTCCATCCACTCTTCATGCACTAAAACACTTAAAATGCTGTCACTTATTGTCAGGCACATAAGCCCTATATTCTTCTGAGCAAATCAGCTTGCATGAGTAGTTAGATAAGTCAATCAGATCAGATTACAAACAGTAAACTTCCAGGATTCAGTTACGTCCATTTCTATATTTCTGCAAACCCACTGAATGGATGAGATGTATGGCGATAAGCAGCAGCAGGATTCTGGCCATGGCAGGCTACAGCTCACTGTAAATTTCCATCCCTTCCATGAGCACCAGTACTTGTTTTGATGTGTTGGGTAGCATGGGACTGGCTACTAACGGGCTCAGTAAAATTACAAGTCCCAAAAAGGAATGAAGTTAAAGAGAGACTTTTCATTTGGTTTGGTTGCTGGATTTTTTGGGGGGGTGAAGAGTGTGTGTGTTATGTCTTCTCTTTTCACTTGTATTAACCCACACCACTAACGTGATTAGACTTTTGCCTGAATAGGAGGAATGAATATGGCCTGAAGCAGGTAATTATCGCAGTGATGTAGGAAGGCTCTTTTAGCTCTGTTTTACTGTTAGACAAATGTTTCACACCGCTGATTATGGCTGTCTATCTCACTTGTTACAGCATCACAGAATCATACGGGTTGGAAGGGACCTCTGGAGATCATTTAGTCCAAACCCCCCTGCCAGAGCAGGTTCACCCTACTCTTTTAAATTACAGCATCTTTCAAAAATGTAAAGTGCCTACAAATGAAGCTTTCACTGTGTATTAAGAATTTTAACTACATGGCTTTCCAGCAGGAATGTGGTATTTCTGTACACCTTTCCTCTCTACAACTTGAGCTACACAGCAGAGAAAAGTCAGTTAATATTATAGAGTTTATGTTGCTCAACTAAGAAAGCAAAGTGGTCCTGTATGATTAAGAGAGGAAAGCTGGAAGGGACCTTTAAAGGTTGTCTATTCCAAGCCCAAGCAACGATCAGGGAATGTCCTACCTTCCTGGTTGGAAACAGTACCTTGCTTGGGTCGGACATGGGTAACCTGCAGCTAGAAGTTACTAGTTTAAAAGGCAATAAATACCAGCCTGAAATGTCAGTATCCACAGCACCGCAAAAGCCAGGAGAGTGCTGCCTTTTGGTTTAAAATGTCACAACTCTACAACCTGCTTTTTACAGTCCACTTGGAACAATACGGTCCATGATTTGTATTTGTGTTACCTGCTGAATGAATATTATTATCTTTAATTGCATTAAATATCTGAAAATATATCTCGCTTCTTTTTGCTATTTCTAGTACTATTAAAACAGAGGTAGATGCAGAACCTAAACATGGTGATTTTAATTACATTTTCTAGAATAGTACTGTTGAAGCATATGGACTGTGCTTGCAGATATGGAGATATGTGTTAATTCCCATTAAAACATGTATTTCAGATAATGGGTACTCACTGCATTTTCCTACACTCCTAAGTTTTCTGCACTGTGGTAATTTTATCTTCTGTGTTTGTTGAAGGAAGACATGTAGGTACTCCTTTTCTCTGGCAATGCCTATAGCACCTTACTACAGTTCCAGTCATTAGTATGGTAACTTAAAATTACATAAATTGCAAACTCTCGTTACACTATCCTAGTTAAACTGTTGTTTATGAAAAAGTATAATGCATTAAAACATTGCTGAAAATGTTTTAAGCAATCACAAATTACTCTCATTTGCTCACTACCTCTCCTTTTTCTCTGGTCCTTCTTGAGGTCCAGAAGCTACTAGTGTCACCAGGAGTATTCATAATGTCTCCTATGGCTATTGCTGCCCAAATTTTGGGGCATCTAATCACACTGTGGGAAGCAGCAAGTTGTTTCCAAGTGGTTGGCATGTATCTCTGTTCCCCACACTTCAAGTCTCCTTTTCTGCCTTGGTAAGTTCATAGAAGGTCACATTCTGTCTTGAGTTGGATAGAGAACATGGATATTTATGCATCATTTTAGTTAAATGCTATGTCTGACTCATATTACATGGTTAATCTTGTGCTTTTTATAGCTCAGTGTAATGTTTGTCTTCCAGGAGACTCCTCAATAAGAGGAGAAACAGACTAAAATTTAATTTAGATATGTTATACCTAAAGCTGAGTTGGGGAAACAGGTTATCAAGATTCATCAGCATATGAATAGCTCTACTTAGGCAGCATATTAGATTTCACTGAATTTTTAGAGTTGGAAGGGACCACAGAGATCATCTAGCAGGATTGCTTCAGCAGATATGCCAAAGAAAGTGGCTAAATGGCTAAGTTAGGGGAAGGGGAGTGGGCAGCAAAGCAAGATAAACCCCTTGCCTATTTGTGATGGCAACCCAAAAACATATCTCCTCTGGCACCCAAAGTACTAACGTGAAGAGAGGTCTGAGAGTTTAAACAAAACCACCATAGTTGTTTCCTTAGCTGTAATGACGGGGACTTGGGCAGTTAAGGGAAACAGCACAAATTGAGTGAAAGAGACTACTTATTTGACGGAATAGGATCAGATCTGTTCCAACAAATAATAGCACAGAGAAGAAAAAGGAAGTAAAATGAACAATAGCCTCACAATTGCTCTAGATTGCAATGCTAGTTAAAGAGTATTTACACATCAGATACCTTGCAAATTCTTAGATCCATTGATTTTAAACTGTTGTCATTCTCATAGAATTCTGAAGACAAAATGGGAAAAGTACATCACTTATTCAAGAAGAGAGGGGAAAAGGGAAGGAAGGCTAATTTTTTCTTTTCACTACTGTAGGGTTAGTTTCCACCACACTAACAGGGATAAACAGGTTGCTATTGCTGATAATTGAACCCCAGCTACTTATCAAGACAGGATGGCTACAGGTTCCACTTGAGAACTGGAATACTATTTGCAATACTATTTTCCAGATCATTCAGAAAACAGTTCTGGAATTAAAATTTTATGCAAAGTTAAAATTTTGGCATATACACACCAGGTGAGTTCAAATACATTGCAAAGTTTTGAGTAGGTGGCAATGTAATTTACTCTTAGCGCTTAAAGATGTATGAACCTCATGTATGAGGCCCAAATGCTGCAGCCTGAAGATCCGAAAGGCTCCAGCAGAGCTTTTTTCTTATACACAGCTACTATTGCACAGCAAGTTACTAACCACAGTATCATTTTCTGTCTCCTCCTTCTGGTCTTAAAAACCCTGCAGTGAGAAGCAAACCAGTAAGCTTTTGCTAACCACAATATTTCTTTTAGTTCCCGTTCCATCAACAAATTTGTCTCTTCAGATCACTTTCACTGATAGACAGTCATCGTACTCAGAGCACTCTGCATGTTCTGTACCATGTTCTACAACTTATCCTTTGCTACAAAAAAAATATAATTTGACAGATGTACCCTAGAAGAATCTCTGTCATTTTTGAACATTTTAGAGAATTTAACCAATCTGACAAACAAGGGGAGTTATGATACTTATTCTTGATTATTTGTTTTTTTACCTCAGCTGTAACAAAGAAGTGAAAAGAAGTTATCTTGACTCTTAAGTCCTAACAGCTGTGCTTGTTTGAGACAAAGCACATAGGAAATAGAATGGCTGGTCTGATCATTTATGGCCTTACCTTTAGATAAATGATGGATTATACTAAAATTACCTCGAGCTTTCAAGTGAATTGCAACTAAGGGTAGGAAAATATCATGCTCCAAATAGCATGCTGTTAGTATTCTCTGTTGCACCATCATCTGAAAGAACTACAGATTTGGGGCTGTCAGGTGTCTTTTCCAATTTTCATTCCATTTGGGTTTTGTTTGATAGCAAAACCATCCAGGTATCAACTATATAACAACGTTAGCTAGAATGCTTGGTAACTATCTGTGGTGTTTATCTCCTTTTATTGTAGTTGAGTAGCATTTCTCTTACAGGCACAGAAAATGGGTAATAGCTGAAGATGACCTCACAGCAGGAAAGTGAGATCAGATTGGCAATGCATCAGTGAGTGGCATGATTGAAGACAAGACAAAAAGCAGGCTACAGCAAAAGGTAACTGGCAATATCTAAAGAAACTGATACTGAATTTGGGCAAGGTCAATATTTAGACAGTGTTTCATTGTTAGAGGTGAAAGCTATAATTAGAGTTGTGGCCAGAACAAAGAGTGATTTAACTAAATGCCTAATTTCAGCTAATTTACCTATTCCTTTATTTACTTCTATGTCAAACAAGTTTGTAAGTTACTGACTGATCGTTGGCTTGTGGAATCTAATAATCAGTAGATGAAATATAGGAACAGGAATAGAAAATAAAACAGTATTCCTCAGTCCTCTCAGTTTTCTGAAAACTGAGAGGGATACGCTGACTACTGTGCCTCTGCGTTTCTAGCTCAGAGGAACCCATGCAAATAGTAAAACATTCCAGAAAACCACTGAACAGCTGTACTTTTATGTTGGGGGGCTTACGCAAGGGAGAAAAATGCACTAGTTGACTTTCCTAAAAAATGTTCTGTTGGCAGTTATCTTCTATTTAACCCTGCTTTAGCATCATCACAGCCTGGCCAGACCCTTTACTTGAAGCACACAGCACATAATGTACAAATATGCAGCCTGAACTTGTTTATTGAGGAAACATGCATGCCCCTCCCAAGCCAAGTTTATAGGATGTATGGCGCCTACTCGTCTTTTTCTTTATAAACTCACACTGGTTTTCGTCTTTTCTCCTTTCTCCCCCCATTCTTGTTACCCAAGCCTATAAGTCTATGCAATTTTCCTTCAACCCCCACATTGAGGTACACTAAGTCCAAGAGTTAGTCTGCTACCACTCAATTTCTGGCAGTTGCTCAGGATTTCCTCCCTCCTCAGGTTCTTTACTTAATGTACAACAATAAGAAATGGAAAGCATGGGGCAGGAATCAACATCTGTTCTCAAACTGGGACTCTAGCTCTGCTGTTAGATTTCTGTCTTTGTTTTCCTGTTATTAGCCAGTTACCATAAGACAATTACAGTTTTTCTTTTTTTCAAATCAGGCTTTATTTCAGATAAAAGATATTTCTTTACTTAAGTGCTTCCTAAAAAGAACTTCAAAGGAAAGGGCTCAAAAATATATTGCCTTTAAATACATTTTATGATGCTGTTCCATGTTCTTAAACATACCATCAAAAAAAGTCATTCCAGTACAGGACAGCCACACATCCAAACATTTGTTCAACTCAATTGGTAATTTTCCGAGCGCAAAAGTAAAGCTGATGTGGCTTTATTTTGGTTTTACTCTTGGCTTTTTGGAGGGCGCAGCGTTACCCTTTCCTGTGCAGTTATGTTTGCTTGAGAACCAAGACTGCACTTTTTGAGGATGCACTGATTCACAGCACCATAGCTTAGCTTGCACTTTGGCTGTAAGAGCAGCCTTTGTTCTGCTACCTCTGTTGCTGGCGCTGAGTACCCACAAGGAACATCTCAGAGCCAGGACAGCAAAGAGTTCACTAATGAATTTTATTTTCAAAATAAAGCATTAATTTTTACTTTGGAAAAAAAAAACCCACCAGGAAACAAGCTGTACAAATTTGGCAGAACATCTATTTTAGTATCATTCTATTAAGTGTGCCACCTTCCAGACAAAGCACTAGGGATCATAGTATCTTGTTTTCCTCATGGGCGATAATACCTTTCACACTGACGTGAATTAAGGTGTCTGTATTGGACCTTTCATTCTATTTGATTAACCCCTTAGCAACTCACTAGTCCAATTGACTTGTACAAAAATCACAGATCCTTTGCTTGTCTTAATATTTGGCCACTCGGATTTTCTTCTAGTCCTCATAATGACCTGCCCTTAACAGGAGTTTTGTGCAGGTGACAGCACTATCGGGCCTCTATGTTTTCCATGTTATACTTCGTAACAGTTACAATGATACTAATTTCTCTTGGGTTTAGTTGCATTACCATTGTAAAAGATTTTTTTGGTCTGAATAAACTCTTGTACTTTACCAGTTAGTCATACTGTTTTCTTTCCTTTCTGCCTTTGGTTCTCTTTTTCTGACCCTAATGAGGTATTCGTTAAGAAGCCTCCATGCTGATCCTTTGCTTTTAATCTTTTAACTTTTCCCTCCGGGCTGTTCCTAACATTCTCATTTAAGGACGAAAATCCTTTTCTGAGGCGTATTGCAATTGTGTGATATTCTCCCACTGTAAGGATATCTAAATTAATTATATGAAAAAGAAGTAATCAAGTGTCTCAACCAGAGACAGTGAACCAAATCTTAATACAGGTTGCTGAATTATGACCCATGAAAGACAAAGCTTTCTCTGAACAAAGGTGTTCAAATCTAATGTCCATTTCCTTGCCCAGAAATCCACAATACTTTGTTTTACTGAACAAGTGAAAGAAAATGATTATTTTTCATCATGAAGTCAAAAGAAAGTAAGAGTTCCATGTGAAGTTTGTTTTCCCCAGAGCTGTAACACTTGGACTAGCGGGAAGTTATGTGGAAATCACTTGCCATGGTGTTGGAAACAGGGATAAAACTTCCACATTAATTAGTTTAGTTAACATGACAGATACTTTAGTGATATCTGTATGTCTGTGTTCACGTAGACATGCTGCACCTGTATGTGTGCTTGTTGTTCAGTTAATGTTTTAATTACTGAAAGCAAAACCTTCTATCAGTCACTAAACGCGTTGGTGATAGGCAAGAAACAGGGCTGTGATTTGTTTGAGGTTTTTAGAGAGGGAAAGTCCTTGTAGATAACAATTTGGAACATGAACTACTCAGCCAGCTCTACTAATTTCCATTAGATTAGGAAGTGGAACACCTCTGTTTGATGGACGTCTCTCCATTTCCGGAGCAGAAGCAGAAGGTTTTAAGTGTTTCTTTCTCTCCCACTTTTTGACAGATTAGCAACATTGCAGATGAAAATAACTGTGTTGCTCTGCACAATACATTTCTAAAGCTTGCTATTCATTAATTTACATTTTCCTTCTATGTTTATAGAGGAGGAAAAAGTAAAAATAAGAAACACATGCTGCAGAAGGGATTGCGTATTAAGCCGGGGGAGCTCTCAGGTGTATCATGGCTCCACTCTGGTGATTTAGCTTAATGGCAGGAAAATGTCCTTTTGAGGACTCATGTACAGGTGAGGTCTCACACACATCAGAATCTTCCGACGCACGTCAAAATGCTCCTGATTTGCTGCACGACTTTGAGCATATTTACATATGTAACCTCATTGCTCATCATGTTGTTATTATCTCACTTTTAACTATGGAAAGTTGTTCAGGAGCTTAAATTGCGTACATAATGTTAACTTTTGCCTCTGCATCTTCTAGCTTAGCAGAAGAAGAGTATCGCAACTGTGGGAGAGTAGGCAAGTGACACAGCAGTCCCTGAATAAACTAAACTACCGGGACAAAGCAAGGAAGCCTCTATTTGGACTAACCTGAAATTCCACAAAGAAGTCCTATCACCTCCCATCTTTGTCTACAAAGATTTTAACTGTGTCCCCTACCCTTCCTTCTGCAAACTCCTTTGCCTAGAGGAAGCAACAAAAACCTAACTAAAACATCACTTTCAGTAGTTTCATACTAGTAACACCACTGATTTTGAGTTGCATCTTTCATGGTAAAGCTGTAAAACAAAAAAAAGGCCAAAAAGCTTGCACCTAGATTCAGAAAAATCCTTTTGTCCCCGAAGTAGGTGATTTGTGTCATGAGGAAACAGTTTTCTATTCTGATCTCTGCCAGTGACAGAGTATTCTGACAGTGATTGCCTATTTCTGTGGGCATGGCACTCATGCATTAACCATTTTAGAACATTACCATTTCTCATTTAGATGCACTAAATCCCATTTTCTGCTAAATTATCAGCCACCACTAATATAACGAAGAGTCTGAACTTATGCAAATTTTACCTGTTTTTACCCATAGGCTGGTAAGTGTATACTCCATATCTGGACTTTCACAGAGTAAATTGTAATAACCCCCTTACAGCCAGTTTTAATTTGGCTATACTGGTTTTTTAATTTATTTTTTTTTTGCCTCCCTGTGGTAATACTTATTTTCCATCCTTTAATGACACACCATTTTGTTATTTTAACATTTTTAACAGAATTTGAGAGGTATTTTATCCTTTACCTCATTTTTTTCCTCAATGGACTAAAAAGCAGAAGAGACCCAGGTTTCACAACAGACCACATCTCATTTCACACACATTACATCACAGTACAGCTACCCATAATAAACTAAAAGATATAATCATTTACCTTTGTCATTGGCTCATCTAAGCTGGGATTGTGGAAACTCCTTATCATGGGAGGCAGGGTAGTCTAAAGAAGTGCACCGCAGGAGTAGACCATGTCCCTGTAGAAAAAGAATGTGTGTTTTAGAAATTGCTCTGGCCATCAGCCATGTAAAGTGATTCACATTTCTAATATTTTAGGCTTCAAATTAACATACAGCAATGTGTTAGAGTTTATATGCTGCAAAAACTATGAGGAAGAGCCAATGCCTACGTGTGTCCTCTCATGTCTTGGAGTCAGTAACAGAATAACAGTTTGTGAGCAAGGAATCTCCATGAGACACTAATATTTTGGGGCTCAGGTCTACAAGCCATTATCTACATGAGTAGCTGTTACTCTCAAGGCCCCAAGACATTACTTATACCGTAATTGTGATCATAAACTGAAAAATCCCAGAATGCAAATAATAACCTCTAAAGTGGCAAAGATTTCTTTTGTCTCCCAAAAGAAAGATTTATGTAGCACTCCTGAGATTACTAACCTCTCACTCCTTTCTGCTATATAAAAATAATTTCCACATGCTGTGAATTTTCATTGTGTGTTTTAATAGAGGAGGGGATAACTCTTCCTTTCCTACTAACACCAGTACATCTGATTCATTAAAACCTTTGTGTTTGGATTCCTTAGCAAAGCCCAGACTCTTTCCTTTACCCATCCAAAATGTTTCTGTCTGCATCTTCCACATTGCCCATGCCCTTAATATCATGATGCTTTGAAAAGTCACCGTTCATACATCACCAAAAGAGCAACAATCTACTTGAGATAGTTCCAGCATTTGCTTTGCTTTGTCAGTAGTACTTGCAACATCCCCTCCAAAGGGGTACATTTCCCAAAGTTTGGCTGAGTTTCAGTAGCTTTGTAGAATCCATGCAGTAAATAAGTTTCTAAGTTAGCAAAACCAACTTCCTTCTTACAATAGTCTGTGCCTTTTGCAGCAGCACTTTAAAGCATCATCCTTTCCTGTGTTCTAGATAACAGAAATGCATCATTTCTGCTACAGGATCTTTGATGCTTGTAGGATCCACACTTTCCTGTTTTCAAGAAGTTGTAAAAATAAAAAGCTCACAGTGGGAACAATGTTCCATCAAAAGACCAGCTCCGGCATTGCTACAAGGCAAGTTTCTTGATGCCTCTGTGAAAATAGAGAAAGAGCGAGTGGCTGAAGTACAGACAAGTCAGCTGGTTCAATCACAAAATAAGATTATGCCAGTAAGAAAAGAAATCCAGAAAACTTGCCTTTAAACTTGAGCGTTGGCGATGATCTCAGTTTGACAATCGTATTGACAACTTTTCAATAGTTTTGAATTTCAAAATGGGCATAAAACCCCTAAAGATTGGTAGTTCTACACAGGATCTTTGTATGCAAGTACTGTTTCTTCCTGTCAGAGATAGCTCTGGGCTCAGCAATTCTTGGCACAATTGGAACCTCCAAGTTGCATCTGGAGCTGAAACTATTGTCTTTATAAATTCAGATATTGTTAAGAAACAGCAAAACAACAAGCTAATTGCCTAGATATCTCTCTGTGCTGCTCAGAACATCTTATCTTCCTTGAACAGCAGTAGAAGAGAAAGGCTGTCTTACATTCTCCCCAAAAAGTCACTCTCCAGGTGATACCTACCTTCTACTGAACCAGTGAAACCATTGACTAATACTGAGAAGATCTGGACAGTGAAACTAAGATCTTTTTCAGTGTTGGATGCACAAAGGCATTCACACCAGCAAAAAAAAAAAAGAATGACCAGAGGCCAGTGATATTCAAAACAGCATGGAAAATTTCTTGTAACCTCTTATTAAGCTCTGTGTGCTTGAAATCACAGTAATACATCACAGTAATTCTCCAACGAGCTGGGAAGGAAGAACAGCTGTTGTTATTGTTATTTTCATATAGTTATGGAGGTACCCACAAGCATCAGTGAAGAAGACCACATAGTTTTAAATACGGATTAATAGGCATATGAAATTTCCAGTAAGTCAAATTGCAATTTTATACATGATCTGAAAGGAGCTAAGATGCCTCACACATTGTATCTGATCTCTGCTTTGTTAGAAGAGGGGCACGATAAGGGCTTTCACCAGTGCTTTTTATTTCAGTAAGTTTTTTTTCTCTCTTGCCTCTCCACAGCCTTTTTAATAAAGGCTGAAATATAGATCTGGATCAAGCCCAGAATTAATGTAAATTTCCTTACTTCTCAGGTTGTAGAAGTTCACAGTAGAAACTTATGATTCATTCTGTATGGAAATAATGATGGCAATAGAAATTTTAGGTGTGTGGTTAGGTATGCAGAAGCTACATTTGTGTATGATGTGCAGTGTTGTGAAATTAAAAAAAAAAGAAAAACAAAACTTCTTATTCCATGGAATTAAGCTTTCGGAAGAGAAACTTAAAATTCGTCAGATGATTTCACTCACACTTAACAAACCTGAATTTGATTTCTGTCTTTTATTAAAAGTGATCACATGGGGCACACTATATTTTATATAGGCAATTCCAGCTGCAATAAAGGAAATGTTTTAATCCATTTGTTTACTATCACTCAGAGAAAGTAACCGTGCAGCATGTAACCTTTCACAGCTCAAACTAATCTTGCTTTTATTCGTTCTGGGAATTCATGGCTTAATTCTTGTTAACTATTGACTCTTTCGGGTACTTCCAAATATCCTAAAGATACTACATAACCAAGGATCAAATCTGAAGTTATGAATGTACAGTAAGCTGTATATTCATAACAAAACAGCACTTTACGTTGTGTTGCCCTTCAAATATCTTTTCACGTCAGTGCTGAAGACCCTAGAAATTTTAGTCCTACCTCAATCTGAAACAGATTTATTTTCTCTTTCCTGGCACCTAATGTGCCGTAAATGGCATTGTTAGCAATATGAAGAGATGGCATGTCCCTGAGAAGCAGACTTTAGGTTAGCCTGCTAATTATTGATCATTTTTATATCCTAAGAGGGCACCAATCTTCCTCTTTGGTAAAGCTAATGGCTAGAACAGAGGTGCAAAAATCCATGCTGGACTGATAACGATGCCTTCATTTCAAAGTCTTAATATGTCTAAGTGACTTCAGCCTCTAATAGAGGCAATTCTTTACCCTGTGGTATAAACAAGAAGAGTGACTGCCTCCTGCTATAACAATTAGTTTTTCATATTTAAAAACTAATTCAGCTATAGGTTTAATGAGCTAGAGAAGAAAAAGATGATCTTCACTCCTGTCAAGGCAGAGCAACTGAGGTGACTGGGACAAGGGGATATTATATGGGGATATCACATGGAGATTCACCTTTCAGGCATCATCTTTTATGAAACTTAGCTTTTTGACATTTAGTTTTAGAAGTACTGAACTAGAACTAGTGAGCTAGAAATATATTTTACTTTGTATATTTAATTATCTTTTCAGTTTTAAATTACTGCTGTGCGGATAATTTTATAGTCACATCTAAGGATATATAATACCCAAGACATTCTAAAGACCAGAGAGTTTGCAAGACATTCTTGCAGCCTTTGTCAAAGAAAGAACACAGAGATTGCTCTGATGGATAAATATGACAGAAAGAGACCAGAAAATTACATGGAAAAACTAAGATATCTGGAGTATCGGGTACAGTGTCAAGCCAGAACCAGTGATCTCTAAAACCACCGCCTCACTGATCTTCCCCAGGAGATTAGATAAATACACTGTGTGCTGAAAATGGTGACTCCTTCAGTCCAGTTATACATTTATTGAGCCCAGGAATGTTCTTCCCCACCTTAACAACAGAGAAAAAATCACGTGCTTATAGAGGAAAAGGTCCCAGAAAACAATGTTCACATTTAAACCTAAACATAGAGGATCTGAAAAATGAAACCTATAAACTAAAATACTGAAACTTACTCTCAACTGAAAGACTTTTGGCTAACCATAATGAGTGCTTAACTGATAATCAGTCAACAAACTTTTGTACAAAAAAACCCCTTTTCATTGCCGTGCTAGCGTTCACTAAACTACTAAGTTCTAGTGAGGTTGAGAAACACTAGTGAAGTTGAGCAATTCTTCCTTAGCACTAACATCTGCAAGTAAAATTTTATAGAAATATGTACATCAGGATTTCCCAACTTCTGGGAAAAAAAAAACCCAAAACATACATGAGGAGGGAATTGGTAGAGTTAACTTTGGCCAAAGAGTTAAGTAGCATGAAGAAATATTTCCAGTGGTTCTGGACTCTGTAAGTACTGCAAGAGAATATGCAAAAAATAGTCAAGCTTTCACTGCTGCTGCAACTGCTAGAATTCTATCCATGATGTCATTACACTGTAGGCTGTTAAAAAGAGCATGCAGAAAATTTGTCACGTATTACACTGTAGTAATTTTAAGCATTTAATGCCCCAAAAAAGAACTTGAAAGATTTTATTCATCATTCCACAGACCCAAAAATTTGTGTTTTAGAAGTAGCCTTTCACTTACGCCAATTTTTGCCATATGCACTTCTAACGCAAAATCCCTGAGTGTGCAGCTGAAAGATTATTTTTCTTCATTCTGTGTTGTAAATCTAGCCAACTGCTCATTTTCTGTCTCTAAATATCACTTCTATTCCATCTAAATGCTTCTAGTTTTAGCAGCTTCAAGACATAAACCTCATATGCTTGTACCCAAACATCCCTTAAGTGCTGTATAAGCCATTTGACATAAATATAGGACAAGACACTGATTATTTCTACTTACCTGGCATGAGACAGTATAGTTAATATCAGTATTTTTTTCTACTTTGCTTATCTACTAGTTTCCATAAAATAAATGTCACAATATTACATTAGCACCCTTTCTTCTCTCTCTGGATTGAAAGCTGTTTGCCCTTACTAGCATTAAAGAACTATTTAGGTAAATGATTTGAAACATCATCATGCACTGACTGTCTAAAGGGTAATGACAAACCAGGTGTGTTAGTAAGAGGGGAGAAATGGAGGTTAAAAAGTATTAAAGATAGTTACATTTTTAAATTGTTGAATTGTTTACAATTCATGAAATTGAGGTCTAAAAATCACCATTTAGGTAACAACAATTGTGTAGGTTCATGTTGCCTTTCAATTTCCAAAAATCCCTTTAAAAAAAAAAAAAAAGAGAGATTAGTTCTGTAGTGGCATTCTCAACCATAAAAATATCTTCCTCCAAAAAGGAAATTCTCCAAAAAGGAAAATACATGTTTGAGTCAATTAACCTAGAATTATTTTCAAGAATATTCTTTGCGTGATACTTGAAAAAAAGAGTTGTATGATTAACCACGTGCCTAATTAGTTTTAAAATAATCTTTTAGTCTAATGAATAGGTGCCACTATTTTGCCACCTGCATTTTTAAAGTAAACTATACTTTTAGTCTTTCTTTAATAATATTCTTCTTAATTTGGCTCAAAAACTTTAGAGAATTTAAGCTTCATACGTCTTTGAAATAATAAATTATCATGATTTAGTTCCATGGCTTACAAGTGCAAGAATGTTAGCAAAACCAGGAACATACTAGAATAAAGGAAATTGGATATAAGGTAGTAGGTACTAAAATAAACTTAAAATAATTCACTTTGGTACATTATTCTTTACATAAACGCAGAAGTTCAATGACAGATATTTTGCTTTGTGTCTGTTATCTTAAATAATCTTGAAAGAAGATATTTTGAAAAGTGATGACACTTGAATATAAAATAAAGAAATTCTCGTATTTTAAAATAGGAAATACAGACCTCTAGTGGTCAAAATATATATTATGAGTTAAACTTCAAAGCAATTTAAATGTCACTGTGCTTAACTGTGTTACTTTCCTTTTCCTTTACGTTTTCCTGCCCTCTCAGTCATTCAAAAATCACATAACCCCCCAATTCCACTGTTCAGTCATTCCACAAGCACTGATTTTTCCCAGAGGAGAAAGTACTTTCATCTGCCCTTTTCTCACATAAATTTTATGACTGAAACTGAGTACAGTTGAAAGATACTTGGGAAGTGAAGGGAAAATTAATGAGAGTAGTCTGTGAAAACAAACAGAAGAAAGATGTTCATTCTTTTCAGAATAAACTATGAAGCCATCCTACAGAAGGACAGACTCTTTTGAAGTACGCTGGAGGAAATAAATACAGAGGAGTTCTTACAGAGAAGGTCAGAGTATATAAACAGCTCACATTTACAAGGTAGCAATAACTGGTCCTCTGCTAGCAAAAAATAAATAAGAAGCAATTTAGAGTTTTGATGTAATAGAAGAACCAGATCCTAGAAAGATCACAGGCAATTTACTTTCCAGCCATAGAGAGCTAGCACAAATGAAGCAGACCAGCTTCAACCCTTACAAGGTGAAGGCATAAAGAATCCACTCATAGGTTAGGGAATTAAAGAGATAAATACTTTAAAATAAAAAAAAAGGCAACCACCACAAAATTAACAGCAATTTTAACAGACTGGCAGTCGCTTTGTAAAAGACTGAAGAGGAGGACAGCTATTAAAAAAAAAATGCACAGGCCAGTACAAGGTCCTGCAAATGCTGTTTGTTCTGATGGCATTCCACCTCCTGATCCAAAATTACAAAAGCAACAGCCAACTTCAGAGGCACTAATATGGATCTTTTGAAGGTTGCTTTCTGTTCTTGATGATCATGAACTGATGTACAGACAGTGTGCTGGTTCTGTACTGCCTATTGCAGTTCTATTTCAGTAATATTTTAATTTATTGTCATTTGCCATGAAGTCAGACAATGACCTCTGTGGAAGACAGTGGCAGTGATGACAGGGGGCCTATGCACACTGCAAGGCCACAGTACTTTGAATTATGAGCCTTTATTTGCCCAAGTGTTAGCATTTTTCTCCCCCTTCTCAGTTCACCTATCAACTCTGGACTAAAAATACTTAGGAAAGCTGTGAGTGGGGAATACAGACTTGTCAGGAGGAATGGCAGAAAGAAGGAGAAAAGTAAATTTATGGCTTCACAGTCAGGAACACCAGGAAAGCAGGGAAGAGGCTGAAGTAGTCTCATGAAGTAGAAGAAACTAAATTCATTAAGGCAACAACAATAATGGGGGTTGTTCTGCTGGACAGGGAAAAAAAAAAAACCAAAACAAAACAGTGAAATAAAGCATTTGGAAACTGTCATTAGTTTCTCAGCAATTAGAAAAAGAATATAGAAGAAATTAGGAAAGGACAGGGAAAAAACTCTCAAGATAAAGGGAAAAAGCTTATGCCACCAGAAAGAACTAGATACAGTAAATATATAGAACGTATCGATCCAAACATTTTTCAGCCTCTCTTCTTCCCGTGGAATAATTTTCTATAAAAATAGAATGTATCATCCTTTTAAATATGGAAATATCTTCTCATTTGTAAGAAAAGCAAATAATCCACCTACTGTCAGAAGGAAAAAAAAAACGACTCATATTACCTAATGGTGAGGTGGCTAAACTGTGGCAGGGTTGGTCAGTCTGAGTTTATTTAGTCTTTGTCAAAGCAAATATCAAAACCACATTTTTGTTTAAAATCTGACTTGTGACATCTGCTTACCTATTTATAGCTGATGAAGTTCTCACAGAAAGCCACAGTCAGTGCTATCTTATCTTTTGGTAGGCAAAGTGCTGTTTACCTTGCCCAGGCTCAGCATTCCTTCTTGTTTCCACAGGCAGTTTAATTAGGATGCATGTTCACCCAACAGAAGCAATGAATAGAGTGTTAAATAATAGTTGGTAGAGCAGTCTGAAGAAGCATTTCATTATCAGTGACTTATTACAATCATTGTAATTAAAAAAAGATAAAAGGTCGAACAGGACAGTAACATACAACAGGGGTTTGCTGCTCACCAGATAATTTGAGATTGATGTTGCCACACCATCCATAGTCGCATCAATTCAATCCTCTTAGAAAAAGCTCCTTGTGTATCAGCCTTAAAATGATCCAATTATCATCATGTTAACTCAGGTCATTTGAGATGCTTTAAATGGAATTATCAATGTGCACAATTTCAATACTTGCCATTTACTGGCCAGTGGTTTAACCTGCTCTGCTGAATTCTGACAGCATAAAGCTGTACCAGTCATCTATTTCTGTAACATTTTTAAACAATCTGCAGTACTTCCCATTTAGAGGTATCTGCTTTGCATAAAATGTGTATAACCATGATCCTGGGACAAGCAGGTGAACTGTGGCAAGTGAGAATAATCACAAAAATGACAGTGGTACAGAAAAGAAATCATTGCCTGTGAGGAGTTCACACTGTGGCAGCTGCCCTGTCTCACCACTCAGCCTGCTCTGGGCCCATGCACAAGTTTTTCCTTGTGCTCTAAAGTTACAGATATGCTCAAGGCAGCAGATCTTCCTGAAGTTAGCTCTGAAACTTTAGGATTTCCGGGAAATTTAAAAATTCAGTTTGAGACTAGCGGTGCCTTCCTCACTGTGCTTCAAATATAAGACTCATATGAGGTTCATTCTCACTGCAACATTCAAACTGTTTTCAGATGCACATATAGCAACCCATATCTATTTACCCCAAAGCAACCAAATTATGTATTTCTACTTCCTTTTTCATTTACTGAAAATAATGGATTTATTTTTTTATGTTAATTCCTTAGTATAATTTAAAACTGGTAACATACCAAACACATTCTTTGCATAATTCCACTGACTT
Organism: Calidris pugnax; assembly: GCF_001431845.1. Lineage (NCBI taxonomy): Eukaryota > Metazoa > Chordata > Aves > Charadriiformes > Scolopacidae > Calidris > Calidris pugnax. The sequence goes on along the minus strand of NW_015090872.1, from coordinate 8,488,743 downwards.
CAGCATTACACCAAAACCTTTAATTCTAGAAAGGTTACAGTCTTAAACAGATAAATTGAAGCATCATGCTATTTCTTGACCAAATTCCTGATTTTTCATGGGAATTGTTCTGCCTTTTTCACTTCCCAAGCACTCCAAAATAAGCTCAGGGAATTCAATACCTTAGAGCACCAGACATAAGTTTCCCAATTCAATTTTTTTTTTTTTTTAATACATTTCTGAAAATGTAGTATAGTAATTATTACACTTTCCTTAAAGTACATATGCTATTAATTACATCACCTAAAGTTTCTACTGAAGCTTTGAAATATGTACATGAAAAAGTACAGGCCACCATGTAGATAGAAAAGGGAAAAGCAAAACACTCTACACTGAAGGGGTTGATGAAGCGACCATGAGAAAGCTGCCTTGGCATCTGCTGCTGCACAGAAACAATCCCATCAGAGGGGGAATATTTCCCATCAGTTACATTTGTCTTCACCACTGAATCTGCCTGTTAGTACACACAGAGCAGGATACACTTGCCAAATAATACCATGAATTGGTTAATCTGGTCACGGAGAAAGGTCTTCCTCAGACTTAACTGGGCCCTGATTTGCTTTACTGCAAGTCTAACTTGCAGTGCTGATTTTCTTAGTAGAGGGTCTCTTACTGCTAAATTCTGGGTTGTAATCTCAGTGGGTATTTAAATCGGCAAAAGCTGTGATAACAAATAGATCACGCAGCACCAACATGTAGCTGGGACAAGGCAAATATTGCCAGACCTTGATGTTGCAGAACCTATCAGTTATTGTCAAATCTCCTTGGGCACTTTCACAACCAAGGGATGAAACAAGAGAATTATCTTGAAATCTTTTTATTGTGGTTCTCTCTGTCCTACGGAGAGCATGACCTTCCACAGAGCCAAACACTAAGTATTCTGGATTTGGTACAGTTTGAAAGCCAGGAAGTTTTGCTCAGGATGCATTACAGTGCCACACATGACCAGGATGGCATGCGTTTCTGTGTCAGCTGTTATTAGCTTGATTTTTTAAATTTCTTAAACATGGCAAAAGTAGCTGATGTCATTTTGAGGCATCTGTACCAATGGAGGCAACAAGACTAATCCAGACAATGAGTTGAAGAGACTGGGAGGTGTCACACAGACAAAGGAGTTGTTAGTTGCATTTAACATGATATTCCAAACTTGATAGAATTATTGAGAACCTAAATCTTGATATTACCCTGCTAGCTTTATGGAAATGAGTCAGCTTATTAATGCAAACATAATAAAACATGAGCTAAGATTGAGTAATATTGAGTCTTTTAAAAGCCAATAAATTGAGAGCCAAAGGGTGACCGTGCCCACAGATGCTTCCTGCAACCTGCGTTCTGGGTTCAGTTCCTGACTCAGATTCAGACTTGTGTGGGCTTTGCCAAGACACGTCTGTGCCTCACTTCCCTATTGAAAAGACAATCCATTTGGAATAAGGTTTGTCTCCCAACAAAAACACATCAAACACTTTAACAGAGTAGTATTCTGTATTTAACAGGAACATCAGTGCTGAACAACGCAAATAATGAGCAACCACCTCCCTAACAGCCTAGCCTGTATTTCTATAATGACAGCCATCTTTTCTTTCTGAATGCATCTGGACTGCCCAGGGTTTTAGGGTGTGTATATTTGTCCATGTAAAAGTGACTTACATTTATAAGGATTTTGTTTGTTGTGAGTTTTTTTATAGCAAATATATTTTACTTAATATTTCACTTGTGTTTGAGGCAGCACAAATTGGGTTTAGCTGACAGCTGTCAGGATCCTGCAAGGCACCAGTAAACACTACTCTGCAATTTTTTTATATATATATATTTTTTTTTAATATCCACTGTTTTTGAGGGAAGACTGTATATTTGTAGACTCTAGAAAACATTTGGTATCATAGTCACTTACATCATATGACCTGCTTCCTAAAGTCATAAGTCATTAGTAAGGAAATCATTCCTGCAGAACACACAAGCACTGGCAAACCAAACAGGTGCCCCGTAAAGAAGATTTCATCCATTTCCATGCAATTAATATGGTCCAGAAATATATTTCGTACACTAAGACTACAACTTCAGCTCTTTGATACATACATTTTGTCGGTAACTGAAAAGGCAATATGAATTGTCATTCCCCCTTGCACTCATCTTAAACTGTTTCTCTGGTTATTAATGTACAACAAATAGGCACATACCTGGATTTTCACAGATTTTTTTTCTCAGTAGTAGTTAAATACCATAGATCCAAGCCAGATGGGGAGCTAGGTAACTTCTGAATATTTAAGGTATTTATGGTGCAACAGAACACTAGATTGTGCGAGTGTCTTCATCTTTCTCTGTGATGTAAAAATTGTCTCAAATTGAGCTTAATGTATAGAAAAAAAAAAGTATAGTGATTCATGTCAGAGATCAAAATGAGTACCTAAACTGATTTCACTTATTTCTTAGTGCATTTTACTTCGAATTTACAGAATGAACTAGTATTCAGAGTGCTTAAGTGTAGTTTCTGAGATATCTAATAAGCAAAGTTATTCAGGTACCACCTATTTATAGAAAGAAAATAACTATAAATTCAGGAGAGTCTTTAGGTTATCTGCTTTTTGGAGTGTCTATTATTATTTTTATGTCATATGATCACTAGCCAGTCTCACTTTAAATTGGAACTTTGTTAACTGAAAGAAGTTTGCTATGTTTCATTTGTGTTAAAAAGACAACTTCTAACATTCTTACCTCTGGTTTATTCCGCAAAGTCTATATTAATATAGAAATTGGTGGAGAAAGCACTTGAAGATGGCTTATTTTTAAATTCAAAGACACATTGTGTTAGACACAAAAACTTGACATCTAATTGAAACATTTAAAAATGAAATCCCTGTCATGAATAGTATTTTTCCCTCTCTTTTCCCCTCCTAGGTGTGAACTTCATATTTTCTCCCTGAAGCGAGGTTACAGCTGAAGAGATCAAGATGATTCCAAATTACTCTACTGAAGAAACTGTTAAAAGAATCCACGTCGACTGTCCCGTTTCAGGAAGACACAGTTACATCTACATTATGGTTCCAACTGTTTACAGCATCATCTTTATCATAGGCATATTTGGGAACAGCCTGGTCGTTATTGTCATTTACTGCTACATGAAATTAAAAACAGTAGCCAGCATCTTTCTGCTAAACCTGGCACTGGCCGACTTGTGTTTTTTAATAACTCTGCCGCTCTGGGCAGCCTACACGGCCATGGAGTACCAGTGGCCTTTTGGCAACTGTTTATGTAAGTTAGCCTCAGCAGGGATAAGTTTCAACCTGTACGCCAGCGTGTTCCTCCTCACATGCCTTAGTATTGACCGGTACCTGGCCATAGTGCATCCAGTGAAGTCCCGAATTCGACGTACCATGTTTGTTGCCAGAATAACTTGCATTGCTATCTGGCTTCTTGCCGGAGTGGCCAGTTTGCCCGTCATCATTCACCGTAATATATTCTTTGCTGAGAACTTGAACATGACAGTCTGCGGTTTTCGGTATGACAACAATAACACAACTCTCCGGGTCGGATTGGGTTTATCCAAAAATTTGCTGGGCTTTTTAATCCCTTTTCTCATCATATTAACAAGCTACACTTTAATTTGGAAGACTCTGAAGAAGGCATATCAAATTCAAAAAAATAAGACTAGAAATGATGATATTTTTAAGATGATTGTGGCGATAGTATTTTTCTTCTTCTTTTCGTGGATTCCTCATCAAGTATTCACTTTCCTGGATGTATTAATTCAATTACATGTAATAACAGACTGCAAAATCACCGATATTGTGGATACGGCTATGCCATTCACCATTTGCATTGCTTACTTTAACAACTGTTTGAATCCTTTTTTTTATGTTTTTTTTGGAAAAAACTTTAAAAAATACTTCCTTCAGCTAATAAAATACATTCCACCAAATGTCAGCGCACATCCAAGCCTAACAACGAAAATGAGCTCCCTCTCATATCGGCCACCAGAAAAGTACACGCTTGCCCACTAAAAAGACTGCTGGGTCTTTTGACACCAAGCAATGTGGTTTGCAATATGCTTTTTTTGAACAGCCTTGTGAATGAAGCAGCAAGAATGACAAAATTCATCTGCAGTCCTGAACATCACAGCTTACTGCTCATTACAGAAACATGAGCTCACCTCAGAGAAATCATACTGTAAAGATTTAGCAGTGGCCTTTTATTTCACATTGTGAAGAGGAGTGCTTGGTTTTCATTTCATTTTTCTTTACTGAAAGCAACATAACTGGTGGACAGGCGTGTCAGCATCCTGCCACTTACTCAGAACTACAAAAGAAGGGTACAGAAGACTCCTAAGTTCAGAGATCTTTTTAAAGGAAAAGCTTGTATAAATTGCATGATTTACGAAGGATCTACTTTGCACGTACACAAGCTATTCCAAATTTTGTTCAAGGAGCTGATAGAGATACTCTGCTTGTTTTGTTGTGTTTTTTTAATGACATGAAAGTCACATCCTCATATTTATAATACATTTTCAAATATATGCTACATAGAGAGACCCAATTTTAAACTTAAATGGAAATTTCAGGTCCTTTAAATTGGTCTCATTCTGATTTATGCTACTATTTTTCATTTTTAATAATCACAAATTTCTCATAATAATATATGCAATAAAACGCCAATTTATTTATTAAATATAGAAGAAATATATTTTTAGATTTATATTCCTACTCATAGATTTCAAACATTGCTTCATAAATATACATTTATATCCCAGTGGGTATTTTTCTAGTAGTTTTAAAAAAAAAAAAGTATATACATACACACACACAAAAATTTCCTCATAATATGCCATCCTGACTTTGACTCCATACTTTCTGTGACTAGAAGTAAAATTCTGTATTTGAAAACATGAGTTTTGGGACAGAGGTGATTAGAAAACTTCAAGTTATTTTTGTATAATAACAAGTGCACTCAGAGAAATTATCAACTAATCAAATCCACTCAATTTTTCAAATTCCTGGATATTAAGTAAACTCACATTCTGATAAGCAAACATGCTTGTATTGCAGTTTAACTGGTAGTGCTTTTAGTCACATCACAAGACATCCAAGACCAAACTTTACTCCTGGCTTTTACAGAATTACTCTCCATTTATACAAAACTAAGCCTGGAGTATTTTCTCCCTGTAGAACTTTGTTTTATGTGTATGGAACAAATTTAAATTTATACTAGCATAAATCAGAACAAAAGCCTGGCTTAAACTTTCCATACAAATGACAGGGGAATGCTGATAAGTAGTGTAGGAAATTTCAACTAATGATACCTTCATATGTCTTTTTTACCTCAAATAATGAACTACAGAAAATATTTATTCTTGATTCACACTCATTTATTTTCTTCAAAGATAAATGAGTTCATAAATACTTTCTGACTTAGTAAAGGTTAAGAAAAATTCCCAAACTTTACGTACAGCATGTAGACAATTACATGACCCTGAAGAATTTGCAATATTTATAATCTTCAAAATTATATATCTAATGTGGCTTTGTCTCAGGTGGCAAGTCTGATTGTCAGTCTCTTGCATATACACAAATATTTTAAATTCTTTTTTACTTTAGGAAATTATTTTAAATCAAACACAACAAAAAAGCTATTTCTGTAGTTAACACTTTTAAGAAAAAAATGGGACTACAACCCAATCTGGGAATCTGGTGCCTCTTCCTGCTCTTTTTAACTTATTTTAAGGCAAGTTTCTTCAGTTTTGCCTTTGTTCTTCCAGCTGCAAAATGGGAACAATCTCTACTTATATATGTCGCAAGGCACTGTGAGGATTCACTAAAACTTCTAAAGCTGCATGTTAAAAAAGAAAGGCTCTTTCATTGAAAGTTTAAGTTAATTTCATGTTAATTTCGTTGCAAGCTAGTATCTCAAAATATGAAACGTGACTGTCATTTAAAGACAAAGTTAAATTATTCCTATTATACATAATGCTTCATATTTAGCTTCTATCTATCCTTACACGAGACAGCCATTGGTTAAAACTGAATATGACAATAGTCCCATGCATTATAAATAGCATCCACTACAGTACCACTGCCTCAGCACTCAGTAAGCTGATGAGGGACTGACAGAGCCTGCCATTTATCTGTATATTTTGTTCCTGTGCACATGCTGAGCAGCATTGGGAGCTTCCCCTGGCAGAAGCAGATCTGTCTCAGACATAATTCAGTGTGCTGTGCTTGCCACCTGCTGGATACAGCCACAAATTTGCTTTTCATCTCAAAAGTTGTTATGGGAAGAAACAGCGATATTTCCCTGCCTCCTGAGGGATCTGGAGATCCTTACCTGTGGCAAAACTACCCTAGAAATGAAATACAGACTTTTCCATCTGGGAGGCACTTGATTTCTTACCAGAGGCTAAGCAAGCATTTTCTCATCACCTGCTGATCCCCTTGGTCACTAAAATCCAATGTCCGCAATGGCCACAATAGGTAGCTCATTTGCAAAATATTGATTGCAATACTACAAGAGCCATCCCAAAGAGAAGGAAAAAAAAAATAAAAAAATATATATATATATATAAAATCAAAGCATATTTGTGAAAATGATAACTAAGTATTTAGCTGAAAGGACTCATCACCAAGAAGAAAAAGGAGCAGAATCAGTAGTGACTGTGAACTCTAAGAATGCCTGCATTACAGTGGAAAACAGAAGAGAAGCCATTGGTTAGTGATTTTGATAATTTCATACCAGATCCTGTGTTTCTAAGAGACCGTGTATCCTAGGCTGCTGGTGCCACCTGTGCCTACCTGCGTCATGGGAAAAAGCAGGAGCACACACATCCAGCTGCTGCAGGAAAGGCAGGAAGGGATTGCAGCTGGTGTGCTTTGAAGGCAAGTCTGACCTTGAATTGATAGGCAAAGAAAGTGGAGGGCAAAGCTGCTGTTAAATTGTGCTGGGAAATTTTTGTTCTCATAAGGGGTAGGAAAATGACCACCAGCTGCCAAATTTAGTGAAGTTTAGTGTTTCCTTAAAAAAAAAAACAAACCACCACACCCAAAAAAACCAAACACGAAAAACCAACAACAAAAAAGAACAGGCAAATCAAACAATACTGAAAAGTATTCAGAGACAAATCTCTCCAGCAACTGGGCAGCAGCAGAAAGCAAACTCTTTCAGAGCACAGAGTTACTGTGCACAGCCACATCCTGCAGTTTCAGGCATCCCCACAAACTGACGGGTAACTGAAGCGTCCCTGTTCCCCTCAGCACAACAAGCCACTTCCATCACATCTAGCAGCAATGAATGCAGGTGCTGAGAAACGCGTTGGTGCTGAGCCTTATGCTCCCCTGCCCACCTGCTTGTGTGTGCAGAGCAGCAGCGTGACAGAGTCTGGCCACTCTTGTGGACCTTTGGCTGCATGGTCCCTGGTCCCTACTGAGGTGCAGGTAGGAGATGGCCAGAGTATCCTTTGGTGCAACAACTTACTCCTCGTCAACAGAAGAGGGACTAGGATTTGGCTCTATGTAACTTCACCATCTTTGGGGAACTTTGCGTTAAACCACCTTAATTTAATAGCAAAATGAGAACTAGCTATGTATGTTTAAGAACAAACTCCCACTATCTGTTATTTTTAAAAGAAGTATCCAAGCTTTTCATTCTCAGGATGACCAAAGTAAAATACTTGACAAACTCTTAGTCTGTCCCTGTACTCTTCTGGTGTGAAGAACTCAAGCCAGTATTAATGGGGACAGCATATAAACAGCCCTAAATACAGGGATCACTACTCTTAATCTATCACATTTATATTCTGTTGACTTGTTTGAGTGAATACTTTCCTTCTGCTGGCAGAATAATTACTAAATCACATTATGTTTGACATATACATGCATAATATTTATGTCTATTTATTGTGCAATAGTACTTCATACGACTCCTGTTTCATGCTTTGCTCTCTACTTGCTTGCCCATTATATGCCTATCCTAATTCACACTATGTAATCTGCACTGGTTAGCCTAAATTCCAACAAAATAATTACAGATACAGTAGGGATTAATTTGGTTTCCAGCTTAACAATTTCCTCATGTTTATATTGTTAATCAAGATGTTGCAGAGTAAGTACAAGGCCAAAAGTTCTTTACCAGAACTATTATTTAGGTGATGTTTTCATCATCTACTTGAAACTCTGACAGCAGCAGAGAATACAGTAGGATTCCCAAGATTCGTTTAGTTTTGCTTGCTCAGCTTCAGCAATGATTTATCTCACTGACCTCCTTTTTAAGTATACTGAAGTGTAAGTATTCCCAGGGACAACTCTGCAATGGAAAGGAGAAATACTTGGGAGGAGGCGGAAGAAGGCATAAAGTAGGGAATAGGGAATTGCTGATTTTGGAAATATTTAAAGTGTTGAATGTAAATACTTAATTTTATTTTTGCAACAGATAAAAAAGAAAAAAAATAGAACCTAAGAATAAGTCTTTCAGCTAAGTAGTAAAAACTTCCAGAAAGTGTTTCAGAGGCTCTTTTAAGTTTCTTAATAACGTCCTGCTGAGTTTGGAATATACCAAACTATTCTTACCCCACTCAAAAGGTCAGGGTCTCCAGCTCTGCTCTTCTACATCACATTACAAGCTTGGCCAGACCAGCATCCCACCAGCTTGTGCAAAGTGATGAGGTTGCCCTATCAGTCATCGAGTTCATTTCAACAGCGACCTCACTACCAAGGCTGAACTAACAAATCCTCAATGTTAATGGCAGAGCTGTCAAACTCATTGTCACTGTTGAGCTCTGCAGATGTGGCTAGAACTCAAGAAATAGGTACAGATCACATTTGAGAACAGCATTCTGCGATCTTTTCAGTGGACTAGTGCCATGGCCTGCAGCTTTAAAAGTACTTGGTAAATTAAGTAACTAGAACTAGATACTATTTTCTTTTCAATATTTTTGTGCAGTCATATGTTGTGAAGTGGTGAATGTTAATGTTTTCTGTTTCAGAAATAATTTTATATTGTAGAAGATTACTATTATATAAAAAACTTTTATTGTCTGAGTTATTACTAAAAATATACACATAATCAGTAGATGTCTTTGTGAAAGCCATCTCCACTGCTGTATTAATCCACTCAAAGCAAAGAGATCTGCTTCTATATTATTGTAAGTAATACACTATTACCAGTATATTATAGCTATATACCTTAGACAATATCATCCATACCAAAGTAATTCTATTTAATGCTGTAATATTTTATACCACCATTCCTCATTCCTTTTAATACGAAGTCTAACCCAGCTCCCCCTATACTCTTGAGATGAACAGGCTGGGTCTGCAAATCATAGTAGAAAGGCTCCCAGGCTAGCTCCAAAAATCACATATTTAACAGCAGTTCAGTAAGTCACGTATGTTTCACAGAGTTAAGCTAGGCTAATAAAGTTTCCTTGGAGTGGATACTTAACAAATCACTAGTTTTCCTCTATACAGGTTAGAGTTTAAAGCAGAATTTAGGCTTAACTTTTTAGAAGCAAAATTATTGGAGCAGATTTACCCAGAATATTGTGAGAAATACAGGATCACATTACATTATGAAAAATGGCTCTGAAAAGCCAGGCTCAGGCTGCCTGTATTCAATGTAATAATTCAATGTAAGCTGAGTATTCAATGTAAATATATCCACTTATTTAGAATAAGCTTTGGTGTTTCTAAGCAGTGCCACATTGTAGAGAGGCTTCAGTGGAAAAAAGAAAACAAGATCAGATTCCAGCATAATAAAAGGGGATTGGCAGGTTTGGGGTTTTGGGGGTTTTTTTGTTTGGTTGGTTGGTTTTGGGTTTTTTTGCCAAAAAAACGGTAGAATGGATCACACATTTCCATTTCAAATTTGTATGAAAATAAAACTGAATTTAATCCTGCATATCCTTAGTAAACCCCACATCATACTCTCTTTTATAGTGTCACACCCTGGAAAAAAGTGAAAAACAGTTAAAGGCTGGGCCTGTGAAATTTTATAGCTTATCTATGGAGTAACTTATTTTCTATGTATTTTATTATTCTTCAGCTTTATATATTGGCTACAATCGAGCACAGACCCTGGTGCAGGAGTACACGGAGAGACATATGATCCCTTGGAGCTTTACAGCCTAATCAGAGGGTGAAAAATTGTTAGAATAGGCTGGAAAGAAAAGACTGTTGCTGAACAAATACAAAACTGAGAAGATACTTCACCCCGCCATTAAATAAGAAAAAAAAAAATCTAATTTTTTTTAAACCTAAGTGAGCCAAAAAGCTTATCTCTTACTGAAAATAAGAAAGCAAAAAGACTAGAAAATACTGAAAGGTTTTATGTTATGAGTGAGGAACAACCCTGTACACACACAGACTTTTCAAGCATCTACAACTAATATTCTCAAGCAAATGTAAACCTGGCCATTTTTATGAAATTGAATGAATAACCAGAATGTTTTAGTCGATAGATATGCACAAGATAATAGCAGCCGATTTGCCACTATTGACTTATCTTTTAGAAAAAAAAAAAAGTTAATTTATGCATCAGCTAATTATATGCCCAGGAAGGGAAGACAATGTACTGCATATAGACTTACATGAGGTTTGCCTACCTAGCCAGAACTACTCCTCATGTTCAGTTTATCACACAGTATACAAATACACCAAAAAAAAAAACAAACCAGAAACCAAACAAAAATAATTTCACAAAAATATAGTATATATCATAGTAGTGCTATGTATTTAGTTTTGCTGCACAGCTATGAAATATGAAAGGACCTAAAATAAATGAATAAAAATTTGTGAAAACAAACTTAAGTAGTTTTTTAAATCTTTTATAAGGATTCAGTTTTGCACTGTAGAAAACCCTCCAACCATGATAAAAATTTGCAGACCCAAAGCCCTCTTTCTGTATAACAGCACCTATAAAGTCAGGGAATGTACACAATTTGCAGGGTACCTTTTAAAGACGGGTTGCAAATATATGTATACAAGATGTAACATCACCTACTAGAGAATTGTTAATGTTGAACCTGGGTTTTGTGATACACTTACTCTAGATAGAAATGTACAGAAACATGCAGAATGGCATACTTTACATTATCTATTAGATTATAGTATACAGTGCAGTGTATACGTGTTAAATCCAGCAAAATTATATTTCTGGTATTCTTGAATTCCTCTGTTCATCTATGATAGCTTTCTATACTTTCATCTGTAATTTTTACATGAGAGTAGACAGGAGATATGCAATGCTCTGTTTCAGAAAAGTTTATCACATTTTAGACAGGTTTCTGTCTAACATAACTCTGAAAAAAAAAAAGTAAGCATTTGTCACAGTAACATCTACATCAGACTGACTGTATTTCAAAATACTGAAAATATTAAACAATCCAAAATTACTTTAAGCGTTGGTTTCATTTAATCTTCACATCATATGGTTAGATTTCTTCTTTCAAGTTTTGTTTCTCATCAAACCTACAAGTAAGTGTGTTTTTAGCTTTACCTCCCAACACTGGTAGCAGAACAAAGTACAGAGTCTGACGAGAACACTGGATTGTAAATGAAAGTGTACATTCAATGTACAGCTCATACCCCACAAATTCTGAATTGCACATGATTTTGTTTTGAATGAGGTTTGTGACTCAACTTCCTGTTAATTAAAGAAAATGTGAAAAATATGTTGTACTTATTGCTCAAGTTTAGATTATATTCTACCATGGGATATGCTCCTACGAGTCTTTTACCTATGGTCCCTTTAAGCATCTCATTAAGGTTTTCTTGTGGGTCTCACCACTAATGTGCATATCAAATAAGTTTCAAGAGCATGACAGATCAGTGCCAAAATGACATCAACATTCTGTGACACATAGGTACATGTTGGATTTACATGTAGAACTGAATCACGATACTGTCAAGATACTAAAAAAAAAAAACAAAAAACAAACAAAACAAACCCACAAAACATCTAAAGGCATATTCCAATTTTGACCTCTTACCTCCAGCCCAAAAGAAAACTGCAAACTTTACATACAAGAAAAAAATTTTCCTTATACTTCACTGTTTATCTTGGAGCAGTTTAAAGGCTAAGTTTTCTACTAGGTTAATTCAAATATTTTGACAAGGTTATTCTTTGATAGAACTGGCCCTTATCTCTTTTGCGATATCATTTGATTGATGATGTGCCTGTGTCACAGGAGAAGCTGATAAACACTGCAAAGCTCTGTAACTTCCAGCTACGAGCAGATCATCACCCCCAACATTCAAACTTGCAGAGAATCTCGGTGTGCACACTGATGGAATCCTGTTTCACTTATTGCAAATAAAATCTACTCCTCTGGCCCAGTAGAGCCATGGAGGCAATGACATCCTGAAAAAAGATACTGTAGATAGGGACATCCCTAAACTCCACCTACAGTAAAATACCTGCAATGCCTGCAGTATTGCATCTACTGATAACATATAATACTGACTGCCATCCAGCACATATCATATACATGCCACTGCTGCACACAAGCATGCTGCAAATAGGCATTAAAATACACTAAGGCATGTTTTTACTTGGCAAAGCCTTGTATTTAATTAACCGTGTCTACATTTAACTTTTATTTTTTTCTACTATATGTTCTTCTCCTAACCCACAGAGAGTATTTCATGCATAGCTGTTAAGTACACTGTAACAGTGGAGAAAAACACATGGGCAGTATTAAGGACTTGTTCCATAACTGCGTTAATCCCACATTGTTTTTAAATCTGTGTTTTCAGAGAAAACAAAGGAGTCTAAGACTTTCTCTATATGCTTTAAATTTGAGAAATGTTTGATTTCCCAAAAGCACAGTGCAATTCTGTTAGGGCTACACTACCATATTTGAAAACAAACATTCTTACACACAAGTTTTGAATCACAATTTAAACATTATTTTTAAATTTAAACTAGATTTCTGGTCTACTATTCATTCTGCTGACTGTACATTTTACAAGATTTTGCTGGCAGCAATGTCTTTCTCCTTTGGAGGACCTCTTTAACTAACAGGAGATAAAATAACTTTTTTAAACAGGGAGAAAAATTAAAAAATACACAGAACAAGAAATGCTTGAAGACAGGTCAATGCATATGCGATTCATAGAGCTGCATTAAACACTATGACTTTCATTACATTGCAAATGGGTAGATTTCAAACTAAGAGCCTATCTGAAAGGCAGAAGTTGTCTGAAGGCTCAATATTACCTCAGGCTGTTTGAAAGGTATAAATCTTCAGACACTACAGGAATCAAAGTTGCAAACATGCATTTAAGTATACTTTACACCCTTTAATATTCTACATTTAGACTTTCAAATTCCACCTTGCAATAGCAAGCCTTGCCATTGCTGTAGAGAAGTAAAGTCAAAGCAGTTCTGCAAAAATTGGCCATAAACCTGTCACAGCTGTGAGCAAACATTGCAGTCCAAACACCGCTCCTAAGATTTCTGTAGCGCGGTACTGAAATCTGTTTCTTTTCCATATAAAATGGTATTGCTGTATAAACAAGGTTATAGTTGCTAATCTTAAAAATGTAAAGTCTCATTTAAAAGGCTATGGAAAAAGACAAAAACATGCAATCATCTGCAATGCACAATACTGAGCAGCTTCAAGAATACAGGGAGTAGTACTGTGGCATGCGAAAGAAATTTATCAAAGCATGAACTCTTGTTGAATCCTGTTCACACTGACATCAGCTGGAATTTTACTATTGGTTTGACTGAAAATGCAATACTCAGTTCTAAGAAGTCTTCCATGCTACCACTGATTTTGGAAATGGAGCAAAAATAGCATCTGAGCAATTGTTTTGTCTCCTCCTGCACATAGATGAAAATATAGCAAGAAAACTACTTGCATCATCATGGCATATACCCTGTGCAACCAGCTGGGCAGCCCAACACAGAAGAGATCAAGTCAAAATGATGGAACCAAGCATTTGATCCATCTGTTTGGAAAGGTTGTTTTAAATGCAGACAAGACAATCCAGAAAATACCAAAAAAATAAACACTTTATTTCTTTATGCTATCAGGCAGCTTCCTAGCCATCATCTTATGGTTGGGGTTTCTTTAGTGCACAGCACTTCTTTGTAGCATATATTCATCAGGAAATTAACCTGATGTTATTCTGCCTCACTAGCAGAGAGTTTGAAGTCATTTGCATTAAAACCATGTACAGTGTTGCTTAGTAACAGAGACGGTGGAATAAAGCCATAAATTGGGAGGAGGAAGATGAGGCAGGAGGAAATCATAGCAGCATAAAAACTTTTATTGGCACTTAAGTGTATTTTTCCCTGATTGAAGCAGAATTCATGAAACAATTACAACCCCATGACAAAGGCTGGTAATGATTAGCCCTTAAGAACTACTGTTATTTTCTGACAGTTCGGAAGCTGGTTTTGTTTATTTCAGGAAAGGAAACATCAAATCTTTCTTTGGACTAAAGAAAACTGAAGACATAGATTAGCACCAGCTAATTATCCAGTACCAGCATTTCACTGAAGCTCCTACTGGAGAATAGGAGACTTGCGTAATAATTTATAATTGCAATTAACCCAATCAGAGTTTTTAAAGTAATAATATACACTTCAGTACCCAGTACTTACATTATGCTGAACAGTGGAAAATATACAATCCCATTACAGTGAAGGAATTATTGGGAAAAAAGAAGGATTTGTGAAACAGTTTTAATAAATTCGGTCAGAAATATTGACAAAATGATAAAAGTCATGAAAAAAAAAATCAGTATCTTAATGACGTCAAGTCTACACAAAGTTTCAGGCACTTCAGCAATATTTGTACCATGATGTAAACAAAGTACACCTTTATCATAGCAGCTAAAAATTATTTCAACTCAGTCATGGAATGTAAAAGGGTTTTCATTTTAAAGGTCATACAAAAGGGTCTGCTTATAACAGAAAACTTTTACAATTCTTCATAGCAGGGACCCAAACAAAGCACTCTGTCTTGGTATTCTCTAATGTTATTAGAACCTTTGCTTTGATTTAATCACATTATTTCAGTAAACTTTGAGTGATGCAATCCTCACCCCATCATTTCAAAGAATTACTCAAAGCTTTAGACAGACAACAGCTTACTCCAAGCACCACTTCAGAGCCCACCATTAGCACGTAACCATAAAGCAAGGTCAAAATGCCAACTTCCCATCCCAACCAACTGAACAGACACATCTGTCAAACAGGTAAGTATTGCAGGCTCCTCTGTCCAGGAGAAGAGGTGATCACCTTCTTCCTGTGCTTATGCCACCAGTTTGTAGAAGTAGGGTTTTACTGTTCTGCTCTTCCAAATGAGTGCATAGAATTGTATAGAATTTATAAGCAGAGAGCCCCAACAGAGTGCTTTGTAATTTCTCTGTCCTCTTCCAATTCACATGTGTACCCTGTTTCCCCTGCTCTGTTGCTGACCTCCTTGTTATGTCTAATCTTAAAATTAACTTTTGTGCAGATAGGGGAGACAAGTGCATGCATTTACTCTGTAAATTCATTTGTATATTTAGGATGCTGGATAAACAACAATGCAATAAATTAGCATTTACTTAAGAAACTCAGATCCAAGACAGTATGTATTTGAGCCATTAGAAAACTGTAAATATACATCAATGGTAATTTCTTATTACAAAAAGATCTGAGCCTACCTCAGAACCTACCCAGTCATAACTTTGAAGTCATAACATGAACCTTTGAAGATTTCTCTTTACAAAGACCCCACCACATTTTAAATATCCATTTTGATAGATAATATTTTTTAAACCTTTTCTATCATCTCAAGGCTAGAAAAGACAGAAGAGCTAAAACCAATTCTCTAGAAAAATTGACATATACCACATGAAACGTGCATTTAGAAGCAAGGACAGAAAGTAAAACAGAAATAAAAAGTATTAAAGTACTAAGACTAATCTCAGGCTAACCCTGCTTCTGGTTTATACATTTAGTCTGCCATTTGCTAGAATACATTTCCTCTCAGGCAGTTCTTTTAGGACTGAAAAAACATAATATTATTTTTGATCACAACTCTTTAAAACAACTACTTAGTTGACTACATAACACTCATCAGCCCAGTATCAAGCACATCCATACAAAGTTGCAACAAATTTAATTTAAAGTTTCAGTGACAAATTGTTAAATACTCCCCAGTTTGCCGAATTTTCCAAGAAATACAAATCTCCATAAAAAAATGCTGCTGTGAAAGACAATTCTGTGCAAAGTTAGATACACAAATAAAAATAAATCAAGCTAAGACATCGCCCCATGTGATTTCCTGAGGGAGAATACCCCATAGGATTTCCCGAGCTGGGAACAAAATAATAAGAGACAATCTGTGAATTAATGCTCAAATCCAAACATAAGGACTTTATACACCAAAAGAATCACTTTTATCCCCCCTAAAACTTTTTTTAAAAAAATGTAAGCGCTGTTATTTATCAGCTCCCTAGTGAAAAATATTTGCGGTTTTCTTTTAAAAAATGATGAAGCAAAACAGATGCTGCAGCGCAGAGAGCACAGCAAAACAAGGAACAGTTGTTCGCTCGCTCTCCAGTGTGCCATCCACATTATTTGCAATCATGCAAGACCTCATTAGGCCATGTGCTGAGCCAGGATGCAGCCCTACTGCCTTGGGAGCCAAACACGTGCAACTGAGATCAGGATTTGGCCATGTACTTTCTTTCTTGGCCCAACAAGCACAATCCTCACGATATAAATTGTTACAGATGCACGGACAAACCCGGCCCTCGTGTAACTTCACTGCTGGCAGAGCTCGTGTTCCCTGTATCGGATACAGCTCACAGGGAGCACGTTTGCCTTTCATCAGGACATTGACCAATAAAACACAAAATAAGACTGTCTGTTCACTTCATTTATCAGCTAGCACAAGGGGCAAGGAGCTCTTTGTAATTCTGTCACGGCCAAGCCCACCAAACCATCAGCTTACCTCAGGAAACAGCACTGTCCTCTCGCTGTTGGCAGGGCTGTGGCATTGGCCCCAGTGCCTGGCACAAGCCCCCAGCTGCAGAAGACAGTTTCATCAGTCTCTTGCTTCCCCAACACAAAGAGTTTGTTTTCTGCCTGGGACAGGGCTCACAGAGACCCCAGCCCAGAGAGGGGTGCCCCACCACAGAGGAGGGAAGCAGTCTGAGTCTGTGCCCTCCACAGCCCCTGACAGGGCTCTGCCCCAGGACCTGCCCAAGCTGCAGCCTGGCTCCTGAGGGAAGGACCCCAGCCACCCCTGAGGGCACTTATGGGCCTTAACGACCCTGATGAGCACCACCTGGGGCCTCTCTGCCCCACCGTTGGCCCAGGGCCCCCTTTCAACCCAGCCTGGAGCAGTCTGTCCCAGTCCCAGGGACACTGATGGATACTGGTTTCCAGTTCTGCCCCAGCCCAGCCTGTCCCCGACTCCACAGCCATGCCTGGCCATCCTCAGCTGTGTCTGACCTGGTGCCTCTCACCAGGCTCAGTCCTGAAAGGAGAAAGCTGAGAAATTTGAAATTAGTCTGGTAGAGGTCTCTGGGGCCAAGAGACCAGGATATAAAAATGTTCCACACAAGCTCACCTAACACTAGGCATTGCATCCTGCACAAATCACACTTCAGAATTCATAACAGGGGAGCGCTTTGGTTGGGATTGCCAAAATACTTCCAGTCACATTTTAGCACCTAGATGCTTTCTAAGACTCAGTCTCACCTAGGGGCAAGTCTAAGGTTTGTTGGAGATTTAAGGTGATTTAAGAGAAACCAAAGGCTTCTTCCAAACCTAGATGGCCCACCTGACAAGCATTAAAAAACCAGGCAGGAAACAAACGAGCAGCACAGCCTGGGGACAACACTCCTTAGCAGGCAGCTCAAAGGGGGTATTTACAGCCCTGAACTTGTAGCTATGCTCCTTTGCCATTTTCTTCTTGGCCCTTTAGACCAGAAACTGGCCTTAGATTCCATGTTTCAAAGTTCAACCAATTTTATGGCATCTGTAGCACTGGAAAATTTTAAGAATAGGTAGTTCAAACAGCTATCAGGAATGACACAGGTTATCCAGCTTTGGGTCAGAGCAATGGACTAGCTTACTTTCTTCGGGTTTAGAGGCTGCTTCTGAGGCGGTGGGCAAACCGATAGAATAACTCACTTGTTAGACATCAGCTTCAGATTTCTCAACTCTCACTGAAGTTCATAACATTGGGCAAACTCACTGCCATTCATTAGAAACAGTACTGGCCTTGCACTAAGGTCATAGATCATGATACTGACTTTAATTTATAGCAGACAAATACAGCCTGTGATAAGCTTGGAGCAATTAGAAAAGGCCTTGACAGAGCTTCGGCACAATTTGAGATGTGTTTTGGCTTCTTGTCCCTTGGGATGGTATTCCTCTAATAGGTGTTATTTCACAGAAAATCATTAAGATCAATATTCTTAAACTACCTTTGACTCTTTCAGAATGTGCAGTCTCTCCCATTAAGCAGCTTACAAACTTTGGTAGCAGGATATACTGATCAAAGCAGATATACAGGAAAGACTCTCCTTCATGCTGTTATTTGTACTTTCTGAAAGAGGCATGAGTCATGGTGACTTATATTTATGATGAACCATTTGTATTGTGAACACATGTGCTTTACAACATACATCATTTTCCCTGCAGAGCTTGTAAAAACCTTGGAAACATTGATGCTAGAGACCTGCAAAAAGTATAAGATTCTTCAAACCTTGTGGATTTGCAATGAAGAATGTTCCTAGATGCGACAACCTATGTTATTTGACCTTACGTGTAAAATATAGCTCCCTTCTCTCTTCCAGCCTTAAAAGCTTTGTCTAGTTGGCAAACAAATCAGAAATTATTCCTCTTGGGATCCACACAAGAGTTAAAAACGACAATCTGAAAGAATTTAGTTCTGAGTAATATTGAAACAACACTTCAGAGGAGCTAAGAAAAAAAAGTAAATAAAAAGTTTCACTTCTGTTATTTAGAGAACTACATTTTTTCTTTTTAGACAAATCTTTCTTTTTTCTTAGCGCTAGGCTACTTCATAACAACATGATTACGTGATTTTTCCTAAAATGGCATAAACCTTAAATGGCTACTTTGTAAACATGCAGTTTGTGACAAATGAAAAAAGAACCCCAAATAGGTACCTGAAATAGTATTAATGCAACTTTAAATATTGACTTGTAACATTATATAGCCCCCTGTAATAATCTGCAAAGAGCTCCATACAGTTTCATCCTTGCAACTGCATGGGATTGCGGCCTAAGTCAGCACTTCTCAAATGTGGTCCCTAGGAAGCAGACTGTTTCCTCCAAGTTTCCAGATGCTAAACTGCATTAAAAGAAGTATAACATACATTAAAACCTTTTTCCATGTAAGTAATTGCTGCTGTAATGCTAGAAAATTTTGAAAGGAATGAAGGTCAGCACAATTTCTGAATGGGCAGAAACAGACTACATAAGGCAATCTTTCCCTAACCATGTGGCCTAGCCCAGAAACAAGCTTTAAGAACTCCTGATGCAAGTCTATTTGAAATGCAGATTTTTATTTATTTTTCTTAATGCTTTGTGCTTACGTATGATTCCCTAGTCTGTCTGCAGTCTTCCAGTCTCCTAGCCTTCTGCCTGACTGCAGTTCCTCAGGGCAGTGTGAATTGTAAAAGAAAAATGGTATAAATCAAAAGTCCTTGTAGATTACACTGTGGGGAGGAAAAATTTAAAGAAATGTAATGCTCTTACTGCCTAACTCTCAATTATAGAAAAATAACATCAGTGAGAAAATTACTGCTTTCATAATTACCCCTCTCAATAACCGGTTTTTGAAATCCCCTGAAAAGCTCTCAGAGTGCATTTTAAACTTTGAAGTAGTGAAGTAGATCAAAGAACATGTATGTTTTTTCTCTCTTATTGAGGAAGCTGTATGGTATTTGACAGCTACAGGCAATGTGAATTATGTGAAACTTGTAGGATCATAACAGCAATAAACTTGAAGCAGTATGTGTCTTGATAGATTTAAATACAAAATAATAACATAATGTTGCCAGTTAAATGGATTGTGGTGTTTTTCTCTCCTCAGGCCAAGCAGCACAGTGTTTTAGACAAGAAACAAAAAAAACCCCATGGTTAGAAAGGAAAATTATATTTCTTCTATTCATGAAAAGCGTAGCTTTCCCGTGTTTTAACCAAACTGTATTTGGGTAAAAAAAAAATAAATAATAATTTTAAAACAAAGTCTGAATTGTAGAGATAGGAGGTAGGGCATGGTTAAATGTATTAGACCACCTCTGGAACACAGACTTTCATCAGGAACATGTGCATTTCTACATACACTATCCCCAAATCTTCAATACAGAAATTCTTCTATGGATAGGAATAAATCAGAAGCAGGGTTAACAGATAACAGTATCTTCTTTAACAGAGAGAGCAATTGCAGGGAGATTAAGAACACCTTTTCACTGTCATTCAGTGCCTTGAACAATGAATCCATCAGCTTGTCTCATTCTTGTAAGGCATGCCTACATTTGTTAGAGCTATATCCGGAAAGAACATGACCTCTTAGTGTCACTGGCCCAGCATTTGCAATGCAAAACTAATAGAGAAGCAAAATACGGAGGAAGATGTTTTGCCTGAAAGCACAAATTCATCCTTTGAAGCAACATCTACCCTTCGCTTTGTCAATTTTGCAATGACAGCTGCTAGTTATTTGTCATATTAATATGCTTTCGATATACTGTGCTTGAAGCAGCTGGATCAACTTGAAACCAATTTGAAAAACACATTTATAGAGAAAGACAAAGGAAATTACCTGTAACATTGTAGACACAATATGTTCCACATGAGAGCTCCATCCATTGAGTTTTTACCAACTCAGTCATTTTATTACCATTTATGGTCTCCAGTTTTCATTGTGCTGCTGTTAGTAGGTCTGGGATGCCTCTGACTTCCAATCTGCCTTCCCAGTATTGTCTGTGGTTCTTTGGTCCCAGAGAAGAAGCAGGAGTAAAACCAGACATTTAAGTGAACAGTTCCAACACTTGTTCCTATGCATCTGCCGCCAAGTGCAATGACTAAACCAGGATTTGCTTAACTAGTCAGCCTGTGACAAGAATGAGCAAGCAGGTATTTCCTTTCTTTCGCAGCTATGAAGAGACGAGAGTGAGCTTCAAAGAATAAGTGCTACAAAATGGTTCAAAAGAAATGGTTTCTCTTTCAAGAAACTTCCCTGTAAAATGTGACAAATCTTCCTCGTAACAAAGTGATCCACCTCCCACCCACCCAGCACTCATGCCATCAGAATTGAGTGAGATGTGACAGTTAGAAATACCACAATTTTAACTATTTTGGAAATTAGGGTCACATCTTAGAATGTAATGAAGGAGAAAGTTGATGAAAAGATCATTCTCCCGTCTTTCATTCTGCATAAAATTCTTAACTTGATCCAGAATTATTTCCATTTCACTTTTGTTTCATGAACTCTGAGGCTGAGAATGCAAACGTGAAAAAAAATTAACCAAACCCACAAACAGTTTCCCTACAAGTACTGTATTTTTTTCACATTTCATATAGAAATATATAGATGCCTTTATGCAGGCATTTGTTAAAGGAAGTACTGCAGGCCCACTGCTCTCACTTGGTACAGACAATTTGGAATGTTTTGGTGGTTTTGCATTTACAATCTCAAACCCAAATCGAACATTTAAAAGAAATTTCCTTTGTGTGTCCATGTGATTTGAAAATGGAAGTTATAAACAGACATTTTGAAGTAATGAGCTATGCAAAGTGTCAGTTAACTAGAGAAAAGATTAAAGTACAAGACTGACTAAACCACTAAGCCCTACATGTTCTCTATCAGTTGATCAAGATGCTCTTGCTCTGCAGAAACCTACTTGTTTCAGTTGTGGTCAAAACCAAGTTGCCCATAAGTGTCTGACACAATGCCATCATGGGAAAGCCATTACAATGCCACAATGTGTGACACCAAGTGCTGTCAGGAGTTAGGAAAGTACTGATGTTATTAAGTAAACTTTCTCCTCCCCTGAAATGTTAGTTTGGTAAGCCACAGTTAGAAGCAAAATTGAGACTGAAACAGCACAGAGCAAGACAGTGAGGAATGGAGTGTACTCCTGCCTTTCTTACAAACAAACAAACAAACAGACAAAAAAGTGCGTGTTTAATCCAGCAAATGCTTTGGTTTGTTTAGTCTAGCAAAATAAAATCTAAAATGAGATAGTATTATTCCTCACAAATACATCACAGAGAGGAAAATGAAGCTCTTCTAAAGCTAAGGGATAATGCTGGTACATGCATAATTGAGTATCAGCTTATCATGAACAAATTTAGGCTAAATTAAAAGTCAGTTTCCAACCACCAGAAGAGCAACGATCAGAAACAATCTTCCAACAGGAGTAGTGGGAGCACCAAGCTAAACAGACCTAAGGTGGCACTTGATATGTTTGTGAACAGGATAACGCAGTGGGATACCTGAGAAGGCAAGGAGGAGACATGGTTTTGAAGCTCACAGGTCCTGTTCCCCTGGCAAACTGCAGTAGATAGCTCCTGATTTTGATGCATTCATCAATTTGGAATATCAAGGGAAATAGATATAAGACCATATTTTTCTGTATAGTGAACATCCTGGAGGTCTGTAAATTACCTTTTTTTGTTTTTGCTGCTTTTAGTCTGTTCTGGCAGCTTAAGGGAGTATTTATTTAAATAATACTTAGACGTAGAGTAAGTAAATGTGAGAATACACACCTTGTAAGGTATCTAAGCATGCAAATATAAAACCTTTACTAATGACAACCACATTTTTTTGACAGAAATGCATGTACTAACGAATTGGAAGTCGGCTGATAGTGCCATAGAGACAGAATGAGACTTTTCTAACCTCAGTCTCCCTATCACCTCTTATTCTCAATCTGGCTTCCCACTCCTTATCATGTCTTCAAAATTTCTTACCTCTGTTTTACATCCGATCAGCCAGGGAATAAAGATAATCCAGCTGGAACTCATCAACTTCAGTTTTTAAAGACTATTTCTAAATTTTCGGTTCAGCACACTGGCTGAACTGTTTTGCCACCCATTTGAACCCTTGCTTTTCCATGAACCTGCTCATGCCAAACCTTACATAAAATGTTGGGTTTCACAAGTCGCATTTTTTCAGCTCAGTTATCTTCATTTTACTGATAGAAAAGCTCTGAGTCAGAGCAGTTGTCTCAGTTCTGCCAGACCATAAAAAGGAAATGCAGAGCATATTACAGCAACCTTTATATATCAGTTTCAGAAGACATCTTAACAGTTCCCTGAATATGCAGAAAAATCTGCAGCAAGATTTCATCAAGACTTAAACCAGGAAATCTGCATTGCTTTGCCCTGTGCCACAAGGCCTCATGAGCTCAAGAGCCTGAAATATTAGGCAAAGCTATTCCATGCTCCATTTATTAGTGAAGAGGATTTATACGGGTTTGGAAATGTCACCATCCCAACAGAGCCCTGTAAACACTACCAAGATAAAAGCATGAAGAGCAACTCACCTTGAAGACATCTGAGGGACCTCCATCTGTAAAAAGTCTTAGAAAGTCTATAAATCCACTCCTCTATAAAATATCACAGAGTTCTGCACTATCGGATTTTCATTCAAAATGAAATTCAGAGAACAACAGTAGGATAAGGAAAGGCAGATTTTTTTCCCTTGAGCCTGGGTATTCTTTCAGCCATGCTGTTAGCCAAACCCCTTGCTTACAAATTACACTGCCACTGAGTATATAAGAGACCTTGCCTATATATCACAAACATAAATAAATCTCAAACATAAATAAAATAATTAATTAAAAATTTAAATTCAAATAATTTTGTTCCATTAATAAATTCTTTTCATGTGTCATTTGCTAAAAGTAGAAAATTAAACTCTGCACTTCCAAGTTTAAATCAAATGTTAACTGCCAGTAAAACAAGTAATAAAAAAATTACCTCTCCTTTATTCTTAAATATCTTTACATTTGGCATAATTTGGGAGGCTTATTCTGGGATTGCATAAACCTCTCAGGGGTACTTTTCGTGCCTGCTAAACATAAAAATGGTCTGGCTCTCTCGTACAATGTACACCCCATTGGCCTGCTCCACATAGATCACTCGTGAAGAACAGGGCTTTCCACTCACAGATGCTGAAGCATCAATCTGAAGACCTTAAAATGGCCTTTAGGGAAAGGGGAAAGTTTCTGCATCTCAAGGGTGCTAGGATGTGACTGGCAACCTTACTGGATTTTATTTCTATTACTTAGACCTGACAAAACCTTTCAGTTCAAGCTCCAGAATCTTGTTATTTGGTGAGGAGGAGGTATCGAACATCACAACCTGTTCTTATTTTCCTGGTGTGAATAATGATTACTAGCTTCTTCAAACATGTGAGAAGTTCCAGCAATTTACTTAATTTAGAAAATAGGCTGGGACAAAGGCAGCATAAAGAATGCAAATATCTAATTAAAAACTATGCATGAATCAGAAACAACCAAATCTCTAAAATTCATGTATTCTGTTGTAAGCCTTCCAGGGAGAAGGCAAAGTGAAATGTGAGCAACACAGTGAACAAACCAAGAGGCAGCTTTTCTAAGGCAGGAAAATCTTTGGCAGCAAAAGAAGAGAAAAAAATTCCCCAACCCTTCTACAAGCACTCTGTTACATGGTAGTAAAAAAACCAGCTAAGGACAGCAGGGAAGGAACTTCATCTTTGCCTATGAAATATCTCAAGGTAGGAATATTATGGTTTTGTATAGGAAAAAAAAATAGTATTTGTGCATATAAAATAGATTTTATATTATATATTTTTATATATTTTAATATGATTTTGTCTTCTGTCTGAACAGGCTCTTGGACCAGATCTTCTGATGACATTTGCACCAAGGCAGCAGCTCAGCTTCCGCACTGCATGGCTGGAGTCACAGAACATGACGGTGTGACACGCTGGCTGCAGAATGCAGCACAGGGCCTTGGGATGCCTTCTCTACCATTTCCATAAAGCGCTGCCGCAACATTTCCACATCAAAATAGAACCTTTTTTTGAGAAAATGTTTTAAATAATTCACAGGAAATGTAAGGATTTCAGGTAGCTGTGATGTTTCAGGAGGCAGGGGATCAAAGCGTGGTCTCTCTCTACTCCTCCTTCACTGCTTCCCAGCAGATCTGATTTTAGGGTTGGAAGCTGAGAAGTGCAGATAAATTTAAGTAAGAAGAAAAGAGAAATTAGTAGCAAAAAGCCTCTCTCTAAAACTGGACCTGCGTAGTGCCAGCGTTTGAAATACCTGTATTACAAACTAGAGCTTTACAAACTTTTTCCAATCCATTTGGTAAAAACAATGGTTTCAGTCATGTTCTACCAAGCAAAAAAGCAAAATGATTAATTTAAGCATGTGGACTTGCATGGGCGTAATACAGCAGAATACCAATGCTGAATTTAAAGCAGCTATCTTATCTCTGATGCCTAAACACTTCCATGTGTACAGACAAAAATATTTCCCAAGAATGTTGTTGTTTTATGTTCTGCAGCTTGCTGGTTTTTCACTTTGTCAAGGTCTTTTTCATACAAGTTTAACAGAGATGCTTCCAACTGAATTAATTTCCAAATAAATTAATGAAGATTAGACTGTGGCTACACGATGAAATTGTTTGCACTCTGTATGTTTTTCTTTGTTCCATCCATTATTATCACATTATTCATCTCTTGTGAGGTCCAGTTTTATCTTTAGTCATTGACTTCTCTGAATAAAAGGAACCTTTCACCTAGACTATAATCCACACCTCAATCAGATTTGGTTCCACACACTTCAGCAGCATGAATTTGATTTCTTGTTATTTTTTCCCCGTGATGTCTCCCGAACAGCTAATACACTTGCTTAAATCAGACAGGCCTCCCCCAGTTTGAACTTTGTCTACTGAACATGTTCACAGAGGAACAGAGAGTGCCAAGATTAATTCCTTCAGCTTAATTTGCTACCCTATACTCCTATAATGAGTGAGCTCTCACTATGGTTTTTCAAATTAGCATGTTTTAATAATGCTGTCTAAGTGTAGATTATTAGTCCAATTAATTGCTTTGGCAAGAGTTTTATGAATATTTCTGATCAACTAAGAACCACAAGTCTTTAGAAAAGGAACATAATGTTACATGAACAAATTGATGTGCAGAATACCCAAATTACTTAATGTATCTGTACTTTTTAGGTTGGTGTTTTTACATATTTTTTTGTGTAATTTTCCTATTTACAACATGACATAAGAAATGTAGCAGCAAACTCTGGTAGAAAGTAAGAAGGGAATTAATTGAATGATGTTTTATTATGTATGCTTTGTTGGGGAGGAAGCCAGAGAATTAGCTGAAGTTATACTGGGTTGTAATGAGTTCTACTTTCTTCTGCAGCTTGTGAATTTGGGTTACTTCAATAAATGGGAAATGAGAAAGTTTACTCATTTCCACATGGTCTTGTTTTTCTGAAACAGTAGAAATCTCTGATCTTTGCCCAAGTAACAGCAGTTGATACAACCTGCCTCTCAGCAAAGGGCACCAGATTTCAAACTCACACAGAGCTGAAGGTAACTATTCAAGCACTAAGCTTCAAATTTTATCAACTACAGATGAAAAACAAGGTATACAGGAGAAGAAGAACATTCATGAATATCCTGGTTTGAGGTAGAACTGAACCATGAAGGCCAACATGTACATAAAGCAAAACAGAACAGTAAATTACCCAGCACTTTGTAAAAAAGAAATTTCAGTTAGGCCTAAGTGTGGACTCAAGCTCTCAGTCCCTAAGTCCAGTCTATTTCTTGAACCTTTCTTGCTGATGTGTTTTTATGCATCCAGGACTCTCCCGTTATCTGTCTTTACTCCCACTCATGGTGATCCTGCTGTGCTGTGTTCACTCCAATATAGCATCACTATCTGGATCATATTTAGCTGGATGAAACGGAGATCAGTCTGTCTGTCTAAATCCTGTTAAAACTGGAGGTGGAATATTGCACACTGACAGCCTGATTTACCTTCAGCCCCTGCAGAGCCTAGGATGGGAACTGGGGGAATACTGAGAACGACAATGTGCTAACAACCCATATTAGATACCCTGGAGAGACCCCAACAGTGAGCAGATACTCCTGTATTTCATTACAGAATAATTCTAGCACCGCCTCAGCAGCATCTGGTTCTGGCATTGCTGAAGACACTATATAGGTGTAAATGCTGTGCTGATCTACACTGGAAGAGAAACTCCTACACCAGTCAGATACTGCAAGAAGATGAAAGTGAAAATTTCAACTGTCTTGTGTTGGTAAGAGTACCGAGTGTCCAGTTATTCATGTGCTTTTTTAAGATTATGAACTTTTTACTGTAGGCATGATCTCTCCCTACATACCGCATGCTGATCTCAGTGCCTTAAAAACTATAAGGGGAAGGATCTTATGCTTTTTGGTATCTTTGACCTGTCACTGAGTCCTGCCATGACCCTGCCAGCCTTACAGATGCCAGGGAATAAGCTTCAGTATAATAACCTGCCACACTCTTGTACCTGACAGAAAGCCTATCCCAAGGACAAGCTAATTAAACAGAAGGTATCCGTAACCAATGGGTGTGAGTTCAATCCTTCTCATTGCTTCATTAAATATCTTTTTTCTGTTTGGCACTAACCAGATTTGTGGTGCTCAGTTTCTGGGAATTCTGGCACTGCCAATACTGCTTGCTCTGCCAGTCCCTGCCTTGCAGTCCATCTGCTCGAGAGGTGGGGGGAGAGAGGGTGCCATTGAAGACTGAGGAAAATGCTGCCAATACTACTGCAACAGTACTGGTATTGCCAATTCACTGCTTCTATTTTAGTAAATTTCACACTTTTTTCAAGCAAATAAGAATCTGAATGTATATGGTATATACAACTACTTCTAGCTAGGGATATAAAATACTTTCTAAACACTAAGCAACCTGTGCATTGATCATATAATGAAGCTTCAATACATCCAGTCTTGATTCTGACTACTAGAGGTCGATGGTAAAAATCTGATATCTATTGCACAGGAGACACCTGGAAAAAAATCCACCAACCTTACAAAAGAATAGTGACAGGTTTTGCTGTTTCTCACCAGGTGAGTCAATGGCAGAAGTAGAAACACATCCCAAAGTCATGAAAGCCATCTTTCTTTGTTCCATACCCAAGATCTCATTGCTCCCGTTCATTCCTCTCCTTACCCAGTTCCTGTTCATGGTAAACAGCATCTGCAAATGTGAAGGGGAAAAAAAAATATATATACCTAGATACCTACACATAGCTACCAAAACGGTAGGATATGAGCATGTCCCAGGGCACTGAAGTTGAAAAAGCCTTTGATGAATTAAAAGATGCAATATTAATAATATATAAATACAGAGAAAGTACTAAGAAAGCTTGGAGCATACACTGGATAGCAGATTCTGCTGATCCTGGCCTCTTCAAAGTACTCTCAAAGGTCTTCAGAATATATTCAACAGTATATTCAACTCTTCAGAACCAAGGTTAGCATGTATTTCCTTAACAAATAAATGAAGATAAGTGGTCACAAACCTGATCTTCTCTTACAGTGGGTGGCAATTTGCTCCCCTAGTCCCTGCCTTGTGGTACATCCACTCAAGAGGTGTAGGAAGAGAGGCTGTCAGTGAAGACTGAGGTAAACAAGTTTTTGGATACCTCAGCCTTCTCTTTGTCTGATGTTACTAGTTTGCTGCTCACCAGCAGGAGTACACTTTCTTTGACCTTCCTTTTCTTGCTGACATACCTGTAGAATTCCTTCTTATTATTCTTTGCATCCCTTGCAGAGTTCAGCTCCAGCTGTACCTTGGCCTTCCTGACCCCATGCCTACACAACCAGGTAGGATCGCTATACTCTTCCCAGGACTCCTGTCCCTGCATCCCCTGCCTGTGCGTTTCCTACTTGCCTTTTAATTTGACCAGCAGGTCTTGACTCAGCCATGCTTGTCTCTTGCCTTTGCTTCAGAAACTGTCTCATTGAGGAAATCTGCATCTACTGAAACTCCTAGAAAAAGAGACATTAGTTATCCTCAGACTTTTGTAGCTGGTTTGATAACAAATAGGATGAAAGGCTTCACAGGTTAAAGGAAGCTTCTGAAATGCTAACATTGATGTTTATTTTTTCCTTTTATCAGTTTGTGGTTAGTCTTCATAAGCTTTTCAAAGTGGAGCACCAGCGTATTTCTATTTCTAAAACTGAAATAAGAAATTACTACAAAAATGAATTTCAGCTGGAATACAGCCAATTATTAGCATCAAAACTTTTTACAGCTCATGTCACTAAACACAGGGAATACTCATTGTGAGTGACAACATCATAGAAGGCTTTATTTTTCATCATCAAAAACAGCAAACAACTGCAACAAAACCGCAATAGCTGACAATTTTTTCAGCTGTGTTCACCTTAAGTATAAGACAAAATACATGTCCTGAAGGAAATTACCACATGCTCTCCTTTCAGGATTCAGCTGGTTTTGCTACATTCTTGATTAAAAAAAAATATAAAATCTTCCTTCTGAATCATTTCAGAGATATAGGTAATCCTAGCCTCTGCACTCAGTGTTTAGTAGTAAAGACCAAGTTTTCCTCAGCCATGGCCAACTGATGTGCTGTTGACTTGTAATCAGGCATTAAAAAGAACAGATGGCTTAACCAAATTTAATTTGCCATTTTATATATCCTTATGCTGCCCTTTTATCATACAAATATTAAACATTTATATTATAGAGTTAGAAAAATAAAACAAAGTTTGAAGCTAGTTTATGAGCTAATCTGACAAAAAAACCATCAATCCTGATATGCAAAATAAATCACTGAAGTATGATTCTAGATCATTGTTTTATTCTGACATAGCCTGGGATGGAAACAGCAAAGATTGCCATTGGAAATTATAGTATTCTGTAATGATTGCTAGCTCAGTAGTTGATGGCAGTTACGCTGTGTCAGTGATTGGAGAAAAAAGCCCCATATAACAAAAATCGCCCCTCATCTCCAACTGCATGCAAAAGGAAAGAATTTCTTAAAAGTAAACTCACACACTGAAACCTGGCAGTCTTCTATTTCCAAGATGCTTCTCAGTGCTCAATAGGGAATGATGACATCTGCAATTTGTTTGATTACTTCTTGTGATCATTTATTCATTGCAAGATCTGGGCTTGATCATCTTCACATTATTGTCTTAGCAGTGTTCATGGGATCAGACCATTTTATCTGATACTGTAGATCTCATCATCGTAAAATTAAAACTTCTGATGATTTTGCGGTATTGTTTTGGCACTCTGTCAGAATAACTCCTGCTGTCATTGTTCTTAGGAGACTTGACTCTAAGTAAGACTATTGCGGGCAAGAACCTACAGTGCTACAAATTAGATCATTAATTGTAAAGTAAGTTCAAACCCTACGATTTGGCAAAGATAGTTTTGGGTAAATAGGCTCAGTGCAGTCTTGGAGTCTCCTTTCAGGAACATATTCATCATGGGTCATATTGTCAATCATAAACTGCTGCATTTTTGGTACATTGATTTTAAATATATATTTCTAGGTATTTTGTATATAAGGCTGATGCAGCTTTACTGAGTTGACTCCAGAAAACCTCATAAAAAATTAGGTGCAGAGTCTGATGCCACATTCATTCTTAAAATGGTTATTGACAATTCAAATTGCTGCACTTTGTAACTATGTCTTTAATATGAGATTAATATATATTAATTTTCCAATAAATTTTCACATATGATGTCATATGCATATATATAGATTTCTGCAAAATAGGAGACGTGGGGTCAAAGAACATCTTCAGGATTATCTGTGTCTGGACATCTTTAATTTGTCTGGTCATCTAGGGATAACAGAAGACAGAACTGAGCTCATAAATTCCATTCTTTATATTTTTATACACTGATTCATTTAGAAGCTCCCTGTCGAAAACATCAGTTACCTCAGGACACAACGGCAACAGACAATTAACATTAATGCCAAGTATCTGTTAATGAAAACTAAACAGATGCAAGTGCAGTGATGCAAACACACTATTGTTTCTTAGATAGCTTAGGCACAACATAAAAGGTAAAGATAAAAATGCTTTTGTACCACTACATTACATTTAATCTTCTTGCCCTGTATGTAATGCTCACAGTTGTGCTTAACTTAAAAGATATATACCTCTGGTCCTTACATGATTAAATTAGAGAACATGCGAGGATCAGTGAATATATGATGTGGAGTATATATACAACTCCACTGTAACTACACCCTCAGTTCTGCAGACCCCTGGCTTACTCACAAGTTTCAGTGAAGTGACAGAGCAAAGAACAATTTCAGTGCTTTTCTTCTCTGTTGGGAAAAAAAAAAGAAAAGAAAATTGGTACATCCCTAATGTGTTTCCCTTTCCTTTGTCAGTCAGCCCCATATTATTCAGGAAGAGGGGCAATGCTGTGTAATTAAGACGAGTCACACTGCAACAACACCTGACAGACATCTACCATTACATAAAGTAACAATAAAGTATTATAAAGTAAAGTTTGTAATCCAGCAACCAAATTATTTAAATAACAAAAATTTAATCAAAATTCATATACAACAGAAAAGAACAAAGTACAGTCAGAAAAGAACACAGTATATTAAATTAACTTTCTCATATCAAGAGTTTATCCAGTTCAAGTAGCAAGATTCTTTATCCAGCCCCTCTTTGAGACTTTCATCTGTTTTCACAGGTGTGGAGTAAAACACACATTATAAATAGTACGCAAATAAAACAAGGCCAATGGAATAATCTATCAGTTGATCACTGGGTAGTTCCAGTGTATAATTGATAAAAAGCAGGACAAAACAGGTTATAAAAGCAGCACAGAAGAACTGAAAAACTGGGTTTTTTCTTTTCAGAAAAAATGTGGGCGCTCTGGGTTCTCATAGGTGCTGCAGCTGTTTCTGCTCACCTGCAGGATTTTGCCTTTGAAGGGTAAGAACAGACATGAGATTTTATATTTGCACAATTTCTTCTGCATCAGCAAAAGCTCTCAATTGACTTACCTGTTTCAAATCCAACTGTTTTCTCCCCTTTCAGGCAGAAGGTGTTTCGTGTGATTCCACAGAATGACGAGCAGGTGGAAATCATCAATTCCCTTGCCAGCAACATAGAGGTAAAGAACTTGGGAAGGGGCCATATTGCATTTGAAAAAAACATTTCTCCTTTTGTTCAACTAATGTACATCTTTTAAAAAAAATTATCATGCAACTGCATTAAAGATCTAGTCTTGATCCCATTCAAGTCAGCTGGAGTCCTGAAGGAACAGGACAAGGTGATAAAGCTAGAGCTATGCAAAAACGTTCTAATTCCTTCCTAGAAAGTCTGGATAATCCAATCTGAATATCAAAGCACTCACCAGAATTTCTTAATAGAATAAGTTAATCTGAAATGCTGTATTCAGTGGGGGGTTTTAAGAATGTATTAGATAAAACATGGAAATACCAGAACTTTTACCATTACAGGCAAAAACACTCTGCTCATGTAAATAATCTAATACTCCATACTCCCAACAAATTGAACTTTTCTTTGGCCTCGAGTCTCTCATGTCATCTTTTCTTCTCTGACTTTCCTTTAAAGCTCCCTTTCTCTCCAGCCAAGCTGCATGTTTCTTACTGACCTTGATGTAGATATATGATGACACAATGACATGAGAAAAAACAATAAAGACAGCAAATGTGTTTTCAATATTTCTCATCAGCTTTGATGTTGTAAAATAGCTGTTGGTGAAAAAGACACCATTATCTGTAGGATGAAAGGATGGTATTTTTAACGAAGTACAGATGTGGAGAACTATCATTAACAGGCCAGTAGAGCATGCTCAAACAGTGTTCCTTAGAAGAATATACTATTGGAATGGTGCTACCAATATTAAGAATATTAATATATCATGCTTGCTTTTAAGTGTTTAGTATAAAGGGATTGTTCCTTTTCTTTTTAGCAAAGGAAATATCCCTGGACTACCATTGTTTTACAAAACAACCAGTCAGGAACGTTGCAGTAGTATATCCTGGAATAGTCATCTCACTTGAAGACACATAGTTCATGAATATGCCCACCAGCCCCAATTTTCTTTACATTCACAAGATGAAAGGCTGAAAAGGCATTAGATTGGCAAACCAGCTTTGCTTTCACTGCCTTTAATAGCATGCTAAATCCAGAGATCTGGAAGCTGACTTCAGCAAAAATACATTAAATAGTGATAGCACTGCCTTTTGTCCACCCTGCACTAAACATGTTCCAAAGGCACAGGTTCCTACACCAACTTTAGTGAACTTAGTTTTAAAAGTGCTCATACAGACAACAATCTTTCCCAGCTGATTTTTGTAAAGTATTCAGGCAGTGTCCCCCTGCTACTGAGTCAGGAGTCCATTTCTGTCTAACGCTTACAGGCAGCAACCTCCAACAAAATCTATACAAAGAGTGAAAGAAGTTGTAAAGATAGTTATAATACTCACAAGTCTGTATGCACTGAGATGCTGTGGAATACTTAGCATTTGTGAAACTGTCACTGGCATCTCCAGAATTCTGCCATATAAATTGCAGGACCTAATAAAAACTTCTTAATCAATTTCCAGTTAAACTTTAAGTTGATACTTCTGGCAAGCAAGGTCAGGTCAGTGTAAAAACATAGGAATGAAATTTGGTATATTAATCACAATCAACATCACCATTATATATACACCTACCTAAAATCACAGCTATATGTATATATTTATTTGCTTATGTATTCATTTGGCCTTCTTTCAGGTTGATTTTTGGCAGCCAGACACTGTCACACTGGTAAAGCCAAAAATGCAAGTTGATTTCCGAGTTGAAGCTGATGTCTCTTTTGAGGTTGAAGATCTTTTGAAAGAAAGTGGAATGGAGTATAGGTAAGTTTGTTTTCACTACTGCATTTTTGCATAAAAGGAGATGGAAAGTATGGGGAAAGTATGTTTGATCTTTTCATATTGGTCAACTGATCTTCCTGTCACAAACTTCATCCCTCCTGTGGATGACTCTACTGGGTTCAGCTTTCTTGTGGCAGTTGAAATGTACTGTAGGTGCTCTGAGTTATAGAGGTGAGGTGAAATGTTGATAGAGGTAGGAGATGGGAAGCAAAGAGTTACTACTAGGAAATCCCTAGAGGTGAAAGGTCCCTGCAGGGTGACTACAGAAGGGACAAGAAAAATTTACTATTAAAGACAAAATGCAGCAAAGCTCTAGAAAGAGCCGGAACGTACACCAGATGGGTTTTCATGATAGTATCAGGGACCTGAAGCCAGAAAATGGTGAGCCCCAAGGGTCACCACGAAGAGCTTTCCACTAAGTTCTCTAACCTGCAGAGCAATAGCTCAAAAAAACCCCAACTGGTGACAAAGAGAAGACAGTTGCCAGATGGAGGGCAAGGAAGCAGTGAGAACAGATTCCCAGGGCAGCCTTGGGGTTACTAAAGTCACACAGCAGATCCATGTCAAGGATTTCTCCAAAGAGTGAACTCTTAATTAGCTCATATATTTCATAAGTATATTACACAGAAGTAAAAAAGCCCTCAATTTCCATGACCGAATACAAGTGTAGCATAAGTAGAGTGAATAGACCACACTGCCACAATACACATCCCTGAGAATGGAATCATTGTAGTGAGTAGCACGAATGGGAGGGGAAGGAGAAAAGAGCAACTGCTTGTACTTCATATCTCGGAGTCACTATGCAAGCATTAATTGAGGATGAGAAGTTGACTTTGGGTTGGAGTGAAGTGGGGCTGTCTGCCTTCATCGCTCCTTTAGCTCCACCTGAGCTTTGCAAATTGGCTCAGCTCATCTTGATTATCGGGCTTCTTCAATGTGTAATAGATATTCTGTCAACATCATGTACTCAGACACTGAAAGTCAGCATTATTTGATCAAATTCTCATGATTTCATTTGCTGGGTGGAGAGTTTTGTCTCTTGGCCCCATTGTTTTTGCCACCAGAACAAATTCCTTCATTGGACACCACACAGCTCTCATTAAACATTACTTTTATGATCTGCTAAATCCAAGGATAATCCATCCCTAAACTTACTGGCCTTGTGTTAACCATGTCTGATTTGGATGCTGCTAGGAGAATAGAATCTAAAAACATTCTAAAAGAAATAATTTTCAATAATGCCACAGCCCACATACAGCACAGGAATCCAATTTCAGTGGAATTTCCTCTTTGGCAAAGGAGGAGTTACTCTACATGTGTTAGTTTTTCCTATAATATTCATGAACTCCCTCAGGTCCATGCACAAATCTTTTGATTGCAATAAAGGCCATACTGTCTGGAAAGCGTCCCTGACAAACTTGAGTGCAGCGTCCTTGTGACAACCCAAGCTGTTACAATTCCTTTGAAGTGCAGCTGCAATGCCGTGACATCATGTCAATGTAGTCATTTGCACTGTTTGTTCTGAAGGCCGGTGGCGCCTCACAAAGTGGCCTCCTGCTCTTCTATCCAAGTCACAGATGATCAAGGACATATCCTGGATGAATAAGATTTGTAAGAATGTTAATACAAGCACTGGAAAAACAAGAGGACTTCATTTTTTGATAGCCAAGGTTGAAATACAAGCAAAAGGTCCTCAAGAGCATGCTCAACAATGAGCTGCCCCTTTGTGTCAGTCCCAGGGAAAGATCCAGATGGGATGCTGGGGTTTTCCTGCCATTGTTTGTTCTACTTTAATAGCCCACCTCACATGCAGTGAAGCAGCTTGGAGGATGGATAATGCCACCTGCAAAAGAGCTGTCAAACCACACCTAAACTTTGGAAGCTTGGTTTGACGAAGAACTTCGTCAGGCAAACCTCTCTGGGTTGCTGCAGTCTAACTGTCCTCCAGTGCCATAAGTTCGAGAGAGGGCCCTTTTCCTGCTGAGGCAGAGGCAATCTGGCAACATGAGGTCAGCCCAAAGCTCTTTGTCTACACACACTCAGTCTCAGCATTGCCATTCTTCCTAAAGCAAACTTGCTACCCTGGAGGTTTGTTAGTATGGCAGTAAGCAGGCAGGTGCTAATTAGGAAGAAGTTATTGCACCCTGATCATTCTAGCAGCAAGGTTGAGGCAGGAAGTAGGTTGAAACTTGAACCTAATATATTTTATTTTCAAACACATAAATCAACCCCCCCACACACACACATTTCACTTTACAATCCATGCAGCCTTAATTCCAGGAAGACCCTGAAATGTCTGTCTGGTGCTTGCTTTCCTGCTAGCAAACTGTGTATTTCTCTTCACGCTTTTCATGGTGCCTTATTGCAGAGTTCTGATTGACAACCTGCGGGCCGCAGTGGACGCCCAGTTTGACAGCAAAGCTCGTACCGCCAGTCACAGCTACGAAAAGTACAACAACTGGGAAACGGTAAAGTCTAGAAGCTTGCCACTTTATTTGATTGGTGCCTTAGCCTCTGTGAGCAAAATTGCTTCAGGTAGGCTTCCAGCCTTCTTCCCTTGTCCTCTTCTGTCCCATCCTTTAATATGATAACTCCTCCAAGCTCTCCTTCCTCTTCTCCTTTAGTGCTCATTACTGAGTTAATTTGTATAACCCATCCCCCTACACCAACTTCCTCTAGTTCTGCTCCCACTGCTGCAAGGAAACTGGCAGAAATCCAATGACTAGGCTGATGTGCTTCACTACTAGTTTGCTCTTTCTTTTTCACTCCTTCTCCCACCTCCTCTGATAAATAACTTGATTCCATTCCTTGCCCAAATTCAAACTCTTCATCTTCCACCCTAAGATCTCCCCTCCTCCCTCCTTTTTTCACAGCCACGCTCGTTTTTCCTGACAAGTTATCTTGACCATGTCGCTTTTCACATCTTTGCATCACGTTGCATCACAGTCTTTATATTTAAAAGTATAACAATCTGCCTTTTGTGTCTTTCCTTGCAAAAATCTTTCATTTTTGTGCCGGTCATTTCCCACTAAGCACCTGTTACGTTTTCAAACAGGAAAATTTATATTTCCTCCCCAAGTACTATCTGTAGATCATACACAGATCTAATCCATTTTCTTCCACCAGAACTCTCCTAAAAAAAAATTTCTATTTTTACAAGGCTATTAAAAAATAAAACCCAAAAGCTCCACTGACTGCAAAGATTATTTGCATGCAAAAAACCACCAACATCCGTAATGTCAACCATTATTTCTAATATTTTCTTGACAGTTTGTCTGGACCTGTCTGCTGTTTCTTGTCTTTTTCTTAGTTCATAGATTAGATAGCTCTTTGGGCATGAAATGCTTTTTTGTATGGATGTGGCAACTTTTTTGTGAGCTTCTGAAGGCACCTATAACAAAGAGAATCTGCTCCAATATTAAGATAATAAAGGCTGTTATTACTTCCCTTAAATAATAAGTAGAATGAAGGAAATTTTCTTTCTTTTATATCTGGCATTGGTAGACTTTTCCTACAAACCCCTGTCCAGCATTTGTCAGTAATTCAAGAATGATGAGTAAAAGAGCCATGAAACTCAAAAACATTACAACATGTAGAAGATTTAAGGAATTCAATCTAGTAAACTTAACAAGAAAAACAGTTTTCTTTTGTTAAGAGAGCTTAAGTGTTGACAAGGTCACAACTACACAGGGTTAGCATTCAAAGGGTTTTGTAATCCACCAGCCATACTCCAATGACAGGTTTAAATAAATTCATACTAGAAAAATCAGTTCAGACATACAGCTCTAGTACAAGTAGGAATTGATTCTTGGAAATCTACAAAATGTATCAAATATTAGGTCAAGTTAGGTGCTCAGAAGGACTGTTCTGGCTTGAAGCCTGTGAATTAATTACTCTGGACCTGAGGATAGAGTCTGTACATTTAACCTTCTTATTAAACAGATAGCTGCTTGGACTGCTGATATCGCCGCTCAGAACCCAGATCTTGTCACTCGCAGTGTGATTGGGGAAACATACGAGGGACGGCCGATGTATATTCTCAAAGTAAGTGCTTTCATTTCTTCGTGCCAGACCTTTCCTCTGTTAAATTCCACAAGATTATGATGTCTGTTAAAACACCAATGATGCTAAGACAGTAATATACATTTTGCAGAAAATCTAGTACATTTTTTTTCACTACTACTATGATTTGTTCAACTTTTAAGATTTTTTTGAAGAAGGGATATAATGAAATAATAGAAGTTCAGACATACAAATTTAACCACACTCTCAAGAACTATTTGAAGAATCATCTACATTTATGTTCTCTCCATCTGTTGTTTGCAAACCCATTTAGTCTAAAAGGATCTCTAAATCTCTAATTTCTCTAGGAATAGGCAACAAATTTATTTGGTTTTGGCATAACTCTTATGAATAAATAAGATATGATGGCTTAAATAAAGGTGAAAGGATAAAGATTACTTGCCAAAAATTGCATAAGCATTTACAATAATATATCATTCAAGCAAACAAGATCAACTCTTAGAGACACTACAGGAAATAAAACAACAGTGCAGAAAAATCAAATAATTGGGGAGGAGTGGGGTGGAAAGCTTATCTACATTAATAAAAATGAAATTATTATTATGTTTTAGCTAGAATATCATGGTCAGCTACAGCTGAGAACACTCCATAGATTTCCATTTAATCAAGGAATGCTGTATTTGGATAAAGTTTGACTTTTAAGGTCAGCAAGCTGAATGACTTTTTCTGCATACAAATTCTTTTGTTTAAGACATGGGGTTTGTTGTTTTTTTTTTATCCTAGATGGGAAAAAGTGGTCCAAATAAGAAGGCCATCTTCATGGATTGTGGTTTCCATGCAAGAGAGTGGATCTCCCCTGCTTTCTGCCAGTGGTTTGTGAAAGAAGTCAGTAAGCTTAATGATGAAAAAATATTTTACAAAATGCAACTAGTTTAAGAAAATATTAAGTGAGCAGCAAGAGCTGAGGAAGCTGCAGATTGCCTTTTTACCTCTAAATACCTGTCTGCCAACCCTTCTCTCAGTTCAGATATTCAGGGTGTAACTACCTGAACCAGATCTTAATGGTTGGACCTGTAATCTTTCAGCAGCCTAAGACTACCTAAAAGCATATGTAAGAGGTACTGACAACTACAAGGGTTACGTACACAGTCTATAAATTTCTTTTTTGCACCTGTAGTCAGAGAAAGGTGAGAAAAAAGCAAACAGGTAACATTATAATCACAGTCATGTTCTTTGCACAGGCATAAGGAGTAGGGAATAAGGAAATTCAGGGGCACATCAGAAAGCATCTAAATGCATGTCAGAACAGCTGTCTTCCTACGACATCAGGAGCCGTATTCCCTGCAACCAGCTTTACTCCACAAGGCAACAGAAAGGATGGAAACCTACCATCAGCTAAGCACAGAGTGCACTGAGGAAATGTACCAGAGAGAGGAGGAAGGCTATAGATGAAGCTCCCTAAACTTCACTTGAGGAGAGGGAAATGCTTTTATATCCCTTTGAGCTGCCACTTCAAGTTGTACAGGATGGTTTCTAAAACATGAAACCATATTCAGAAAAGAGCTGCACAGGTGGAATTAGCTTCACTCCAGGCTGGGATACTTTAGGCCTCGAATTAAACAATTTTATCTCCTTTGTCTTTTCCTTCTCCTCACCACCAATATAAAGCAGGTGAGAGTTATCAAATGCTACACAATCTTCTCTACAGAGAAGAAGTATATTCCCTGTCAATAGAGGGAGATCAATCAACTTAGCAGAACAGCTCAGTGATTGAATTTGAAATTTTGTAAGAATTTCTGCCAGTGATTGAATTTGAAATTTTGTAAGAATTGAAGACTGGAAGAATTGAAGATTAGGAAAAAAAAGAAAAAAAAGGCAAGCCCAGAAGCAGTAGCTGGTATTTAAAATGGAAGGAAAGGAAAGCCAAGGTACATGAGTGAGTCACGCTGGCAGAGGCATTGGTGGCAAGTATAATCTCAGTCTGATCAGCCAGCCATGCGGTTTTGCGCAGGGAGCAGTGGAAATTGAAAGTGACATCTCAGTGGAGTCAATGGGAATGTGATTTCATTATCTCCTAATAAGGCTGCAGACAGCATGTGCTACCATTTTTCTCTTAGCAATTCACGTCACTACAGCTGTCATTTTCACTGTCTGGTCACTTAATTAATGGGTGTACCTGACACCAGCAGCGGCTCTGCTCAGTGGATCCAAGTGTGGATAGGCAGAAGTGCTTCAAAAGCGCAGTCCTCTGAGCGTCATCAGTGGTTCACTTGGGACTGCTTCTAGACATAAAAGTTAGAAAAAACACCAGAGAAAAACATGAGCAAAGTGGACTGTTAAATGTATCTCCAAAAAAAAACCCAACCTAAGCATTAAAAAAAAAAAACAGGAAAAAATAAGTTCTAGTGATCTGAAATGGCTTTTCTAGATTCTACAGTCAACCTTCCCACTTGGTAGTCACAGGACAACGGATCCCTTTCTTTCTCCATTGCATTGCTCCTTGCGTTGTCCTTTACATCTGGGGAGACTAAAGGAAACATGGGCGCAACATACTTCTTAGAGCAAATTTCTATGACCATCGCATGTTCCCTCAACACTGATATAAATCTGAACAAGCATACAAAGTGCCAGGCCACGAACAATCAGGATACACAGGATTACAGGATTATGGCAGGAGTTCTTATATCTGTTATTCAATGTACATGTCTGGAAAAGTGCAGGGAAAAATCTTCCTCCCTTGTGAACATACGCATCCCCAGCATTACGCCTGGAAGTGTGTAAGGATGTTCTCTATAATTTTGGTTATTGATGAAATTTCTCTGCAAAACAGATATAAAAATTAATAGGGGAATAATTAATTTTCCTTCTCACATAAATTACGTCCAAACCTTTATGGTGTCAGGTAGTAGATAGAACTTTGCCTGTAAACAAGAAGCTAGTAGAACAAGAATCTTTCCAGTGATTTAATACCCTGTTCAAAACCAGCACTGCTTTACCATATAATTCATCCAACAGAATGAGATGGCTTCCTAACAGTGGTGTAGTTTGAGTCGGTGTAAACGCTCGAAGTATATGCAATAACAATGAGCTGGATGACTTCACTCTGGATTCATTAAATCCAGACCCAGGCCTTTCGATACAGATCTATAAATGCATCATCAGCTTTTTTCTACTTTTCTCCAATTAGGCTGTTGAGACCTATGGAAAAGATACTGTCATGACCACTCTTCTTGACAGCTTGGACTTCTATGTTTTGCCTGTTGTCAATATTGATGGTTACGTTTACACTTGGACCACAGTAAGTACATTCTTCTTTCTCAAGATCACTATTGCTGGAAAATCCAGCTGTTGGAACTTTCTCTTAGGTTTGATCTATGCTTCATACATCAAAATGTTGTGTTTAAGGACCGCATGTGGAGAAAGACACGCTCTGAAAATGCTGGTAGCCGTTGCCGTGGTACAGATCCCAACAGGAATTTTAATGCTGGCTGGTGCAGTAAGTGTCTCCTAACAATAGCTGCAAGTGATCATACAGAGGTGCAATAGAAGCATAATTATAGATTTTCCCTACCTGATGGTTGGTCCAGTTCAAGCTTGAGTGAAGACCACCAGTATAGCATTGTGGAGTATCTTGTGTTCAATTTTTGAGGCAGTTTTGGGCAAAAAACAGTATCATCAGTATGTCTACTTCTATGAACAAATATATATACACACATATACATATATACGTACACTTTTCTATGAGTGCAGAACAGAAACTGAGTTTGCTTTTGGCTGGTTTCACTTAGTGGACAGGGGTTTCTTTCGAGGGGTTTTCACTTGGTTCCTAAAAATGGAGAAGATATGCAAGGAGAGGATTGTTAAGTAGTAAAGCAAATCAATATCCCAAATCATTTAGATAATACAGGGCTTTACATCAATACTCATGTTTTTTCTACTATGCACACTCTACAAGGCATATTTATTTAATGCTTTGTCATGTTGCCCAGTGTCTTAACTATCTAATAAAATATTCTCTTCTCTGATATGGCACATATGTCAGTAGGATTTCCAAGGCTTATCTACAAAAGTGGTGTAACATAACTCTCTTAACAACCAGCTTTTTTTATCAAATGCTCATTAAATTCACCTTTCTTCCCAGCTCTTGGGGCTTCGAAAAGCCCCTGTGACTCCACTTACTGTGGCCCTGCACCTGAGTCTGAAAAGGAGACCAAGGCTTTGGCTGATTTCATTCGTGAGCATCTTTCTACAATCAAGGCATACTTGACGATTCACTCCTACTCCCAGCTGCTCCTGTTTCCTTATTCGTATTCTTACCAATTACCATCGAATTACGAGGAACTGGTAAGTCACTTTGTCATTTTGACATACTGAAAAGAATAAGTAAAAATCATCACTTGCTATTTAGGTCCATTTAACTTCAAGCAGTTTCTTTAACATCTGGAAAGAATCTGTACTGCCAGTTTTTGAAAATACTTCAGTCTTTCATAGCAAGAACAAGGGAAACCATGATGGTTTCAAGATAGTTCAAGCACAGGATAAACTCAGGAGGCTTATTTCATTTCCACATACACCATGGATTTGCCATAAGGTCAGGTTTGTCTTCCAATCATGCTACACAGAAACCCACTGTGCTGTGCAGCACTGCTTCTTCCTGACTCAAGAGGTTGCTGTGTATGTAGCTTTAATACATTACAGGGAAACGTTATGCCCTGTAAATCAATCTAACAGCTTGAGAGATTGTAATAACTATGAAATGACTGAACAGGTATCAGCAACAGCAGACAAGGACCTCTGTTTACCACTTCCTACCGCACCTTAGTTTGCTAAAGTAAAATGGAGAAACTCCTATTGATACAGGTTCAGGACAACAAGGCAGTTTTCTAATCAAAATTATAATTAAAAATAGTTAGATAGAAAACAGATAAAAAAGTTTTGAGGCCTTTCTAAACAGGCCTGGATTCAAACACACCTTTTATTTGGAAGAGGAAAGGATGAATGTGGAGTTTTAAAGGACAATGCCTCTCCTATTCATCCTAGAGAAAGGCCATTTAAGTAAGATAACAACAGTC
Source organism: Calidris pugnax (assembly GCF_001431845.1). Lineage (NCBI taxonomy): Eukaryota > Metazoa > Chordata > Aves > Charadriiformes > Scolopacidae > Calidris > Calidris pugnax. The sequence continues at coordinate 8,445,678 of NW_015090872.1, read as the reverse complement.
TGGAATTTTATTGGGCTTTTATCCTTAAAAACAGAAAGAAGAGTTAAAACTATTACATGAGTATAAAAGTTGTAAACATTTTATAAGGCCAAAAATCATCAATCATGAATAATAAAATTACTTCAGTTCTCTGGCATATTAGCAATTAGAAGCTGTCGGCAGGGAAAACAACACAGCAAAACAAAACAAACAAATCTTGATTCCCTCTCTTCCCTGGATGCTGCCAAAAGTCCAAGGCAACAACAATGTGTGTTGCTCTGCTGTGCAGGTTTGACAGATTTATGAGTGCTCCCAAACAGATGTCATGATTCTGAGGCACAAATACAAACTGGGGCCAACAGTGAAGTTTGTTGTGACATATTTTACACTTTAAAAAAAAAAGAGGGTGAAATTAAGATTAAGATTTTGTTTTCTTAATTTATATTGCAGAAACTTTTAATTATAATTATTCCAGGGAACTGTAGTAATTTCTTGTCTTCAGTTTTACAAAAGCTTCACATTTCACACATTGCAGTTCAGTCTAAAGTAATAAAACAACACAAAACCCTTGAAGCTGCTTTGTTGTCAAGATCACAAAGTTCCCATGTGTTAAAGATTTGCATGACATTCTGCCCTATTTTTCGAATCAAGAGCAAATGTGATGAAACATAACTAAAAGTACAGCATGTTTCTCACAGTATTAAATGGAAAAAGTTTACATTGACAGCTCATTATTAAAACAATCCTTAACAATAGGAAAGAACCTATGTGCTTTTCTAGGTTTTCAAATTCTTTTAATCAATTAAAATTTTATATTAGCAATATTCTATTCTAATACACAGTAAAATTTAACAAATGACACATACTAAAGTTCTACAATTTTTATCAATAAAAACTCTCTTTTTCTGCCATAGAGGACAATTCTGCTATTACCATTCAGCATAAAAAAATAAATAGCAAAGGAATGCAGGCTATATATTTCTCTTCAGCGATTTGATTTCACTTTGTAAGTTAGTTTTTCCAACATCACTTTATCCTATATTTTAAATCGGGCACACTGATCCCAGAGGGAGTTCCATTATTTCCCACTACAAAGCAACCACAAATCTCACCACCATGACAAGGTGACCTTATGAGTGTTTTTCACTTCTTTAATTAAGAAAAATATTTCCTCTATTGGTGATCCCAACAAAAAGACAGCAGGATCCCAGAGGTGTTCCACTTGTGCAGTATCTGATTTTAACAAGGGAAGATTTCTTGCCAAAAATCCTTCTTTTGGAGAATGAGATCAGAGCGTCACCCAATCAACATTGTCTGTAGTTAGGATAATTAAAGAGAGAGGGCCTAAATCACTCCAGTGTCAGTGGATTAAATAGAAAGACTGACTTCAACAGGCTCTGGATCAGGTTTGAAAGTGCAGCTTTTCAGCTTACTTCAGAACTAAATCACATTCATTTAAGCTGTGACTAAAGAAAATTTAAGATTTTCAATCAACAATTGGACTTGCTTGAAATGAGACAGCTACCAAAAGAGATATTATTTTGTTTGCCAATTGTGTTTCATGTCCAAAAGTTCTGTCTAGATTTAGAATTTAGAGAACCGCTGAAGAATGAGAACTCAACTTTCAATAGAAATTGTTTGGGCAAATAAAAGGATCATAAATCATTTTGAAAATGAAGAAGCAAAATTTATAGTGCCATTATCTTATCTTGGATGTTATTTTTACTCTGACAGATCTAATAAATTAAAGGAAATATAGTTGCAATTTCTTATCTCCTTCAGTGAGGAACTGGACATGTGCTTAAACAAAGCCTCACATGTCTGCTTATCATTAATGACATTTTGTTCCGTTGTCTTTAATTAAAGGTAGCATAATACCATGGGTCTTATGCTGCATTCCAGTATCTGAGATATAGAAGGGCACAAAAATTGAGTACTTTGAGATTGAAGACAATAAGTCTGAAAAAGAGAAAGATCTAGAGAGCACTTGGACCTTCCTTTCCTGCAAGCATGTAAACATGTCCTTGGGGCTCAAAAGATTTTTTCTGTTCATAGCCTCAAGAAATTTCCAGAAGGCATAAAACTGTTCTGGTTTCGATTGCTCAGGTAGAACAGGGCACACTAAGAATCCCAGACATCCTTTATGCTCCACTGCATTGCTACAGTAGATAAGAAAAATCTCATTATTACTGTAATTTACTTGGAGTTGGGGATTAGAACTATTCCTCAACCACCCCCAGCCCTGGGGTGTAAAACATGATGAAAGTCACATATGTCCCTTTCTTCCTGCAACTTTCCACTCTTCTCCTGAGATGCACGAGGAGCACTGAGGATCTCAAGCCCACAGCTCACAAGGATTTTCCCAAAACTTTTCTCTCTTTGTTCAGGGTTGTTGTTTTGTTTCCCCCCTGCCCTCCTGGGGTGCTGCACAAAACTTTCACTGTTATACAAACACTACTTGAACAACAAAAATAAAAATATCCAAGACGGGAAAATCTAGGTCAGGAATTTCTCAGAAGTTACACAATATTCTTGTGATGACACCCTGAAAGAAATATGTATTCCTTTTGGTGAATCACATTTTGCCTGCTTCATAATCCTCTTGACTTATTCTTTACTATACCCTGGAGTGTTACCCTGCACACAGAGTACACGCTCAAATCCATCTCCTACAGAGAACAGAAGCATTAGCTTTTCACAATTAAAAAACATGCTGGCAAGAGCAGTATCTCTCCACACCCCAAAAAGATTATCTTCATTTTACTATTCACATTTTCGTCCTCTTGCAATAAAGAACTCTGTATTTAATCTTACTTTTCATAAACAGTTCAGCCCATATTTTTTTAATCAGTTTGTATTTTGGCCTTAGTTTCCTATTAGGTCACCCTATGCTTTCCTCATTTTCACCAGACAAATCTAGCTTTATCAGTTCTTGTTTGTATTTGAATTGGCTCTGAACTATGGTTTGATAGGGTAGAGGAATGTGCATCGTGCCCTTCCTTCCTTTCCAGATTCAATTCCATCTCTCATTCAAACAACAAATTCAGCGCCAAATAGATGTCTCTAGCCAGCTCATACTCGTTGTCAGATTAATGTATGTGTATTATTACAGTTTGGCAGGCTGCAGAATAATATAATAATTTACAACCTAAGATAATTTTCTAGACCCAAGATTTCAGTTTGTATCACTTGAAGGCACACTGGCCACATGGGCTTTTGTTTAAAATCACCGAAATTCACCGTCCATATTAGGTTGGTCCAGCATTTCATTTGCTCCTTAGTGCTTAAAATAAGACACAGTAGAAAGTGGAGATATGCCCAGAGTCTGTGCAGCCTGCAAGAAAAGTGAATTTCAAATATATTGCATGACTTTGTGAATATCAGTCCAGTTATTTAACCTGGGAGCAAAGTCTTTTTACTCCTGACTTTATTCCTAAATGTGTTTAAGATATATGAAGACCTGTGGGTAAGAACAGCAAAAATCCTATCATCTAAGGGACTCAGACATACCAATGAGGAATTGCAACCTATGCTGTTGATATATTGCACTAGCACATTGCGAACTTGTGTGATTGTACTACTTGTTTCAAGTAAATATTGGTAAAGTCAACTGGGAAGCACAACAAACAAGAAAGTAGGCAGAAGAGCAATAGTTGCAATTGGCTTTACAACTTCTCCACTGAGTTTGCCACAACAGGTGTCCCACAATAGCACTGCTCTGCATTGACAGTCTTACAATTGTGAAAAGGATGCTTTTAGTAGCAGCATCTTCCAGATGAAGCTCATGTATGACTCTGTTCACCTGAGCTCAGTCACACTGGAAACTCCCTCACCAGGGACTGATTTCTTAAACACTCTGTGAGACTGCCACAGAGAAACAGGCTTGCAAAGAAAAAGCATCATACTGAAGTCTTCCACTTGGCTGGATTCCCTGGACTCTTGGGGGACATGCTTAACCATTAGCAACAGTATAGTGAACTGAATTACACACCAGCCATGGACTCTTCTGAGGGGAGGCTGTTTTTATTGGCAAAACAGGAGGTCTCAGAAGTTTAGCTTCATTTGGCAAAAGCTAACTTTGCAAATGGCACATTTTCAGACTTTCATTACAAAGGAAGTTGAGGGTCACTTAAGTAGCACATGAGACCGAGGTAAAGTCAAAATACAGTTTTCAGCCTCAGGCAAATCAGTGAGGGAAGACAGCAAGAGGTCCAGTCAATCAGTGAAAAAGCTTCTCCAGATCACTGTCAGGATGAGGGTGAAGGGAGTTGTCCACATGCAGCAGCTGCATAATCAACGTCCCTGAAGTGTTGTTAAGCAGCAGCAGTTTGCTGGCAAACTCCAGAAGCCGGAAGATACAAGAGTAAAATGAGGGAGATGCTCCCAAAAAAATTACCTATTAACACACAGAAGGTGCTCGGCCTCATAATTTATCTTGTTAGTTCAAAACTCCAGATGTGGTGAGAAAGAGAGGCCAGTAACATATCTTTCATTAAAGGCTAATAACTGAAAAAATAGGTTTAAAGGTCATGAATTATGTAAGATAATGGCTACTGAGAAGAGAACTTTGCTGTCTCACTGGCCCATGCACTCTACACAAGATCAAGCAAATATTAGTAATTGCTGTGTAAACACAGATGGGTGCTCGGCGCAAGGCGTGCTACCTTCTGCTGAAACCACCAGCTCTGTGAGTTCAGCTGCAAGTCAGAAGCTGAAAAGCTATTTCTGCTCCCAGTTACAAGGAGTGTAATTTGGAGTTATTTCTAGGACTTGAGGACGCCAGTTGTTTCTCTGCTACTATAACTCTAAGCAAAATTTTCCTTGCAAGAGAGGGATTTTTAACAGTAAAAAAAAACCCCAACAAAAAAAACAATGAACAAACAATCAAACCACAACAATTCAGTTAAGCCAGTTACACAAAGAGATCTAGAAAAACACTGCACAGCAAAGAGTGTCCTTAAAGGTCAAGAAGATAGTGATATTTCTCCTTGCAGCTGTATTCCAAATAACAGACAGGCTTGAAAGTCAACCTTTCACAGCTAAATATAACTTTCCCCTTTGGAAAACGCTAGGCATTACTTATATACACCTCCATATAAATCTCCATGTTATTTCCTTTTTATGGATGGCTTTGAGTAATTGTGCTTTTTTTAAGAAAAGAACAAAAATTCCTCCTATTTTGCATTTATAGTCACAAATATTTATTTCATTTTCATTATTCTTGCTAGTTTATGTTATATTATTATTAAGAGGTGACTTGAGTTCCTAAAAATAAAAAAAAAAATCAGATACCAAAACTTCTGATAAAGTTTAATTTTGTGATCAAATCATAAATGCACAGCCATGTTTTTCATTTAGAGAGGGTCATTTAAAATACCATCTTGATCTCCAGCCTGGAGAGCTTGAGGAAGTTGTTTATTTGGATTCCAGGCTCCTAACAGCTGGAAATCTCCACTGCTCTTTCTACAAATCTCTTTTTACAGCTTCCTGGCCAATAATAAAAAATCCCTCAGGTAAAAAGATTTCCTGACGTACTTTTTCTGGTATCTGTTCTGGTATGATTTAAAGCCATCATCTGGCAGTTGAATGAAAGGAATGCCCCATTCTTCCCAAAGAGCAGCTCCGCTGTTCTACTGTCCCTACCAAACAATTTATGAGACAGAGATCAATAGGTCCATACATAATGTCAGACTATCTTTACATATTTAATTTCCAATTTGCATATATTTAAAAAGAGGAAAAATCAGGTTACATTTAAAAATTCATCTACTATTGAGAGAAGATTTGGCTTAATCTCAGATGCTGGTTAAATGTATATATTATAAACAAAAGATGACTAAAGAAAACACAGTATCACTAGCAGATGGTCTCTAACCTCTACAGTTCCCTCAGTGTGTGTTAAGAATTGCTATGGATTTCAGAAAAATCAGCTTGTTAAGGGATTTTAAAACCCCAACAAAACAAACAAACAAATAAAAAAAAACCCCAAACCCCAACACTCAGCTCAGCTCCCCCAGTTGCTCTGAATCCAAGATTGTAAAATGCAAAGCAACAACATTCTTCCTACAACTGCTTGTGTTTGGACAATAGAGAGGCCAGAAACCAAATCCCACGTTCAAGTACAGCCAATGTTATAGATGGAAGGACAAGCTTCAAATAGTCTTTGCTCTGCTGCCTTTAAATATTCTTAATGTGCTACATGACCACAAATTCCTACAGCAAACTCCCATAATACTAGGATGTTCAAAATCCAATATCTTGGAATGGGGAAACACTTGCAATTCTGCAATAAAGCAGGCTGCCAGTGTTAATGCAAACATATTTTGGTGCTGTTTTGTAGAAGCTGGGAAAGCTCTCTCACTTAACTAAGATTTTCTAAACATGCTGTCCAAGATGCCATTTCAAGTAATTCACAGGAATACTTGAAACATAAGGAAGAATAGGATTTTACAATATATCTTCCACTGGGAAGTAAGCCAGAGTATAACCTACAGAGGAAGAAGGGACTGGAGGAAATTCCTGGAATACTAAGCCATTCAGCTGAAAGCTATAAAGATATGGCAACCCATTGCTTATTCTTATACTGAACATCTGCTTTCAAAAATCATTCGTATTTATCATCTGTTAGTAATAGTTTTCATGTTTTATTACCAACATGCTGTATAATGAAGAACGCGAAAAGGACACGTTCCAAAGAAAAGTCTGTAATTTTCCTTAATGCAAACGTACAAAGCTTCATAGTACTATTGATGGGCCTGATCCAACCCTCACTGAAATCAGTGGGAGTTGAGTGAGTCCCTCTGTGCACAGGAAATGAATTGCAATTAATGAGACTACATATGGTTCCAAGGTAATTTATGCCTTTTTCTGGCTGTTAATATTTATAAGACCTTAATCTGCTTCCACTTGTATCAGTGTTCAACTCCACTGACTAAACTGACTCTACTCTAAATTTATAGCTGCACAAATAGAAGAAAGGCTATTGTATGTTTACAATTTACTGTACCAAATTATTGTTATTCTCTAAGATTCTCATACCTCTAAATGAGATTTCTTCTTTAGTTTTAATATTATACAAGTTTTTTCTAAGTAAAAAAAAAATCCTGTCACCTATTGTCCCCTTGCCTATCCAAAGTATACTGGACTATACACAACAGGCTGTACATCAATAGAGCAATACCCAGACTGGACTATACTTCATCAAAGCTTGGAGAACAAGCTCTTTACTGATAAGCTCTTTTCACTACAATAGGACAAGCTCTGCCTTGTCAGCTACTGACATCTAGTCATTCTGAGATGTGAACAACAGTTTGAAAATCAAAACTTCTCAAGCATAGCTTTTCAGTGTATTCAACAATGTATTTTCTGAGATTCACTCAGAAAATCTGCACTTAGCATTCTTCTTTTCCTACAGAATTACATTGCTCGTGAAGCATCCAAACAGCTGGCCAGTTTGTACCACACCAAGTATACATATGGCCCAGGAGCTACAACAATCTGTGAGTAATGGCCTAAATATACTCACCATCCATATTAAGTGCTACTAAGACTATCAAATGCAGTTTTCTAGCGATTCTCATTCTTCTTCCACTTTAGCTTATTTACATTTGCTTGCTTGCATCAGCTGGAATGAAGCTCACAAATGGCCTAAAATCACAGAAGTTTTTCCATGAGCAGGAAAAATCAGTTAATTCACCGAATGCTAATTTTTCTTCTCTGTCCTTTCTGCATTTCTGGCTATGTGACAAGACTTCTTTAAAGTATATCACATTTCAACATGTAGCTGCACTTTCCCAGTTAAGATTTATTTTATTTTTTTATCAACAGATCCTGCTGCTGGGGGCTCTGACGATTGGGCTTATGATCAAGGCATCAAGTACTCTTTCACTTTTGAGCTCCGAGACACTGGTAGATATGGTTTCATTCTCCCTGAATCTCAGATAAAGCCAACCTGTGAAGAGACTATGCTTGCTGTTAAATACATTGCCAATTATGTCCTTGAGCACTTGTATTAGAATGAAGTTCTAAAAAATATTAAAGAAGGTGTTATTCAAAGATGCCTTCCTTTTTTTCTTACCTAAAAATAGTGGTTTGTAATTCTCCTTACTTAATGTTGCTAGTCATATCCTTAGTCCACCATAGGTCAATAAAACTACAAGTTTGTCAAGAGAAATTATATCTTTTATTAAGGAAACTGATACAGTCAAGGGAGTCTAAAAAGAAAGACCAAAAGAAACTTAATCAAATTAAGGTAAAGTTTGCCTTAACGGTCAAAACTATCCTAATTTAATCCAGAGCAGACAGTGGAGCATTAGAATTTATACAGCCTGAATGCTAAATGCAATGAAAACAGTGAGGCGATTCATAGAAACACACTTTCATCCAACCATTCATTGCCTTAACGGCAACAGTAGCAAGGAAAAGTTCACATCACATGTTTCTAAAATGATGTTAGCTGTGATATGTTCTTGTGAACTTTCTCAAAACCCGCCCTGGATCTGCTCCATCACTGAAAGCTAGTGTGGATCCAAGGTCACTGCTGATCCGATCTGAACTCGGTGCTGAAGTTTATAATTACTATTAGTTTTAAAGACCAAGACTTGATACAAATCCTGCTATAAACTTCCCTGCATGTAAGGCTCTCACACTCACTACAGTAGCATTTCTCAAAATATTCTGAGAATCCTGGTACTTCCTGGGGCCCCACATGTTCCTACTGTCATGAGCGGAAGAATCATAAACAGCCATAAAGACTAAGTCTGGTGATAAATGATAACTGTTTCTTTCATGAGAAGCTGTAAAGAATTATCCCCTCCCAATCAATTTTCTGTACAGGTAACGTGGGTCTGATCGGGTCAGAGTGATTGAGAGTGATAAATAGCCACTCTGGGTAGCTTCCTCACGCAGCTGCAGAAAATGTGTTTGGCATTTATTAATGCTGTTTAGAGCTTGGCTAATATGGGACACACTCCACAGAAAGATGGGGAAAAAACCTTATGTCAATACAGAACCTGGCTGATCTCCCTGCCATTGCTGGAAGCTCTGAACAGAGACTTCCGCTGCCCGTCGGTGCTCCTGGAATTAGCGCTGTTCTGGCAGGTCCCCAGCCCGTGCACTCAAAACAGCCTGTGAAATGCACCTTATGGATAAAATGGTTCTTCCAAGAAAATCACCGTATTCAGACATCTCAAAACTAAGTGTTCTCCTTTTTTTGCCTCTTCTCTGTGCAGAGAAATAGAAAGGCAAGGTCCAGCTCGAAATGACACTTTCATTTACATTTATAAGAAAAAGAAAGGAACACATCCACTAGCCCACTCCAAGGAGCCCAGCAGCACTCAGATTAAACCAGTCCTCACACACAACTGATCCATCTGGTTTTGATCATTGGTGAAACTGAACCCATGTGCGAAAGTAGCACGTACTAGTAAAAAAGACATGCAATTCTGTTTTGCAACAGAAGTGGGGGGAAGGATAATCATCACTAAAAATAGCACAGGATGCAAGCAGAACATACTGGCCAGAGCCAAACATGTCAAAGGGCAGAAAAATAAATTTCTCAGAATATAAAACATTTTGGCTAATTTTAACTAAGCATTAACTGGAAAAAAGGAAACATTGCACCCATTTTTAAAGAGTAGAAAGTAGGACCCTGGGAGCTACTGACCCATCAGCCTCACCTCTGTGCCTGCAAAGATCATGGAACAGATCCTCCTAGAAGCTATGCTAAGGCACATGGAAGACAGGGAAGTGATTCAAGACAGCCAGCATGGCTTCACCGAGGGAAAGTTCTGCCTGACCAATCTCGTGGCCTGCTATGATGCAGTGACTACATCAGTGGACAAGAGAAGAACTATGGATGTTGTCTACCTGGACTTCTGTAAGGCCTTTGACACAGTCCCCCACAACATCCTTCTCTATGAAAGGAAGAAATATGGATTTGATGGGTGGACTGTTCAGTGGATGAAGAATTGGTTGGATGGTTGCATCCAGGGGGTAGCGGTCAATGGCTCAATATCCAGATGGAGATCAGTGACAAGTGGTGTCCCTCAGAGGCCTGTATTGGGACCAGTACTGTTTAATATCTTCATCAATGACATAGACAGTGGGATCAAGTGCACCCTCAGCAAGTTAGTAGACAACACCAAGCTGAGTGGTGCAGTTGACACGTCTGAGGAATGGGATGCCATCCAGAGGGACTTGGACAAGCTCAAGAAGTGGGGCCACGTGAACATCATGAGGTTCAACAAGGCCAAATGCAGGGTCCTGTACCTGAGTTGGGGCAGCTCCCAGTATCAATACCAGCTGAGGGATGAATTGATTGAGAGCAGCCCTGGTGAAAAGGACTTGGGGGTACTGATGGAAGAAAAGCTGGACATGAGATGACAATGTACACTCGCATCCCAGAAGGCCAACTGCATCCTGGGCTGCATCAAAAGCAGCATGGCCAGCAGCTCTGAGCAACCTGATCTAGTTGAAGATGTCCCTGCTTATTGCAAAGAGGTTGGACTAGATAACCTTTAAAGGTCCGTTGCAATCCAAACTATTGTATGATTAACAACCACTCAGGGACTATCCTGACTATAACTGTATTATGTTGGAAGGTATCACAGGCCTTACACAACTGCAAGGTGAATTGTTGATATCCAGCACAATTCATCACTAGGAAGGCTCTGTGTAGGACTGCAGACAACCAAACACACAATTACAAATATTGTTGAGGGTAAGTCACAGCACTCAGCAGCTCCAACAGTTTAGGGTTACCCCAGTTGACTTAAAACTGTGACTCCATGGCAGGATATGGCACACATTTGGTACCTCTGACATTCACAAAGTCAAATCACAGCATGGCAGTGATATGCAGCTTTTCTGTGCCTTTTCCACAGATGGCACTCCTTAGCACCTCTGGTCAAATTACATAGATGAAGTGAAGAAGAGCAAGTAAATGTGATATATCATCCATGCAGCTTGGAACATAAACCAAAGAATATATAGGAGAAATTTAAGCAGGAAAGGACATTCTGTTAGCAGGTAAGCTGTTAGAGACACTAAAAGAAAACACAGAGAGGAAGCAAAGGTTCATCAACAAGTCACAATGCTTCACAGTTTAGCATTCCTTTAAAAAAAAACATAGAAAAACTATATGCAAAATGATTGACAACATATTTTCAAAGATGCCATCGTCATTATTTGGAATCAATTCCTCAGTTATGAAATAATTCTTACACAGAATCAGGAGAGACACAGCAAAAGAAATAACAACACGCTATATGGATGATGGAGGTACATTTTGACATTTGTAAAAGGTGGGCTTTTTCAAAAATTCTAAAGAAAAATTTCCAGTGTTCTCCAAACTGAATCTTTTTCTTGCTTTCTAAACCAAAATAAATGTGTAAAGAAACAGTAAATATTTTACCATGTTAAAATATAAATAGAATCCACCTCACAAACAATCTGTGGTTTTGACTTTGATTTCACAGCTTAAGCTGAGTCTTTATTGTGAACACTATAAGCCTACAGTGTAGTTTTGTGACATATAAGAATATTTTAAACCCTAATCATGTTTATGAAAAAAAAAAAAAAACCAAGAAAAACCAGGGGAGTAACTGCAGCCCTGACATACCTGGGAATTTTGTCAAGAATGGAGGACTCTATCAAAGGAATACCAGCAATGCATACTCACAGCAGGGAATGCCAGCGGTGTCCTGGGCTGCATTAAGGAGAGTGGTGCCAGCAGGTCAAGGGAGGTGGTCCTTCCCCTCCACAGCGCTGGTGAGGCCAAATCTGGAGTGCTGGGTCCAGCGCTGGGCTTTCCAGTACAAGAGACAGGGACACACTGGAGAGAGTTCAATGAAGGGTCGTAAAGTTGATTGAGGGACTGGAGTATCTGTCATTCAAGGAGAGGCTGAGAGAGTTGGGATTGTTCACCCTGCAGAAGTGAAGGCTCAGGGGAATCTTATCTATGTGTATAAATACCTGATGTGAGAGCTTACAGAAGACAGAGCCAGGCTCTTCTCAGCAGCGCTCAGTGACAGAACAGGAGGGAACAAGCACAAATTAAAGCACATGAAACCCCACGTGAACACAAGACTTTTTTACCGTGCAGGTACCCAAACACTGGAGTAGGTTGCCCAGAGAGGTTGTGGACTCTCCATCCTTGTAGATGTTCACAATTTGGACACAGCCCTGGGCAACCTGCTTCAGTTGACCCTGCTTTGAGCAGGGGGTTGAATTGGATGGTCTCAAGGAGTCCCATCCAGCCTCAGCTGTTCCATGGTCCTGTGAGACTAATCTCAACCAAGGACCGAGATGAGCAATTTCAGCTTTCCCTATTTTATTTATATTGCTCCTTTAACTAGATAATTAGAAAAGGATCATTCTGTCTTCTTGGTTAAAAATCACATCAAAAAGCTGCCATCTTTCTCGTATTAAGCTATTGCTTAGCTAAATACAGTCAAACAGTCAATTCACCTCAGTGCTCCAAAACTCAAAAGAAATTAAGGACTGACGAAGTGCTTTAAAGCCAATGTACTGTCCAGGAGCCAGGTCTCACAGGAGCGATACCTGAGATACCGGATCACTCACACAGGAAATGTCCCTTCAGTACAGATCACAGTTACAAAGGCGTGACAAAGGCAGCACTACACACATTCCTGATTCTTTAATATATAAAGCAGGTAACTCATACGCAAAAATGAATGAAGTACACTAAGTCCCAACAGTTGTGCGAGTTAAACACACGCTTCTGGGGAATATATTTCCAAGTTTGCTCAAAGTTCTCAAGCAGCTGCTGACACATAGTGGTAATTCAGAGAAGGAAACTTTTGTTTCTTAATGATCCAGGCTCAACTGCCTCAAAAACTGTGCTAGAACTACAACTCAGCCTATTCTGAACTCTGCTTTGCTGACATATGGCCCCAGTACGCTTCCTGTGACTTTGAATTTTTCCAAGGACAGATGTGGGCTTTGCAGTGAAACAGGTTGCCTCTGTGCTCCCCACTGCACTCTGAACAGCTGCATTACAGCTGCAGTCTTTTACCACAAGAGGAGAGGGAACAGCCAAATGTCGCTTTCGAGAACGGGATTGCACACCTATGCTTTACAGGAAGGATGCTAGGCTACTTGCAGTAAACTTTGCAACCACAGAAAAATAGATAATTTGCTATAAAAAAGTGAGTAAATACAGCTTAGCCAAGAAATACAGAAATATTGCAAAACATGTAAAACTTTTTCTTCAAAACTTTTTAAACAAAGCACTTTAGTTTCTTGGCAAACACTGAAGTTTTTCCTTTCTGTATTTAAGAGAAGATCTAAGATGCTTAACTCTGAAGTTCTTCAAGGAAAGTATGAATCATATTGCTTTTTTATAAAATCAACTCCCAATTTCCTGACTTCAGGGGGAAAAGAATCAAATATTCATGTTTCTCTAATACACTGATAAATTAAGCCATAAGAACAAGCATAAAGACTAATGGAAAAAAAAAAAGGGGGAAACAGTTCATGAGTAATGCAGGAGTAATGGCTGTCATCCCTCCAGGTCCCTGTGCTGCTGCTGACATGAGAAAGTGAGGCCACGGGAGCACAGCTCAGTGTCACAACGATCAATCAGTTCAAGTCCAGAAGTGATACAGCTCAGAGCATCTCTGTTCCTACCAGACTTCAGCCATAATCTAATCAATCTGCTGCAAAAATCAAGAGATGCTAGTAAACTTTAAAAATGACAAACAGAACTCAAAAGACAAATATGCTGTGATGCAGCACTGACATCACTGTTGACATGTATATTCCATCATCACTCATCAGTATCGTCCCTTCTCTGGCATTGCAAATGTGCAACATTCTCAGATTATGAAACTGTAAATACAGCGCTAGATGCAAAAAGCCTGCTTTTCATTGATATTTTCATGTTCCTGTTCATAAATTGTGTGTGCATAAAGATAATAACCTCACATATGTTAAATTTTAGAAGTTCAAGTGCTCAACTTGGCAGAAATATTCCGATGTCGAGGTTTATAGTACATTTAAATTCAGAAACTGAGAATCTTTTCTCTTAAAAAAATATCCTTCGCCTATGACAACAGATACTCTGCTCACCCGCTCTTTCCTGGGTAATGCCACCAAGGTCTGTGAATTCACTCTTCATCCACCCTGGAGTAAATGAAAGGAAAAGCAAGTCCTCCTTGTGGTATATTCAGCTAATGAGTTTGGGCCCATTGAAATCAATGATTATTTCACTCAAAAACTAAACTCTGAATACAGCAAAAAACATAGGAATTTCACAGAAGTTTTTTTATGTTGTTTTTCACACAGCTTCTATTAATTCTTCAATGATTTTTTTTTTAAATGTGCCCAGAAATGGAATGAATAAAGGGTTTAAAAGGGAATGTTCATTTTATACAGACTTTCAGAAAACTATTCTTACATTTTTCTCCACAAATGGAAATGTTCATGACCTGAAGGCTTTCATTAAGCATCATAAATAGAACATTTCCTATTCGAGTGGAACTGGAATTCCTAATGACACAATGATGTTTTATACTTTCCCTCTTTCGATATGTATCGTTGAATCACGTCTGAAAAGCAACAATATAATCCTTATAAATGTGGAATATCTTTTCTCCATTTAAAAGGAAGGCTGAATAGAAAATGATGCTCTATTTCTAGCTTTTGTCACCACTATTCCTTTGCAGTTTCAGTCTCTCACATCTCTACTTTAAGTTATACTGTCACTGACAGCAGTTGTCGCAACAACATATTCAGCAATAAAAAGGTTAGAAAAAATGAATTATAAAGATTCTTAACACAAAATGAATTTGTATTATATGCTTTCTAAATTAGAAAATCCATTACACCTAAGAACTTAAAAAAAATAAGCAAATTTGAATTTCTTTTTAAAAAAGCCATATTATACTGTACTCACACTGGACTTTGTTCCGGTATCTGCGTATTTTGGAATTCATGAAGCAGCTTATTTCCTAGGATTGCAATAACATGCAGCTAAGAGAGGAGAACTTCATTGTTAAATTGCATAGCCCAGTATAAACTCTGGCTAACAGTGAAAAAGTAGTTATTGAGAGGCAGTTCTTCATTTTATGTGCACTAAAATATTCAAGTTTATTAAAACCTAAAATATCAAAACCAGAAAGATTCCAGTACCCTCATGTTAACTTCAACCCAGACTAAACTCTCTGTTGTTCTATCTTTACACCCATAGAACATATTAAATTCTCCTACGTTTAACAGCTGTAATGAAACTCTCTTCCTGAACAGAGTAGGCATCTGCCATACCCATTAAAAAAGGAAAATCATGAGCTTTGTTATGGCATCACACGTACAGGGAAAAGGACCCTGATCCTCTACACAGAAAGCAGAGAGCTCTATGTGCTCAGAAGCCTTTACCAAACTTACTTAACGCTGATTGTCCTTCTACGGGTGGGATAGGCACCTCCTTCTGCAAATATACAGTGGAAACACGCTCTCTCCAGTGCTGCCCATCAAACTCTACATTCTGAGAGTCCATCACAATCCTGAGCACCTTTAAGATTTGGTACTTCAAGCATACAGCTTCGAGTGATGTGTTTTCTCTCCTCTCAGGAGGAGAGTTTGGGAATAGTTACCTTCAGATTTGTCTGAAGTTGGAGCCCTGGCTCAGTCTTTCCTAGAAAGAGATTAAAATTACTTAGTTGTCAGTTCTATTCATCTCACATTGACAACAACAAATGTGTTGTGCCTGCTGAGGCGTGCACCACTCACAGAGTCCTCCAGCCTGTGAAGAACCGGGAAGACAATTCACAGAGCACAACGAGAAACAGCACCGCTCGTTCACGTACATCAAAGTGATTTTGTTTCCTAATAGGGAATGAATCAATCCTAACAGACTCAGTCTCACACCAGTTTTAGTTCAATTAAATATCTTTAGGGGGAAAATACATGATCAAACACAGTATCAACACCGTATCTGGGGACTGTTGATGGACACCATGTATTTATTCAGGCTACTGGACCTCTTTTAATGTTTTAATAACTTTGCCTCGGTGACCAATTTGTGTCTAGCATCCAAATTACTGAATTAGCACAAATCAGCTGGAGTCTTCCCTTGCTTTTCACATCCTGCCAGCTTTCTGTGCTCTTCTGAAGCAGGGTCTCATTCTCTGTCAAACTCTGTAGACAAGTAATATTTGTTGGCCCTCATGGCCTTGGATTCTGAGAGAAACTGTCGCGCGACTTATTTGGGAGACTTACCCTGAGGGAATTTTGAATGTCTTCTGCCAAAAATCTGTGGTCACTTTTTGTGACGCTGTTTTGCTCACCTTCCCTGACTGACTTTGAAATAGAACTCAGGAGCCAATACTGCTCCCACATGAGCTTTCAAGAGCTCTCCTGGCATGTTTACATATTTCATGTTTAGTTTATGGCAAAATAAGTTAGATAAAGTTCATTAAAGCACATTCAGTACTATGCACACAGATCTCACCGAACTCAATGAGAGAGAAAACTAAGCTCCTGACAGGACTGCATTCTGTAAAACAATTCATCAAAAAGTCCACCACGACTCAAGGGATGTGGGGGTGTGTGTGAGAGAGATCTGAGTAACTTACAAATTCTGTTGAGTTTCCCTCTGGCAAGCTCAGACAACAACAAACACCTTCTCCTTACAGCTGTGTGTGATAGAACGTTACTGCTTGAAGGCTTTTTTGAGCTAACATGTAGATTTTAAAGAGGAAATTCAGCTGGGAATTCAAAAGCAGAAGCCAAAGCACAAGCACAGTGACTTTGGGACATTCCTGGATTTAATGGGAAAATGTCCTTTCTAGTTCCTGGAAGCACATTTCTCCTCTTACTGGAGTAAATTCAGAGGGGAAAAACAAATCTACAAAAACCAAACCACAAATGAGTCCTTTGCCAGCATGTATAATGGTGGTTACGACAGACAGAACCTTTCAGATCTGCAGTGCTTAGTGTTACAAGGCACACCCCAGCTCAGCAACCTTCAGGCACTTCTGCTGCTCCAGGGTACATTAGAAGATTCTTTAATCTGTCACTAGTCACTTTTGTTTCAACCAGAATCTTAATATGAAAGACTTCTTTCAAGAAATCAAGACACTGCATTAGCTATGTGGTGAAACAAGATGCTTTCAGACCTCATCCTTCCAGAAGGACCACTCGACTGAGCTGACTGCGAGGACTCTCTGAGCACACTCATCTTGAGGCGAGACACGGGTTCTCATGACATCTTGTGGCAGCACGACAAGCCGACAGGGGCTCTGTTTTCACAAAAACTCACTTAAGATGTTGCAAAACAGTGACATTACAGAAAACCAAACACGCAACAAAAAGCACCAACTTCTAATGGAATGAAGCTGAACAGACTAGCAACACTTCAAGTCAGAAAAATTCTCCATAAAAATATTTAAAGACACAAAGTATAAAATAACAAGACCATTATTTTGAAGTAATACAATCAAGTCAGAAAACTGAAACAAGTTCAGTTTGAAGTAATTCAAACAACGTGTGAGCTACAGATCTAAAGACAAGTACGTATTATTAATGCTTAATATATTCTTAACCATTCTAACTAGAAAATCAGAATCTTCTTTTCAAACTGTGCCTTGCAGGAAGAGATTGGCAGAAGGGAAAAGCTTCCCAGTCATTAACTGAGTAATGCTTGATTCACACTATTTTTTGATGGAAGGTATTTCACTTTCTCTCTATGCAACTTGGTGCCTGAAACCCTGACTCAGCCCCTCACACGGCTCCTGGAACAGCAGTAGATTTTCCTGTCAGGGCAGCAGCAACTGGCTTTGTCTAGACTTTATTGGAGGACAACAGAACACAACACAAGCAGGTTTTGTGTAGTCAGAGATGAGCACTGGAGAACAAAGAGAGAGCTTCTGGGAGGAACATCCTACTGAGCTGCTGCTCCTACTGAACACTGAAGAAAGGGTTTTCAAAAAAACGTCTGCTGTAGTACCTTCAAGGCAATAAAATTCTACACCAGGAATAACTCATATTTGGCCTTCAAATTTGAAAAAAAAAAGCCAAACTTAAAAACTACATTTCATTCAGGTCAGGCACTCCTAGATTACAGCTTCTGCCAAATTCAGCCACAGCAGAAAGCTGCAATGAACAACCAAGACCCTCCATTCTGCAGATAGATTGATGTGAAAAGCCATTCCATGCAGTCCTGTTCCCATTGAGAAGCACCCTCTGGAAATTCAGGTGAAGGTGCTCCTGGGAAGGAAATGAAAGAGGAAAGTTTTAAGCACAGTCTTTACTCAGCTGTTCCCTACCTGTAAAATGGTACAGCAGTGCCACTGGACTAGTGGAAAACTTAAGCAGAGATGCCTTCAACTGCTTTGGAAGGTATTAATATAAAGCAAGTAACATCAGTCCTGCACAGAGAGAGCTCATTCCACTAGATCCCTACTTTTTTCTTAAGAGATTTATAATTATTTTGCAAAAATGTTTAAAAGATCTGATCTATATCCTGCAAGTACTGCACATTTGAGAACGTATGACGTGCAGCATGCTGCACAGAACAGCTTTCAGCAACCATCTTCACCCTCTCAGAATACAAAAGCATACTAATTTGGTAGTCACTAGAGGGAGCCATCTGGCATTTTACTTGTGCTGCTCTGCAAGTGTTTGGAAATCATATTTCATGGCTCTGCTAAAGGAACAGATTATTCGTTTCAAATCTAAACACACTAACTACTAAGTGTTGCAAAGAAGAGTTTAGCTACCTTTTTTTTTTTTTTTTTACAGAATCGTAATGGACATTCAAATAACCTTCACATAGAGCTAAAATAATCTTACGAGAACATTACCTCACTGCAGTAAGTACATCTCTGTCTTCGAAAGCAGGTCAGGAAGCAGAATGGCAGGAAGATAATCTTCATAAACCGTGGAACCCATACACAAGAATGGATTTCTCCTGCTTTTGGAAAGCAGTTTCTGAAGGTCAAACTTTCTTCTTCATGTGACACTGTCTTTAACTGACAGAGAAGTAATATATCCTTTCTGCCTTTGTGCTGCAGACGTTGCTGAAAATATACCATGGTAAAATATGCATACTGTAACTT
This sequence comes from Calidris pugnax, assembly GCF_001431845.1. NCBI lineage: Eukaryota > Metazoa > Chordata > Aves > Charadriiformes > Scolopacidae > Calidris > Calidris pugnax. The sequence goes on along the minus strand of NW_015090872.1, from coordinate 8,426,620 downwards.
TATGGACTCTCTAGACCTAGATCATTTGCACAGAAATTAGAATGGAACATAAAAGACTCTGCTCAATTCTAATCTACAATGTGCTATCAAAACTAAAACGTGAAGCATTAAGAAAGTAGGACCTGCAAGAGACCCCTCTGGCCAACTTAAGAGTAAATTATAGATGTAGGTGATAATGAAAGACTTTTGTGATCTGTTTTTCTTTCAAATTCTGTTTTCAAGAATTTACCATGACTAGCTATGTCTATAACAGGACAGTCTAGCAGGATCTTCAGATGCCTGAAGTGCTTAGTCCTAACTTTGTGTGTACAGTTCTAGAATACACAAGGTCATGACCAATCTGCCTCACCCAAACTTTGGTGGTGTCTTCTTGTGCAGCACTGGTGGCTGCATCCAGAGGTGGAAGAAAGAAGTTAAGATCTCTTGATTTGCACAGTTCAATCAGTTTAAGGTCTGAAAATGAGCCTCGAATGAGCTTTATGCTAGAAGCATTTTACCTCAGCATGCAAATCATAAATTAATTCTTAAAAATTGAGTAGATGACCCACAAAAAGCAACTGTCCCTTTCCTTTATGGTAGCTTCTCCTCCCGTCTGGATAGAACATGTGTTTTTGAGAAAGAAGCAAGGCCTGTTTTCAGTTTGCACCATTACTGAAACCCTGGGATACAAACACAGCCAACCTTGAATAACCTTCAAGGTTGCACAGTCACAAACTGGGACTCAATTTAGCCAGACAAGGGCAGGGAGGCCTCCTCCCCCAAGCCATGAGGAACAGTTACACCATCTAGTTATCCCAAAAGGGAGAGCAGAGGAATTGTGTGCATTGTTAGGGAGTATCTGAATATATCCATTCCCTTGTGCAAAAGCTATTTTGGATAGGAACAGGCAGGAAACATGAAACCAGACAATTAATAAATTAGGCCATTGCTTCCCCAACATGATAGACATTTTGAAGCTCAGAACGCTTCTCTCTGCAGTCTTCACCAATTTTTTGGTACTTCACCTGTAGTCATATCAGGCCCTACACTTATGTTGAATACTAAATATACTCAGCCAGGAGCAGAAATCCCAGAGACTGCAAAGAAAAACATCCGCTACAGTTCTTCTTTCTTTATATGTTGTAGCATAAGGAACTATTTGTGCTTTAGAAACTCAAATGGCCTACAGTTTATTAGATGTGCAGTCTGTGGACTGCTTTCCTTTGACTAGTGTTGTCTTTGATTGTATAGATGAAAGTGCCTGTACAAACCTCATCAATTTTAGCAGAGTTTTTCATCAATTTTTACCTTCAGAAGAAGCCTAATCTGACAAGATATAGACGATGAGGTGCTGGATATTATCTTAAATACTTTAATCATTTTGTCTTTCAGAATCATCTGTGGAGAAAGAACACCAATGGTGGTTGAACTGGCATCACCTTTGCTGCTAATATAAATACCATATCATATGGCAATTATATAAAGACCAACTTAAAACTAGTCTGCAGGGGTACATTGGTAACAGTCGTTATTATTTTGTCAGTCATTACATTACCTTTAATACTTCAATTTACACTCCACTGATTTTACACCGTAATACAAAAATTCAAATGTAGTGAACGCCAACATCATTTGCAGCTACTGGTGCCAAAGAGAGGCCCGTAAATCAGCCCACCACATCTCAGGGAGAGACTGAAGCTCTCGCTACCTTAATTTGTAACAGCCTCTCTTCCATGAAGGCATTTCTAAGCTTCCACTCATATTCTTAGTATGTCTTTATGGATACAATTCCATAAAAGTACCTAATTATGATGAAGAAGTATTTAGAAAAGCTAATATAGGGCTTAAACTTCTATGGAAGTGTATACCATCATAATGAACTGGCATGTCAAAAGAAATCACAGGAGATCGCATGCTTCCAGGAGAACCCAATCACAATGAACTGGCATGTAAAAGAGCTAAAGCAGCCCCCCAGTGACGTTTTAAAAACTTAATTCAGTTACTTTTGTTAAGCACTAGCTTCAGCAGAGCCATGTCTGATTTCGATCAGGGAAGATAAAAAATTTAACTATGTTCAAGCAATTTTCTCTACATGCGCTTCTGAGATACTAATACTTTGCATATCATGTGCTTTTAAATCTTAACTCGATTGAAACCTCTCTCAAAATAGAAAAATCTCACCCTGAACCAAAATCTTTCCATATACATTGCACCTATGCAGCAAGACAGTGATATCTGTGGCTGGTTTCAAGGGAAAAACTTATTATCCCCTACATTCCATTTGAGATTTTTTTTACTGTAGGTGCAGGACCCTACACTTTTCCCTGTTGAACCTCATGAGGTTCTTCTTTGCCCAGCCCTCCAGCCTGTCCAAGTCTCGCTGGATGGCAGCACAGCCCTCCGGGGTGTCAGCCACTCCTCCCAGTTTGGTATCATCAGCAAACTTGCTGAGGATACACTCTGTCCCCTCGTCCAGGTCACTGATGAATATATTAAACAGCACGGGTCCAAGTATTGACCCCTGGGGGACTCCACTGGTTACAGGCTTCCAACTTGAACCTGCTCCATTAATAATTACCCTTTGGGTCCTGTCACACAGCCAGTTCTCAATCCACCTCACTGTCCCCTCATCCAGCCCATACTGCCTCAGTTTCCCAATGAGGATGTTATGGGAGACAGTGTCAAAAGCCTTGCTGAAGTCAAGGTAGACTTGATGAAGAAGTATTTAGAAAAGCTAATATAGGGCTTAAACTTCTATGGAAGTGTATACCATCATAATGAACTGGCATGTCAAAAGAAATCACAGGAGATCGCATGCTTCCAGGAGAACCCAATCACAATGAACTGGCATGTAAAAGAGCTAAAGCAGCCCCCCAGTGACGTTTTAAAAACTTAATTCAGTTACTTTTGTTAAGCACTAGCTTCAGCAGAGCCATGTCTGATTTCGATCAGGGAAGATAAAAAATTTAACTATGTTCAAGCAATTTTCTCTACATGCGCTTCTGAGATACTAATACTTTGCATATCATGTGCTTTTAAATCTTAACTCGATTGAAACCTCTCTCAAAATAGAAAAATCTCACCCTGAACCAAAATCTTTCCATATACATTGCACCTATGCAGCAAGACAGTGATATCTGTGGCTGGTTTCAAGGGAAAAACTTATTATCCCCTACATTCCATTTGAGATTTTTTTTACTGTAAGTGCTGCAAAATAATCAGTAATTTTAAATCTCATTTTTATAAGGAAGCGCACCTTGAAATCTACTTGTTACACACCAAGGACTTTCACATCCACCTCTACATCAGTAAATAATTTACTTTCTGTTCTGTTATCCAAAAAAGTACCAGAATTAAGAGCATTAACCAAACATCTTTCAGCAGCCAGTTAAAAACTGAACAAGACCGAAAAGTCCAGTCAAAAGGAAGAAATATTCACCCTCTCCATCTCAAAAGACACTAGAATAAAGGATGCGGGCAAGAGTCTGAATATAGCTCCTTTCTTTCACCAATTTTGTTTAAAAAACCAAAGCAATCCATTTTAATGTTTTAATGTTATGTAGCTTTATTTGAAAGTGACTTAGTGTTTTGGTAACACATTTTTTTATACAAAATTGATACAATGAAAAATAAATTTCAGAGGTTTCCTAGAGCAGATCACAGGCTGTAAACTCACACTCATATGTACTATATATAAAAAGGTAACTTTTTTCAGAGCCTTGTTTGCAGACCAGCACCAAGTGATCCTGAAAATCTAGTTTTACTCTACGTGCCAAAAAAACCTAAGCCCACCCAAAACCTTGCTTCCTAAGCAACCAAAGTCTTGTTGCAGTTGTTCTACCACACTGTATTTCTAATTTGTGACAAATAGTACATCAGAAACACATCAAGATTTCCAACAGCATCTTTGGTGATTAAAGATCAACTTTTACATACCTGGTATTGTAAAGGTTTTTAAGGAGTGATGGTCAACAAGGTATTTGGACAAAACTTTATGAATTGCCATTTCCAAAGAACTCAAATTCATTTAAAGAAAAAAAAAATCCAAAGCCTATTTCATTTCAGCAGGCCAATTTCATAGATCTCAGGATCACTAATTATTTTTATTCCTATGTTTGCAGTACCTCAAAATGCCATCATATAAACTAGCAGTATTAACAAGATCCAGAGGGGAAAAAAAAAAAACAAAAACACCAACCCTATACAGTCCTGCAATTCTTGTACCATTCCTGTGACATACTCAGTAGAAAGTAAGGCTCCTCTCAAATCTCAGCCTTTTTTTATTTTCACTTTTGCCTGAAGTCAGGTTTCTCAAATAGAAAATCTATTTTGAGAACAAATTTCACAGTTCGTCAATCACCCCATTTCTGGGGTTACAACTGTAACTTGGCATCATGCCACTCTTGTAGGCACAGGAAAGTTACTGGTTCTCAAATATTAAGGCTGCAGAGAGCTACCAGGCAGGAGTAAAATACTACTACTCCAGCTGAGATCCTTATACTTGCTGTTGTTTCTATCTCACAAAGCAAAATGTCACATTATACTTTGTAGAAGACTGCAAGGGTCTGTTTTCTGCTTGCTCCCAGGCTTGCTTCTCACTTCATTACTTTTGGGCTCATCAATTTGACTTGTTTTACTGTGGCCACTCACATAGGTGTGCTAGGATCAGTGTCAGTATAAAAGGATGTTAATCCAGTAGCCTCAGAAAATATGCAACTTTAATTCTTTCCTAGAAATTGGAAAATTTGCCTAGAAATGCCAGTTCCTTTTTGGGATCTTTGCCTTTTTCTTTCATCTCCAAAACTAACACTAATACTCCTTTCATCACTGCTCTCCACCCTGTGATACCAATGTAAACAAAACCCAGTGACAGAATAATCAAGTTTTGCCAGTGAAAAAAGCACCATACTGTTAAACCTTTGTTAATTTTAGTAGAGTTACAGCAGCATTTAGAGACCAAAGCCTCACCCATACTATTGCTTAAAACCCTGCTCCCAGATCCTCTGTGTTAACGTACTCTGCAACACTTTGGATCTGGGTATTAGAAGAGATATTGAACATACTATGTGATCACAGGAACATGGATGGTAGTTTCTGTGAATTTCTAGCTACATAAATTTGTATGCAACAGACCTACTCTGTGCCTCATGCCATTTACAATCCAGATTTAGTTCTCCTGTGAGGCTGATGAATCATTCATTATTCACTGGCATTGAACAGTTTTGCCATAGCCACCTCTTCCAGCATCATAGTCTTGCCGATATTCATCTCGGACCTTATGAAAGAGGGAAAAAAAAGGGAAGCCCAGTAAAGACAAAGAAAAACAATTTCTCAAAAACTATTACACCATCAGAATATAGTCAAACTGAGCTCACAATATGTAAGTGGCCCAAAAGGAGCTGACTGACAAAACAGAAGGCAAAGTATATTGTGCAGAAGCCCAGAATACAGCATAAACTAACTTATTTTTAATAATGTCCAAGGGGATTCTTCAACAGAGACAAAGTGATGATGGCCAGCCTCCTACTTCAGCAGTAAAAGCATCTGATACCTGTTGAACTTTAGGTAAGCTAAGTGTTGTCTTTTGTGTTCTTGACAGGCTTCTATTTTCTGGGCTCATTTATAAGCATTATCTGCCCAAGATGCTAAGGTTCTGATAGTACTTTCAGTGGAATATATAAAAAAGTTAAGGAGTCTAGCATCACCATTCATAAGACATTTTACAGACTGATGTACAGTGCTATCTTACACAATAACTCTTAAATTGCTATTTCTGAAGTAGTTCTGAGTGTGTTCATTCAAAAAGCAGTTTGTTTGGCAAAGTCACCACTCCCTTAAGAACTAGGCTGTACAACAACCTACCTGGCCCCCTGATCTTCCACGACCATACTGTCTACCCTCCTTAAAGCCTGCATCCCAGTCTGTCCTTATGATCCTATCATCAAGTCTGGTTCCATTGATGTATCGCATGGCATTTTCAGCATCTCCTCTTGCATAATACCTTAGGAATAGGTTAGTGAAAAAAAGTATGCTTCTGTTTTCAACATGTGGAAAAAAGAACAATATCACATTAGCTACAAAACCAAGTATTTGCTTGAAATAGGCTCCTGGTTGGCTACTTCTAGAAACAACTACTTTCATGAAGTTACATGGGCTGAGAAAACTGCTAGTAAAGCAGAGCAACGTGCAGGAATTCAAGCATACAAAAAATGCACCTATTGAATCAAGTTCTTTAACCACACTCACCCTTAAAAGCATAAAGCTCTATTACTAAAGAAAGAATGAGAAGCCCCATGCATGCTCCGTTCATGCTGCAAACTATCACCATTTTGGTGTGTTTGCTGGAACCAGTAACATTGATCTTCAAAGAGACTTGCATGTAAAGAAGTCAACGCATGACAGGGATGCAAGATACCAACAGAAACTTTAAGCTTGCATGAAAAGAAAAACCTCTTTACTTGAGCACAGAGAATATGCTTTTACTGCAGACACCAACTATCTAAAAAGTCTCTGGCTTAAAGTATCAGAGTGAAAGCAATGTAGCAACCCCCACTCGACGTGCAGTGTATGTTTGCTCTCTCTCGCTCCGGACTCCCTCAGACACTTTAGCAACTGAGTAATCTTATCCTCGGATAATTATCCCGTGATTCAGAGCCTGCATTTCAGTTCACCCACGCCTTCACCGCTTCTGCCCCACCGCTGCAGCGGCCTGCGGGCAGCACAACCAGACGCCGCCCCAGCACGGGGCCCGCTCCCCCCGCCCCGACTCCAGCGGCCGCAGGGCAGCAGTGCGGGGTCCGCAGAAGGATACTCCACGAAGCAGAAGCCGCAGGCGGTTTTCTTCACTTTGTCCAGCCCCATGATGACCTTCTTGATGTCGCCGCTCTTGCCGAAGAGCTCGTGGATCTGCTCCTCCGTGGTGTAGAAGGAGAGGTTCCCCACGTACAGCGTGCAGCTCTTCCTCAGCAGCCGCTCCTGGTCGTACCGCGTCCCCTGAGCCGCAACGACAGCGTTACCCCCACGGCGGGCCCACCACCAGGCCTGGGCCCGGACATAGCCCAGGCAGACCGCACAGCCCCCGTTCCCAGCAGCGGCGGTGGCGCCTCGCTCACCCGAAAGTGCTGGTCCCGGTACTGGCTGAGATCCGCGTAGGAATCGCTGCGCAGGATGCTCAGCGTCCCACCGGCAGACATAGCTGCGAGACCGCTCCCTCAGCACCTTCCCGCCCCTCAGCGCCTCCCGGCCGGGCAGCCAATGGGAAAGCGGGATACAGCTCTCGCGAGAGCAGGCGGGGGGCGGGCCGGCTCCCGCTCTGCGGAGGAGGCGCTTCTCGCGAGAGCGGGCGCAGAGGGGTGGTGCTGCGGCCGTTGCTGTTCTCGCGAGAGCTGGTGCCGGGTGGTGTTGCGGCCGTTGCTGTTCTCGCGAGAGCTGGCGCCGGGTGGTGCTGCGGCCGTTGCTATTCTCGCGAGAGTTGGAGCAGGGAGGTGCTGTAGGCGGGTGCTGTTCTCGCGAGAGTTGCGCAGGATGGTGCTGAGGCGGGTGCTGTTCGCTCTCCTCAGCAACCCGCGGCTGATCGAAAAACTCTCCGAGTCGCGGCCCATCCGCGCCGCCGCCCGCTTGACCGCCGCCGCCATCACCCGCGGGCAGCTCAGCGCCCGCCAGGCGACGCGAGGTTTCGCCCCCCGTTTGCTTCGCCTGCGCGACACCTTTCTCAAAGAGCTCAAGGACGGAGCGCGGGCTAAGGGCTGGCCCGGGCCCCGAGGGCCCGGTCGAGGCGGCCGACCCGGAGGAGGGCCCTGATCGCCGCGCCAAGAGGGAAGCAGCAACGGAGCCACCGCAGGATGCGGCCAGGGAGGAGAAGGAAGCGGCCACCGCTTCCCTGCGCCGAGCCCAGGAGGACGAACGCGTTAGAGCCGGCGGGTGAACGGGCCCCGGGGCCTCGGTGACGGACTGCTGGTGACAGCCAGACCCCATCAGCCTCTCCTGAACCCGGGCGTGGTGCACTGGCGTTGGGACCCCAGCAGCGTTACCCCGGTCTGCGTCATGCAGATGGCGAGCTGCAGACTGATGCTGGTTTTCCATAGCATATAGGCGTGAGTGGTTCCCGAGTCCAAGCATGAAAACGTGAAGCATGCTGCTTATTGGTATGATGGACTTTCATTTCACAGTCAGTTTACACTTTCCACCGTACTCAGTAACACGCAGAAGGCAGACTTACATTAAACATCATCCAGAATACTGTCAAGATTATCACTTTTAAGTGCTTGATAAGAAACTCAAAATAAAAACAAATGTCTCACTGGATTTCCTTTAACGATGTCTGTCTATACAACAGTAATATTCTACATTTGATACAACTTCGATACAGAAAGAGCTCTAAATGGCGATGATGATGGTGATGGATAGGATAATTGCCCATTTTACAGGTAGGTAAAAGAGATTCAGTAGCACACCTCAAGTCTATGGTAGCAAGAAGGGTTTTGGGGAAAAAATGACTAATAGAGCTATCCTAACTATAAATATGGAAAAGAATGTATCCATCTTAGGTGATGCACCGGGCTGGTTTACTTAAGTTGCTGTATCTAACAACATGTGAGACTAATAGTAGTGAAAGGTTCTATGAAGGAAGGTTAACTATTTAGTCCACCTGACTAGATACTTAGTAACTGGGGAGGATTATTTCTATTCTTTGTATCGCCCCAGGTGAAAAGAAACTTGCAAATTATCTGAGATACAGTTTCCAGCATTGCTGATAAAATGAAACTTCCCACCAACAAAGACTTAGGTGTGCGTGGATGGAAAAACTGCATCTATGGTGTAAGTGATAGAGGTCCAGCTTGGAGACGAAAGCAGCGTATTTTCAGGCTGAGTTAGCATTTGTAGTCCAGGTTCTCTTCCTGACTCTATCACAGGTTACCTGTGCAGCAGTAGAGGTGTCATTGTGCCAAGGGAATGGTGCTCCATCACATCCCTGAAGAATTTCTGAGATTGCCAGTGATCATAAGTTTTATGAAAATAATTTTCAAAACTTAAGCTGTTTTAAGAAAGCTGCAAACAGTAAGCAGGACGTAGAGTACCAGCTGTGGCAGATGGCTGTCATCCCAATGTAAGAGAGCATAAAAGGAAATTAACTTGGAAAATACATTTGGTGTCATGATGCTTTCATAACTACTTCCACTACTTTGTGAGTCATCAGTACAAACATACATGCACCCCCTGTCCCCTTATCTCCCCCAAAACATGCACCTTTAATTTACAGCCTTGTCAATAATGAGGGATGAAGGACGTGAGATGAACATGTAGGGGAGACAACACAAAATGTTTTACAAGAGAGCAAGAACTATGTTCCTTAAAAATCTTGCTCATCTGTATAATTTGGAAGATACAGGCAAATCCTTCACACAGGGATTTTTCCCAGCATCCCTTTTGAGCCTGGCATCAACCAAAACTGTCTCTGTTAAAAACCTGGCTCATAAGACCTTACGTAAAGCTGTGTGGATGAAGAGCTGCAAAAACCTTTACTGTCTTTGTGAGCAGAAATAATTCAAGTGTTGGATTCATTTCATAGAGAGAGGCTTGACCTAAAATGCATGTGTGAAATTAGTATCTCCCTTCATGTCAGGATGTTTTGGATCCAGAAATTCACACAGGCACAATCAAAAATTGCTAGCTGTGCTTTTCTATTAAGCATATACATCATTCTCAGCTGAAGCTTGGGTTTATTTGTATCCCACTTTAAAATCAGACAGCTCTCCCAGTCGGGAGCCGGGATGGGATCTGTCATTCTCACTAAGCTGATTTAATGGAGAGCTGTCACTGAAGGGGAGGGGGGCGCAGGGGATGCGGCTTCTCCCTTGGATCCTCACGTGCTCCCCTGCAGCAGAACCGGTGGAGCTCTAACCCCACAGTAAGCCAGTCTGGAGATCCATCTGGTCAAACGCATACAAAGGATCAAATCCCTGTGAGTTACCCATGTTCTGTCTGCATCAGCTGAGTGAACCAGCCCTTGGCAGGGCTTGCTCTGCGCCACTGCTGGGGGGAGAGCCACGCCAGAGCGATGAAAGCTGTGAGGCTGCAGCGGGAGCGCGCAAGGGAAGGGCTGCCCCGTTTGCACGGCTCAACACCACACGGGCTTAACGCCATCGAAATGCAGCATTCTCACTGCTGCATGTAATACATTGCGTGGCCGCAAGAATGGAACGGTGGCAAGAAATGCTAAACAGGCAGAGCTTGGATTTTAGGATTTAGCACAAGTACTTACACTGAAGCATCTTCCACGTTGTCAATCAGATTCTGTCAGATCAACACTGGGGATTTTTCAGGACAGTATTCTGGTGGCACTGCCTATACTGTGACTGCAATCTGGTACAACGACATTTATAAGGGCATAAAAATAAAACCTTATTGAGTCAGACCAGCTTTTGTCTACTGCAATAACCTCTCAACAAGATCAAGTGCCAGGTCCTGCACTTGGGCCACAATAACCCCATGCACCGCTACAGGCTTGGGGAAGCGTGGCTGGAAAGCTGCCTGGCAGAAAAGGGCTTGGGGGTTCTAATTGACAAGTGGCTGAATACGAGCCAGCAGTGTGCCCAGGTGGCCAAGAAAGCCAATGGCACCCTGGCTTGTATTAGAAATAGTGTGACCAGCAGAAGCAGGGAGGTGATTGTCCCCCTGCACTCAGCACTGGTGAGGCCACACCTGGAGTATTGCGTCCAGTTTCGGGCACCTCAATACAAGAGAGACATCAAGGTGCTGGAGCAGGTGCAGAGGAGGGCAATAAAGCTGGTGAAGGGCCTGGAGAATAAATCGTACAAAGAACTATTGAGGGAGCTGGAACTGTTTAGTGTGAGGAAGGTGACTGAGGGGTGACCTCATCACTCTCTACAACTACTTGAAAGGACACTGTAGAGAGGTTGGTGCTCGTCTCTTCTCACAGGCAATTAGCAATAGAACAAGAGGGAATGGAGTCAAGCTGCAACAGGGTAGGTTTAGACTGGACATTAGGAAGAAACTCTTCACAGAAAGAGTGGTCAGGCACTGGAATAGGCTGCCCAGGGAGGTGGTTGAGTCACCATCCTTGGATGAGTTTAAGAGTCGTTTAGATGTGGTGTTGGGGGATATGGTGTAGAGAAGAACTTTGTAGAGTAGGATATATGGTTGGACTCAATGATCCCAAGGGTCTTTTCCAACCTAGATGATTCTATGATTCTCTCCAGCAGCTGAGTTAATGCCTACTATCAGTAAAAAACCCACAAAATCTACAAACCCTCTGTCAGAGATTATAAGAACCTTCAAAAATAAATTTCACACGGAAAGAGCTAAGTTTGAATCACAGTTTTGGTGGGCTCTGATCTCATATGTTCATATGAAACACCACAGGGGCTGAATAACAAATTTTAAGGAGGTTCTATCCAGAACTGGCTATACTGGTGAGGGTAAGAGCATGAAGAAAAGGAATAAAGAGACTCAGGGGAGCTCCCAGCGCCGCTGCTTGTGCTGAAGGTTGGTCTGTGAAGAGGAAGGTGTCCCAGCACATCTAGGCAGCGCCCAAGTAAAGTGAAAAAACTAGAAGACTAGAAGATTGTTCTCCTAAAATCTAAAGGCTCCGCTGATCTCTGTCTAGCTGAAGGATGTATAGTCCTAACTGACTTCTCCAATTTGCACTGAACAGGAAGGGTATTTGTGGTGGGTCTTCCATTGATAAGTGTGGAAATATCAAAGTCTCATTCTTGAACGAGACACCACATTTTGTAATTGTGGCTCTGACTGTACCAGGGATTATAACAAAAAAATGACAGTCATTGCAGGTAAAATTGTTTGCTCGCTGCCCTACTGTCCGGCAGAGGGTTTCTTCTCCAGACCCGGCCATATCAATGACTTCTATATGTGTGTCTCTCTTCTTGATATTAAGCAGAGACCTAGGAGGCATGTAGGTGTGAGCAAAAAGTAGAGTGTAGTGTCTTGGATGGTTTGAGGGCTCCGGAGAATGCATGAGTTGCTCCAGGTGAAACAAACAGGGTATCAGTCCTCCCTGGTGTAAGCACCCAAACAGCAAAGCCCCGAGAACATTGAAAATAATAATGATGTGTTTCCACTTCCCAGCTCTGTCCTGTGCCGTGCTGAACAGGACCAACGGCAGGATGAGAGGAATGAGAAACCGAGGTTCTTGGTGACTGAACAGGGAGAGAAACGCCAAAGGAACAAAATAGAAGAGCAGTAATGTCGGATTGCCCTCAGAATGCACTAGTAGCCCAGGTGACCCATGGTAATATGGTTTGACCCACATTAATTGATGGATATATTTCTTTAACAGTTTAAAACCAGCAGCGATGGCCAGAATATGTAAGATCCCAAAGAGCATTATTCCGTTGACTGTAAAATGTGTAACTCGTGGGTGACTTCCATGCAGCGCCAGATTATGAGGATTAAGATTATAGCTGAGGAAATTGAACGGGGTTACTATCATTTTCTCATGTAATTGACCTATCACATCAAACAGGCTGCTGTTCTTAATGCTGTAGAGGTTGTCTAAGCCCACGGAGGTAAAATAGAAGGTGTCGGCTGTTATGAAAACAACGGCAGTAAAACATGCACATAGGACAAGCTTCAAAAAGTGGTTTATGACAGTTTTAATGCTCTTTTGAGAGTCAACAATTAAACCTGCCCAGTAAAGCAGGGGCATTAGAGCAAACGCCAGAAAGGTTGGCCTGTTGAAAAACCCTGCAGTGGTTACAATACCTATGAGCGGGCTGCTCGTAGGCTCTGCCACGCTGCCATCGGCCTTTCTTGAGGAAACCAGCACCATCAGAAGAGCAAAGAGAAGTCCTTCGAGCGCGTTGGTAAACGTTCTTGTATAAAATACCAGAGTGACATAGGAGCCGGCAAGAAGTACCAGTGCTTTCCACGGATCCGCTTCCCAGAGAGGAGCTAATCGATAAACGCTGTAGTCGAGGATGAAAGAAAAGATGGTAAAGAGAAGGCGAGGTGACACGAGAAGGGTGTAGCTGTTGATGCAACTTGAACATACATCCAGCTGCTGCAAAGACTTGATCACCCAGTAGGTAACTCCAGATGTCATTAATGGGAAAACAACTGTTCTGCAAGGAGAGCTGGAAAGGAACTCCCACGGGTAATAGACCTGTAGGTTTAAAATGTCTCCTATAAAGGAAGAAAAAAAGGAAAAAAAAAAACCTCCATACATACTTAATATATTTTATTCAGTAGGGATATATTTTATTCAGTAGGGATGCAACTTAGCATGAGAGGCATCACGACGCAGAGCAGCCCCTGAACTGAAAATTTCGACCTTGAGAGCAGTCCCGGGGGGGGCCCGTTCATCTTTGCAAAGCCGAGAGGGAAAAGAGCCCGCTGGGGTGGGCGTTCCAGGCGGGGCCGGGCAGGGGCGGCCGCAGCCCCGCTCCGGCCCCGCTGCAGCAAAACGGGGGCGCGCAGCGGCCGCTCAGTTCCCCTTTGGGTGCAGATCTCCGCAGATCCCCACCCGGGACGGTGCCTCCGCGTCCCCCGCGGGAACCGCATCCCCGGGCTCTCTCTCCGCCGGGGCCCGCCCCTCCCGCCGCCTTACCTGCCATCCCCTCGGGCGACTGGAAGAACTCGTCGGGGTGCAGGTAGCCGGCCTGCGGCAGCAGGCACCAGCCGGCCCGCAGCGCGGCCAGCAGCGCCCACAGCCCCCGGACCCACATGGCGCCACCGGCACCGGCCCCGCCGCCCAACCGGGCACCGGCACCCTCCCCGGCCCCGCCAGGGGGCGCGCCACCGCCGGCCCGGGCGCCGCAGCCCGTCGCGCATGCGCAGCCCCTGGGCAGAGCTCAGCAGGCGGGTTCGATGCACCTTCAATTGTAGTTATTTCATAATCCACCGAAACCCAGGAGCGGCGCAGGGATGAGGCGAGCGGCAGGCAGTGCCGGTGGGTGGCAGCCTCCATCCTGCCTTCTCGCTGGTGACGACGGTTCACAGCCCGTGTGCCGGGAAACGTCATTGCTGCCCCTTCCTCACTGCACTGAGCAAAGCTGAAAATAATTTTTTTTAAACTGCTTTTCTGTAGCGTTGTATTCACAAAGATAATCTACTGCACGAGGAAAATTACTATGCAATTCCTGCCTACAAACACAATCTTTCCATGAAAGAAGGGAGGCCAGTAATCCAAACATTTCTACCAGCACTGCAAGGAACCCCAGCACAGGTAGGCTCCTGCAGGGGCCCTCTAAGGACTGGAGCAACGCCTGATAACAGGGAGGCAACTAGGACAGCAAGAGCCTCACAAAAGGACTTGGAGATCTAGCTATATATTTTATTTTAAAAGCCACTCTGCAAGCTAGAAAGGATCTGAATGTGGCAGAAACACACACACCAGACACGTGGAGTATCTAATACATCAGCTATGTATTTGACAGGTAAAATTTAACACAGCATATTCAAAGGTATACACACAGAAAACCATGGCTCAGAGGCTTCAACTAAATGGCCAGAGGTGCCATGGGTCCCTGGCTGACATGAGCAGAGCTCACACCCAAGGACTTCAATCCTCTGTAACTGTGGTTTGGGATGCTGCTGCAGACATAGCTCTAAAATCTAATATTAAATAGCCAAAGGCCATATTTTGTCTCTTTCTCTCTTAAACCCAGGTAACCTTGGAGGAAATTAAATGGGTAAGAAAAGATGGGAAGTGGGATAAGAGATGCAAGGACTTAGTTTTGCACTTTCCGGGGAAATTAACACTATGTAGTTTAGCTATCAGCCAAAGTCTGGATAAGTTGTAATTACTTCTTGTGTTTATTTGTTAGTTTTCATTTATTTACATTATTATTATTCAGCAGGCCCCAGCCGGCCCGCAGCGCGGCCAGCAGCGCCCACAGCCCCCGGACCCACATGGCGCCACCGGCACCGGCCCCGCCGCCCAACCGGGCACCGGCACCCTCCCCGGCCCCGCCAGGGGGCGCGCCACCGCCGGCCCGGGCGCCGCAGCCCGTCGCGCATGCGCAGCCCCTGGGCAGAGCTCAGCAGGCGGGTTCGATGCACCTTCAATTGTAGTTATTTCATAATCCACCGAAACCCAGGAGCGGCGCAGGGATGGGGCGAGCGGCAGGCAGTGCCGGTGGGTGGCAGCCTCCATCCTGCCTTCTCGCTGGTGACGACGGTTCACAGCCCGTGTGCCGGGAAACGTCATTGCTGCCCCTTCCTCACTGCACTGAGCAAAGCTGAAAATAATTTTTTTTAAACTGCTTTTCTGTAGCGTTGTATTCACAAAGATAATCTACTGCACGAGGAAAATTACTATGCAATTCCTGCCTACAAACACAATCTTTCCATGAAAGAAGGGAGGCCAGTAATCCAAACATTTCTACCAGCACTGCAAGGAACCCCAGCACAGGTAGGCTCCTGCAGGGGCCCTCTAAGGACTGGAGCAACGCCTGATAACAGGGAGGCAACTAGGACAGCAAGAGCCTCACAAAAGGACTTGGAGATCTAGCTATATATTTTATTTTAAAAGCCACTCTGCAAGCTAGAAAGGATCTGAATGTGGCAGAAACACACACACCAGACACGTGGAGTATCTAATACATCAGCTATGTATTTGACAGGTAAAATTTAACACAGCATATTCAAAGGTATACACACAGAAAACCATGGCTCAGAGGCTTCAACTAAATGGCCAGAGGTGCCATGGGTCCCTGGCTGACATGAGCAGAGCTCACACCCAAGGACTTCAATCCTCTGTAACTGTGGTTTGGGATGCTGCTGCAGACATAGCTCTAAAATCTAATATTAAATAGCCAAAGGCCATATTTTGTCTCTTTCTCTCTTAAACCCAGGTAACCTTGGAGGAAATTAAATGGGTAAGAAAAGATGGGAAGTGGGATAAGAGATGCAAGGACTTAGTTTTGCACTTTCCGGGGAAATTAACACTATGTAGTTTAGCTATCAGCCAAAGTCTGGATAAGTTGTAATTACTTCTTGTGTTTATTTGTTAGTTTTCATTTATTTACATTATTATTATTATCATTATCTAGCTTTACCTTTTTTTTTAATGTTGAATATCTTTTTATCCCAGAATCATGAGGTGGTAGCTGCAGTCAGGAGGAGGCTGCCTGCCAGCATCACAGCAACATCTGTTGTTATTGCAGCCAGAGTTAAAAATAAAAACAGTATTCTACAAGCCAGTAGGTCTACAAACAGTTAATCAGAAGTCAACTGCTTTGTTTCACTAACAGCAAATAGAAGTTTCATGCACAGGCACTCAGGTAACCCCATGTAGGAGGACAGCTGCAACAGGGCAGACATCTCAAGCAGTGAGAGCACTGGTTGTGGAAAGTCAAGAAGCTCAGTGGATGCACACATTTGGCTTGATTCTCTCTCTGCTAACAGGTAGTCCCTTCAAGTCTCTCTGGCCTTCAAGTTTCTTCTGGCTAACTAGTGACTTCAGAGATTCTCCCTCCTTTCTTCTACTAGAAGGTGGAGGACCTTGACCGTGGCAGAAGCTGAATTCTGGACTGCAAGTCATCTCTCTGTCCACAGCCTGTCTGTGCTCTGTGCACTTACTTCTTCTGGCAGCAGAGCTCAGGAGAAACTGTTGCCAGCAGCAGGGTAGGATGGGATAAGCAGGTATGGAGGAGCCTGAATGTAACCAGCCAGAAGGCCAGAGGATTCACTAGACAAGATTTTTGATGCAGAAATTCTTCTACAGGTCAGAAACCCAGTATCCAACTAACAGCACCTGGGATTCCTCCAGCCCAGGGTAGTTCAACATCAGCAATGATGGCAAAGATGCTCCAGTTTTGGACTGATCTTGTAAATCATGATGACACTGTATTGCTGGCTTCTGCCCCAAATTCCACCCCATCCCCACAGACAGGGGCAGCTTCCAGCCCCACCCCACACCCCTGACGAGAGGGGCTGTTAGCACTTGCCCTGCAAAGAGTCAGGAAGAGGCATTCAAATGTGAGCACAAGACGTTATCCAAACAGCAGCTGATCTGAAGAAGAGGTGGTAGGGCAGAGGTGGTGATCTGAAGAAGAGGTGGAAGTTGCCAGTTGGGCCCTGCTAGTCCAAGGCTTGTATCTGACATAAAGTAAGAAGGGGAATGACAGTTGTCATGAGCAGGTATTGTCTTATCTGATTCCCTGCCCCAGCGCACTCTGGTGTTTGCATCCCTTCAAGGGACTCGATATATTCACTCCCCAGCCATTCTGCGTACGTCCTCCTCTCCTCTACTGGCACAATCTCCACAGCAGAATCCTTGAAGATCAAGTCTTTTCCTTGAAAAGTTGAAGAATCAAACATTTTGAATCCATTTTCATTGCTGCTATTTCCAAAGTAGGCCTGAAAACAACACAAAATTTTCAGTATTTTGCAAGATTAGTTCCTCTCATATAATGTGAAAGACAATAGAAACTGTTTTGTAGATGAAAAGTTAAAACACAATTACAGAATCTCTATTATGTGTTTGGTTTTTGACGCTCCAGTAGATCAGATACAGATTTCTGCCACTGGCAATTACAAGAACACATTTGTGATGTGTTAACTTCAGTATGAACAGGGACCTAGCCGAGGCAGCCACACATGGTCTGCCTAGATGGTTTACCATGTATGTGACTGCAGCCTAAATACACCCAGTGACCTTGCATTCCTAGGAAAACTCCAGGATGGAAAAGCATTAGCATGTACTCTATTTCTTGTAGACTTCCAAGTCATGCAGTTTGGGGGAATACCTTAAGCTCCAGGATAATTGGTATTGAAACCAGTGGCTGGGCAAAAAGTTGAAATCCCTTGTGCACCAGGGGGGTTTCAGTAGGAGAATTACATGGGCTGTATTTTACCTTCTCCATCCCACTCCAGCAACAGGGGTCTGCCTGGTGCATGTGACACAGGGGACACAGTATGGCAGCATGGTCCTGTTGTCTTTATCCTTGGTCTGCATTAGACCATACACAACTCCCCATAGCGCAAGTGGATTATTAGTACCTGGGCTTTGTCCAGCAGTCCATACAGGGCAAAGACGCTGGTATTGGGGTGAACCATAACAGCCTGAGCTGGCACTCGAGCCAGGTGACACTCAGCAAACTGGTCGACTTCAGCACGGGCACCATTTAGACACAGTAACTGGAAATCACTGGACTTCAAGTTTTGGGCCCAACTCTCAGTATTCTTACCTGAAAAAAGAAACTGGTCATTGTCACTCATTGAATGCTTTAGAGAAAAGAGTTTCTAGAAAAATAACTGAATTATAATAAAGAGATATGTAAAATTAAGTACCATCTGTGTTCTCAAACACTGTTGAATGCTTCACAAAGGCCACATCCCCAGAGTCCTGTGCCAGGCACCTTTAGGAAATAAGAGATAAAAATTCAATTCAAAGCATCTTTATGCGACCCACTTTTTTTTTCCTAATAACTGACAGTTTTACAATTCAATTTTTCTTACATACATTTCTGCAAAGAAATGCACTGGACCCTGAGGTAATCAGCAAAAACAGAGAAATGAAGCATCTTGAAAGGAGAGAAAACCAACATATTTGCAAAGTATTAAAAAAATATTCCGAATTAAGAATTTTAAGATAGGAATAGTGGAGAACATTTTGATTTAAAACAGTGTGAGAAACAACAGAAAAGGCCAATATTAGATGAACAAAGAAAGAGAAGATACATTGTGTGCTACTCGATGCAGTATTCCCCATCTGCAAACAGTCACTTTCATTCCTTTTTCAATCATGTACAAATTACATGTCATTATGACATTTTTGAATAAAATAATTTGAGTGCAAAACCCAAGAGTTTATCAGCATCTGCATATGTGCCATGTGCACACTCACATGTACACTTTATTTCCTCTTTTCTTTCCAAGGTAGAGTGACCTTGGTGCTCGCACAGACGCTGGTTTCACAGCCCTGGCACGCTGCAGATACCCAGCTCATCTAACTGCGGTTTCTAACGGTACCGGTCAGGAAATAAGTTCAGTGTCCACTAATTTTCTGAAGCGGCAGCAGCCCAACGTGCCAAGGGCACCTAAAAATCTCCTCCCCTCCTACGAGTGTGGTGCCCATTCGAGGGTTTCTGGGAGATGGTGCAGAAGAACGCACCTTTACCAGCTCGTGCTGTTTCCCGTGTTACACTGTGGTGGTGTCTAACACACGATGCGACAGGCCCCACAGACTGATAGGAGATTTTTGCTAGGCCTGAAATATGAATTCAGCAGACAGAAGAAATACGTGGCCCTTGCTTCAGACAGCAAGTAATACATCAAGAAAATCAACCTCAAATCAGCAAGCTGCTGAGCCAAAAAAGAGTTCTAACTCCCCAGGTACTTGGGTAGCGTGTGCTGGCAGAGGATCTGTGGGCAACAGATTTTAGTGGTGGTACCTTGCAGTTTATCCCACAAGTGTTTTCAAGAAGCACTTCCTAAACCAGGGTCACTAAACCCACCAATCAAGAGATGTAAAACTGTACCTGAGCATGGTTGATGTAGTACAAAATGTGAGGGAAAATTATTATTGCTGACAGATACCTAAACCACACGTATTTTATGTGTACCTGGTTGAACATGAGCAGTTTTTATCAAAGTTCTTATCACCACGTGTCTGACACTGTCATGCAGAGCACAGACAACTCAGCAGGTGCTGTTCAGTGCATTCCCTGTCAGAAAAGGCTGTTCCCAAAAGATTTTTTGGAATCTGGAAATCTGAGGCTGCATTTTAAGCCCATGTCAGTCACCAGCCATAACTCATTCTCCTTTCAGAGAGGATCACCTAACTATCACAGCCAGACCCATCCCTACCTTCCAGAACATTGTGACTCTCCATTTTTCACCTAAATCCTAACCTTCTAAATACCTAAAACTTTCCACATCACTCAATGAATTAAATGTCTTCTCTACTAAAAAAAAAAAAAAAAAAAAAAGGTACTGTTCTCCATATAAAGCTTGGGCTGTATGGACACTATTAGCAAAGGCACAGGTTTAAATATGACCAAGGCTCATACAGCCCATCACAGCATTTGCATTTGCTGCTTATTCATTTGGTGGCGGTTCAGCTCTGTTAATCTCGGGAGTGCAGCAGAGGATCTGGAGTTTGCCTGCAAGGCACGTACCACAGCAGAGCAGCTGGGCACAACTAAATAGATTTGCTAAAAGTAGTTACCAAAGTCTAGCACTCCAATATTTTGCTGTTGAAGTCTCCTCCCCTGAAGGAAAAAGACCGGTCACTGCCAGCTCGTTAGGTGCACTGTTGCCTTCAGAGGTGAAGGTCAGGAATAGGAAATGCCACTTCCATATCTAAGAGTTTTGTAGTCTTTGGGTACGGCCCCGTAAGTAGACATCTGCTGTTACACAAAGTATTTATTCCATTTTATGTATTTTCCTGCTGCACCTTTAACAAATCTTGTTTTGAAGAGGATTTCATATTTGAACATTGGCCGTAATTGTTTGTGCTGCTCAGAAACCTACAGTCACGTACAGCCACCAATGAGTAAGGGTAGCGAAGACCACTCCTGACTCCCCCTCACTAGCCTACCACTGGCAGCATGGGCTCAGAGCAGCCAGATTCTGGCTACTACTTGCCTGCTTCCCTGCTAAAGCTCTTTATGGATAACCCGACCATTCAGAGTGGCAGACAGCCTGTCACAGAGATTAAAGCAAGACTGGAGACCGATGACAACCCACGTGGTCCTCACTAGGTGGGTGCCCATTGCTCTGTAAACAGAGACATGGACTTGGCTGTTGGGCTGGCTGGCTGCAGGCCATGGAGCTGGCAAAAGGCTTTGCCATTATCTAACGTAATGCCTTATGACATACCTGTGTTGCTGAAGACATCTGGGGACACACGTCCCACTTCATTGTCGTGTCTTGTCCTCAAACCAGGACATTCATTTATGGCACATGCCATCTAACTGTAGCAACAATAAACACTTTCTGCTGGCTGTGATGGAAAATAGTTCCTCCTTGCATTTTGACAAGGTGACAGACTAAATAACAACCATATGTATTAATTACCTGAAGGCTCCACTGTAGCTGTAGTAACGCTCCAGGCTACTTGCGCTGCATTTATGGTTTCCACTGTTATCTCCAATACACAGTTGGCAGAGTTTTGCCGGGTAATTGTCCTGCTTAGCTGAAGGCACGCAGCTGGCAGAGAAGAACTCGCTCACCGCTGGGGAAAGACAGACAAAGCAATATAATGAGTGAAAAGTGTGAGCTCTTCACAAGAAAGAAGTAATGAACTGTCATGAAGTTAGAACCAATGCAGATTTCAGTAGAACACTAGAAACACGACTTACAGCTTCCTTACCGGAATTCACAAACTACAACTTTTAAAATATTTCCAAAGTTGGTTATGTAATGAAACCTAAGGGCTCCCTGGGAGATAGGAAACAGGCAGACAAAACTCAAATCTGGAGCCCTATGGTCATAGATTCTTTGCTGCTTGTGCTACATTGCTCCATCACCGAATAAAATTCAGGATGGGTATACAGTTACTGCAATGACATCCCAGTGGAGGTACCACCTAAAGTGGATACACCTGTATAGACGGTGAGTTTCTGTGACTATCCAATTATTGATACCTGACTTGGATCAAGAAAGAGCTGAGACAGGTGTGAGAGCAGGATTTTCAAGACCATATGAAAAGCTTGAAGTTGATTAAATACAAAAAGCAATGCACTTCAGATGCATTTCTGAAAATTGAAATAAAATTTTGTAATTTGATACATCGAAGCCAAGGCTTCCATTGAGACGAATCTGGACAGACTGGAGAACAGGCTGATGGGAACCTCAAAGTTCAACAAAGACAAATGCAGAATCTGCTTTTAGGATGGAGTAAGACCATAAAAGGCTGGGGGCTGGCAGGCTGAAAACTGTAAAAAAAAAATCTGCCTGGACATGGCCCTGGACAATCTGATATAACTGGACCTGCTCTGAGTAATTGGTTGGACAGGATGACCACCAAAGGTCCCTTCCAACCTAAATCAGCCAACGATCTTGTGATAAAAGCAAGTAATACTTTTGCGTTAGATGTCACATTCTCAGTACGACCCCTCCATTAGTCTGCTCTGGGGCAAACTCAAAATGTCAAATCACATGACAAAAACAACACAAACAGATAAGCTTAATAGCAAAATTACTTCCCCGATTAAAGCTTATATTGAGACTGTTACTGTATTTTTGATATGTAGTACCGTTGTCTTACCTTGAGGAATATCACAGCCTCTGGTCTTAATAATGCCCCTCTTAATGAGCATACCAATGGGGATATTCCACCCAGCGTTTCTCCCCAGTCCTGTGTGGCAGGACTTCTTCCCCTTCAGGTCACTGATGGTGAATGCATTGGAGGAATTTCTTTTCACTAATACCACAGCATAGTACGCGTTGCTGGTGTCATCAGCTTGCAGAACAAAAAACAATTAAAAAAAAAACCAACAAAAAAACCCCACATTAAAACTTCCCTTAAGCGTTCCCAGTGCTTAATAATCATCTACAGATCCATTACACTCAAATGGTGCCAAGTTCAATTGCCCCAACAGTCAGCTGGTCAGGAAGTAGGAATGTACGTGTCATCATTCTTCACTTCTACCCCACAGCGTTGCATTCCCTTCCAGCCCGTACTGGCTCTGCTCTGCACCTGAACCCAACCATCTAGAGATCAACATGAACGTGTTCTTGCTAACACCAGCTCTTATAAATCTGTCCTTCTGAAAAACGACATTTGGGTCATTACTGATGTATCAGAAGTGCTTTAGGAAGTTATTTTTATGTGAAAACTCAAACCTGTATTAAAATTTCCATGAGTTTTGCAGCATATTGAAATTCTGCCACAAGTCCTCTTTTCATCAATAACTCTGAAGCAGCCACATTGACAGGAAGAATTTGTTTCTAAATAGGATTTACTGTGTAATTTCTGTATTTTTGCTTATGCTAAAAATATTTTGATTTTGTAAACACTGTTTTTTTCCATTGTAAATATTTTTTGTGGAATTGAAAAGACAAATAAAAAGGTACAAGACTCAAAACTGCCAAAGTCTTAACCTGGACCCGCAGCAGGACAGATAAAAGTTACCACAAACTCACTGTAGGAACCCATCCCATACTTATTTCCTCCTCTGTCCATGACGTGAGGATAATAATCCTCATTTCCTTTGAAAACAGCTTTCCCAGCAGGGCTAGGGAACATGGGCTGTGCTTTCAGACCTGTTTTCAAACAACCTGGAAAAATAAGGTCTATATTTACGTTTCCTGACCTCTTACCAGAGTAACTTTCTCCAGCAGCTGGTACAAGGCCGTATGTCTTCCCAGCTGTGTAAATATCAGCTCCACCCAGAACCACAGCATCAATTTCCTTTCTCTGAAAAATAAAATGAAATTTAGGATTTCTGTGGAAAAACAGCAGACGCCTTCCCTGCTACAACGATGACACCTCCAGCATCATACCTGTTGCATCTCAAAGGGCAAGTCTGACAGCAAAAGGGCAATATGCTGTGAAAGCAAACACCCTAAACCTGCATAAAGCATCATCAGTGAAACTAAGACAGGAGATCTCAGACTGCCCTCGTCATAACTGAGGATCATCAGGGTTCAGGGCCATCCGAACCACATGACCACCTCCTTGAAATCCAGTATTCAGCATGCATATCTCTGATTCTGCCTGCTCAGCAGAGAGCAGCTTGTGTTAATCTGGTTTATTGCCCAAGGATTGTAGCAGCCTACCTGGATCAGCTCCATGCACTGCTCCTTTGTCTTGGCTGACATACACTGAATTGCTGGTTTCAAATTCTTTTTCCTAAAGGCAACGGCCATTTCACCACATTTCCAAATCTCCTCAGTGGATACAACGCACCAGTTCAGGCTTTCTGGCAACGCTGCATAAAATTGGAAAGCAAACAGACAAGGAGGGATACACTTTGGCCACTGTCACGTATGTACCATAAATGTTGTGAAAAATGTTTACTTCTGTGCTTCTCTCCATCTCAGACTCACACATGATGAGGAAACCACAGAGTTCCCCAGACCAGCTGTGTGCCCACGCTGCAAACCTATCCAGGGTGAAGAAACAGCAGCTCCTACAATTGCCAGTTGTTACGTGCAGCCATAATGTCTTAGCTGAGCACAGCAAAACACACGCTGAACACAGGTTTCCTCACACCTGGCAGTCACTGACCACCCTGTGCCACAGCACAGAGCACATCTCGGAGGCTCAGCTGCCACGATTAAGATTCTTAAGGCAGGAATCCTTACAACTTCTGTTTCTGACTTTGCCAGAACGCACATCAAGTCATTCCTACATTCTTCCAACACTATAAAAGACCATGATATTTCAAAATAAAGAGCAACTCAGGGTTCCTTCAGTTTCTGGAGGAAATTCTTTGCTAGAAACCCATTCATCCATTCTTTATAGACCACTTCAGGATTTCACACACTACCGTTTCCCCTTGTTAGCAGGTAAGAAATGCAGTACCAGGCAGCAGTAGGAGCTTACCAGAGTAATGTCTCTCATACACCAGACAGGGTAGAAAATGCCTGCATCTTATAATACAAAGTGGGCCAGTTTGCACAGGAAAATATTCTGCGATGTGATACTGTTTCTAGGTCAAAAAGTGATCTATCTCCACGCTCAAAGATTAGACTGACATCTTGCCATAACCCCCCCCAAGAGTCAGAAGAAAAGAAAGGAAAATAAAGATGGTTTCTGTTATCAGCTATCTTTGTTCTCGGTTATGAACAGCAATCTAAAGACAACTTACTGTTGGGGTTGCAGCTCAGAGCTTGCATGGCGTGAAGATACTCATCACCCAGCCAGGCCTGGTAATTCTGAGCTGTGATTGCAACGAGCTCTGTGGTGGCGTCTCTGAACAGGAGATTCTGGCCAGTGTAGGCTGCAGAGTCAAACATCTGAAACTTGGTGTCTACCCCGTTAAATCTTTGCTGTAATGTTAAAGAAAGGAAAAAGACCACCTGTCACACATCACTCCACCTAGGATGTGTGACATCCTATACGCCTTCAAACCCCACAGAGCTGGAGGTGCCTGGATGTCCTGCCTTCAGCTCAGCCAGGCGGAGGGGAGAACCCCTCTGAAATGCCACACACTGATGAAAAAATGATGTCCTACTTGTCCCTGGTTCAGGAGCTGGAAGACAACTGTCCCATCTGTGTCTGGCCGCACAACCACAGCCCGAGCCGGGATTCGGGCCAGGTGGCAGGTTCTCCACTCTGTCACATCAGCTGTGCTGCCGTCACGGCACAGGAGCTCAAAGTTCTGGGAGCGAAGCTTCCGGGCCCACGAAAAAAGACTTCTTCCTGAAACCAGACAGAACATGCTCATGGAACAGGCATCAGGTGGGGCTGATGACTCTAGCTCCACACCTGCTCTAAGCACCCCACGCAGAGCAGAAAACATCTCTTGAGCATCTTTGAACTCTTCCTGACTGCACAATGTATCCCATGCATCTACGTGGTCCTTTAGTCTTGTATCTCCAATAAGACAACAACCAGCTTAACTCTTGCAAGGCCGCACTGAACTGCACACTGGGGGCTGCAGCTGCAGCAAGAGCACCCCCAAGCCCAGAAGCACATGCAACATTTTTTGGTTTTTTTCGCTGTAAATGATGATCTGACAGGCCCATGATATTCAATAATGTTATGTTGATGTAGTTCTCACAAAGTGCCAGACAGGGCAGACCACATCTTGTTAACTCTCTGCCAGTCTCTGCTGAAATCCTTGGGTAGATGTGAGCAATGTAACAGCCCAAGTCTGTACGAAACTAAGAGTTCAGTGCTCTTTAAGCTCTCTTCCCAGAAGCAGCTTGAGATTCCACCTCAAATCTTTACTGAAACTGTCAAGCATTTAAAAAAAAAAAAAAAAAAAAAGATCAAATGGTATATACATCTGTGGGTACATTTGTTTTCACTATTAGAGCATTTTTCTACTGATTCCTCAATTCAAAAGAAATCAAGCATTTGACGTTCCGCTGCCAGTGCAGACACCGTACTTCAGACCTTGCAGACACTATTCAACAAGCTTCTGGATTACTCACCATCAGTGTTTTCAGGCACTGTGCTGTGCTTCACAAAAGCGACTTTTCCAGCACCTTCAGCCAAACACCTAATGAACACAAACCCAGGCAGAAGGATGTTACAAAGCCCAGCTCCCAGGCGCTGGCACTGCTGACAGCCAGAGGCTGGATGCTCTGTTCCATCAGCCACTGACCTATTTCCTCACGCTGAGAGTTTTGCTCAAGGCAGAGACTAGTGGCCGTTGGAGCATGAACTAAACTATGGCTGTCATTTGGTGACCACGAACAACATGTTCAGCGCTGCCTGAGACAAACACCGTGACCTTCTTTGACCAGGAAAGAGTTCTCTGTCTAAGGGAGTTGCACAATCCTTCAGGGAATACGCAGAGAGGAGCAAGTGCTTCACATGAGCAAATTCTGCCCTTGCTCGGTCAATGCTGTTGCTCAGGGCCAGGGAGCTGCCACCCAGCACACGGACAGGAAGAAGGAAAATAAAGGAAAGATTGGTGGGCAGAAAGGGAGGGCAGAGCAACGTGCTAATTCAGTGCAACCAAGGTGGGGTGACCGCAATAGCTGAGCAGGGTGGCAGTTCAGCTCTCAGACTCCAAATGTCATCAGGTTTTACTGGGAAAGACACAGACTGCTGAAACCAGCACTCAGACTTGTGCCAACAGCTGCTGGACAAAGCAAACGGCAATGGGATTTCCTCCCTGCACATTATAAGCACTAAATATCCATTTGCTTTTAATACTCAGGTATTAATACCTGAAATAGTGGGTTTAGAATTGCTTTTGTTCAGTCTCTAGGTTAAAAGCATGGTTGTCCTAACACAACAGCAGATCTAACAAGATCAGCTGAAGTTCTCTGGCTTCAGTCTCCTGTCAGCGAGGCGGGGACACAATGGCCATGGATAAGGCAGAGTGATAAAATAATGACAGAGCCACAATTTTTACCTGAAAGCACCGCTGTAGTCATAGTATTGCTCTTGGGAATTCCGTTCACATTTGTTCTGCCCAGCCGAGTCCCCTTTGCAGAGCTGACAGAGGGATTTGGGATAGTTGGCACCATTTGCTCCAGGAACACAGCTTGCATTGAAATACTCACTCACAGCTGAACGGGAAATGAGAACGAGAAATTTCTAGCAATGAACAGACAAGATCCTACAATCTCATTTTAAAACATCTACACAGTACATCTCGAAAAACATTTAGAAGGGACAAGTCACTTTGTTCTTAAAAAGATAGCTTCCAAGTTTAAAAAACACCCCTGCAGTCTCCGTCAGACCCACATTAGGTCTATTCCATCCTACAAGGAGCACCAAAGCAAAGGCACAACCCGGCATTCAGAACCACACGTTTCTGTCCACACACGGGGTCCCAAGGCCAGAGGAAAGGCGTTGCTGTGGAACAGATCCCTGCCCTGTGACTCTCACCTTTTGGAAGGTCACAGCCCATGGCTGCCAGGCGCCCGCTGTCCACTAGATATCCCACCGGCACGTCCCAGCCCGCCGTCCTGTTGATGCCTGTGTGACATGAGCTGACGCCCTTCAAGCTGTTGATGGTGATGTTGGAGCCCTTCTTTACCACAGCCACGGCATAATAGGCAGTTCCAATCTCTGAAGTGTTGGAAGAAAGAGAAGCAAATGATGTAGCCTGGCAGCAGCATTACAGTCAGACACACTGGTCTGTAGCATCTCGTGGCTCCCCTAGGCAAGTCATGTTTTTCACATCCTTGATGAGAACCTACTGACTGTGAGTGTCCTCCATTACCTTCTCAGTGTGAAATGTCTTAGTTAAAGGCCACAGGCAATCGGCTCTAACTTTGAAAGTCACCCTGCTTTGAAAGGGACATGGGATGAAAGACATCCAGAGGTTCCTTCCGAGAAGAAATTTTCTATGATTCTAAATATATTTGGATTGAATTGAAGCCAATATAATGAATAGTAAAAAAAATTATTCCCCAGTTGTCTACTAATTCGATCTTAATTTTGACACAGTGTAGCAAGCTGACTGCAGCATCACAGCTGATTTCATTCTCTTTGTTTTACAGTTTGATACAACTCATAGAATCAAGAGTTTAGGGTCTGAACTAACCATAAGGTCATTCAATCTGACTTTTTAATTAAATCAGAAATCATTACATCTCATTCACCTTTCTCTGATTTGAGCTCATAACCTGGCTAATGGAGACAGCCAGCCTCTGGATCATGAAGCCCATTTGGTTTTGAGAAACCAAAGTGCAGTTCTCTCACCAGGTCATGATGTGGTTAACGAGGGCGTGGGGGGAGGCAGCTGCAGGTGATCCAAGTCCCTGTGAGCTGAGCCCAACAGGCCCTTCTGAGGATGCCTTGGCCACATCACACCAAGACCCAGCTCCAGCTCACAATAGTGGTGGGGGACACCTGCAAGCTCTGAACTACACCTTGATACCAAGCCCTCAGTCAGGGTGACAAGTCACTGCTGAATTATTGCCTCTGTCTTGAAAGGGACTCAAAGGTTAAGGACCCCCAGATAAGGAGCAGAATCTAACACTTTCTTTCTTCCAGCAGGTAATCATATACACTATTAAAAATAAAATCTAATTACTCTAATTTATGGAATTGAGGAATAAACCTAATAACAATTTATGCTTTGCAATTGATTAATTTATCTGCAAAGCATGGAACAGAGA
The DNA here is from genome assembly GCF_001431845.1 of Calidris pugnax. Lineage (NCBI taxonomy): Eukaryota > Metazoa > Chordata > Aves > Charadriiformes > Scolopacidae > Calidris > Calidris pugnax. The sequence goes on along the minus strand of NW_015090872.1, from coordinate 8,397,958 downwards.
AGACAGTAAACAGTGAAACAGCAAAAAAAACCCCAACCAAACAAAAAAACCACAAAACCCAACAAAACAAACCTATTACAGGAAGAGCTATTTTGACCGAATGGTGTCAGGACAGACTCTGCCACAGCCCCAAGTCTCCTGTTTTCCCCACACATTCTGCCACAGGCGGGAACATCCACGAGGGAACCAGACCATTACCTACTCTTTACAGGCTTCAAGAGGATGACACCAAAATAAAATGGAAACAGTAAAATGCATAAGCAAAAGCTCGCATTGAGTAATCTAGAAGTTATTTAGTCAGACTGTACCTTGATCATATACTTCCCCAACCACAGGTTTCAGACCAAGCTCCTTTCCAGCCTGGTAAATTAAACGGCCATCCAGGGTCACCGCATCTGCCAAATCATCCTGTGCAGACACAAGGGCAGGATACATGTTGAAGCTTAATTATCAGTATTTCAACAGCCATATGCAGAGTACCCATGAATTTAAGAGAAGAGACCCCTTAATCTGCATTTGTGAGCTTTCTTTTCTCCAAAAAGTTATTTTATGGGCACTCATATTTCTGAGGAACAATTACCAAGCCAAATTTTAGAACTTCAAAACCACCTTCCTTCAGAAATAATGCAGAAACCAGCCCTGGACTGTGATAGCCTCACTGGTCTTCATAGTCCAAAGGAGTCTTAGAAATGAATCCTGCAGATCTGAAATGAATCTTAAGGCCGGTCAATTTGGAGTTTCATTTCTCTCTATAGCTAGTGCCCCAAAGCCTGAAGGTTATATTTTTGAGATCACACACAGATAGTTTGAAGTAATGTCTTCTGGGGCAGCCAAATCTGAATGCCACTCAAAAGCTTAAAGCACACTGGCTTGTACCTCAGCAGACAAACAGCCACTCGTTTTGGGGGAGAGGGAGCAGATGACAGGTCAGAGGAGGAGGAAAGCATTTTAAGAAGACTGTCCAAAGTCGGGGAACACAAATCTGGGGCATCCACTGCTGGGAAGGTGTCCAACAATACCATGTCTTTGCAGCTGACTGTAACACCAAGCTGGCTGGGTCCCGCTGCAGATGCAGGAGCGCTGTGGGCAGCGCGGGACAGGAGCTCCCAGGGCAGCACGGAAATACCATGTCTTTGCAGCTGACTGTAACACCAAGCTGGCTGGGTCCCGCTGCAGATGCAGGAGCGCTGTGGGCAGCGCGGGACAGGGCAGCAAGGCCTCTGGAAGGTGCTCACACCTCTGTCTGCTGAGCCCAGCTCTGTGAGACAGAACCTAGCAGGAGCCAGGAGAGGGCATCTCGCACTGAGATAAGATACTGCTGAGAAAACCCTCAACAGCTTGACGTTTTGCATTTCTAAGCTCATTCCAAGTTTTTTATCAGTTTGCTTAACCTCTGGTTCGGCACCGGAGGAGATCATTTAGCCCACCCCTTCCTTGGCAGTTTGCTGAGCATCAGTTAGGGCAGGGCTGGGCCTGTGCTGCCCAGAACATCACAGCAATTCCAACAGGCTGAGCCATAGAAAAAGCTTGAAAATGTTTAGGGGATCAGGTCAGAACATCGGTAATATACTGATGTTGGTACTTAGATCAGAATTGAAGTTGCCATGTAATTTGAAATATTTTACTTATTTGTCTCAAGGGAGAAAAAAGATAATATTAATAAATTAGCTGAAAAAATAGATGTCCTCACAGCTGCTTCTCATGAACGTGAGCTGAACAAAGTTCCAAAGGAACCTGGAGAAAAGCTGGGGTTGGGAGATACTTGCACCTTCAAGAATCTTCCTGGAATAACCAGGTATGATATTCCACCGGTGAGAGTCAGAGCAGAGGACAGTTTACGAATCAAATATGGCCTCCTGTTTAGAAAGGACTGTGAGAGGGAAGAAGAGGAGGTGGGAGTCAGAAGGACCTTACCCTCAGAAGAACAAAATGATCCCCTGGAATTGGTAATGGACAGAAACAGAGCAGACAAAACAGGAAGGGCTGTACAAGACAGGGACTGTGTGACATGGACACATTTCCATGCGAGACAGCACTTTTCTGATTGGAAAGCTGAGTCTCTGAGCTCTGTTTAGCAGAAGAGCCTCCGATCAATAGCTTGTGTATAACTAACAGTGTATCAACAACAGAACAAGAGAGAAAAAAAACACCTATTGTTGTATGTAACGGGAAGTAGTTTAGAGGCTACGGAGCTCTCCTTTAAATGCAGGCACTCACTGCTGAGGTGCCTTTAGCAGCAACAGTGCAGGTATTGTACCTTTTTTGTAGGAATCACTGGCAAAACCATGGGATTATTCCACATATGATTTTTTTTATAAGGGTATGTGCAATGGTAATACCCTTTAATTATTTTCAGAGGAACTTCATTTCTGTGTGTCACAATGTTTGAGAATTACCTACAGAAGTGTTTAAAGACCTGCTAAAAACCAGCTCTGGTCACATTAAGCACTGTCAGGTTTCCCAGTTTAATATTTAGAACATCTCTCAACATTCAAACACCTTCAGAGAAAAATGTTTTTTCATGTTATCCATGTGCTAACACATTCCCAGGACTAAGTCCAAGTTAAGTAGCATTATAAAACAACGTATCTGCCTCTCCAGCCGTTGCCTCCCACTCCCTTTTTGGCCTCAAAGAGCAGAGTTCAGTGTGGATGTGGACTCAGGGGTTCCACACATTCCTGCACAGAACATCCCAGCTTAAACATTTAGTAGATTATTAGCACAAGAAAAGAGAGGTCTCAAGGACAAAGCCTGGGCTGAAGCCTTACACTGAAGATCTGTTTTATCAGAGAGCTCCTTGCTCCGGCTATCCACCAGCAGGTTTCTGAGTTCAGCTAATCAGGTTTGATAGGAACCCAAGGCTTCAGATCGGTGCCTGCTGCTTGCAATGGCTGACAAATGCAACTCTGTCTGCACCGTGTTGCAGAAGCAGACACTCATCAGCCCTTTTAATGACCTGCTTTACAGAGCCTAGCAGGTCCCTGTGGAATGCAGCAGCATCAGCCAAGCGGTTTTAGGAAGATCTGACATGAGAAAGCATTTCCTGTCTAACCCCGAGGTAAGACCCACGTACGCATTGCTATCTGTTCCTGACACTCTTCATTACAGCCTTGATTCGCTTGTGAAAGAACAGTATTTATCAAGAGCCAATGTGGTACCAGTAGCAGTCAGACAAACCTGCTTCTGTTGACAAAAAATTACAAGACACCGATTTCTGAAATTTGTTCCTTTTTTTTGCCACACAACCACCTGCCTCATCTCCCTTCAAACTACTCTGCTGGGCCTCGTTTCCTGGCTCTGAACCTTTGTCCTTGACAGGCTGCATCTCCTCTGCAAACCCCTGATTTCTGGGCACGTCTATACAGGAGACACAGGGAATATTATTTATTAACACAGCCAGTCCTCCTCCCCTTCCCCCACACTCTGCCAGTGAGGATGACCACAATTACCTGCTTCCACATTTCCTCCAATATCCACTTGTTGCCTCTCACCCCTTCCTAAGGAGGCAATAATTTTCCGTACATCATTTTGCAAAGCCACACTTTTACAGTCTTTAAAACCTTCCCTAAAGCCGTGCTCCTTTTGGACACTGGGCACACTCTGGGCAGCTGAATTAATCCAGCTGGACTTGTGTGCCCTTCGCTCACCCTACTTGCTGCTGCTTTGTCTCTCTCTTGTACTCCAATATCAGGAGATTTGATTTGGCTTCACACTCAGCTCAGCTCATCTCTATATACAGCAATTTCCATGATGGGATCCTGAAATGGGAGTTTGATCCAGAGTTTATTGAAATACAATCTACTTATAGGCTCAGCAGCACAGCTTTAACCACCGTCTGCATCTTATAGCTCCATCCCTTCTTAAATATCTGCTAAATAAATCTGACACAAGTCCCAAATCAAAGATTAGCATTTGGGGGGAAATATTTAAGACCTTTGCTATGTTCCTAATGACTGGCCATATATGACTAGCGAAACTGATGACACAGGGACATTCTAACATTCAGGCTCATCTGTATATCCCTATGTTTTATGCCAGGAAGCACAGTCAGCTGCCTGGGTCAGCCCACACTCCCCGCAGAGCTGCGTGCGTCGCCACTGCATTGTTATTAGACACATGGGGAAATGAAATGAATGACACTGCTGGCATTCACAGCTCACCTTGATCATCTGGGTACAGTTGGCCGCTGAACCTCCAGCTGTACACTCCAGAGGGGGGAGGATGCCAGCCCCAGCAAAGGCCTTACTCATGTCATTACACTTGGAAAGTTCTTGCTGGGAGACAGTGCACCAGCGGAGGCGTTCCAGGCCGAGAGCTGCAAACACAACGTCAAGAGAAAATGTCACAAAACCCATCAGTGCCTTTGTAACAGAGCTTACCACTTAGAGGTTCCTGAAGAGCCAACCTTTCATTCTGTTCCTCCTCCCAAAACAGAAAGACAATAGGGCTCTCTCAAGAGTGAGTCTTTAGAGATAGTTCCCAGTTTCATTCAGATTAATATGGCTATCGAAGTTTTTTGGACTAGAAGCAGGACAGGCTTGGACTCAGATACTGAAACCCAATGGCATTTGCTTCTGGCATAAGAAACATGGGTGCAATGGAATAGGTCAGGGCATCCACGCTGTTCTTTAAACCTTGCAGAACACATTATCTTTTCTTGAGTCAAGTGATTAATATGATTATTTAAAATCATATCTTACGAAACCAAAGACACTATCTAAAGACAACTCTTTGTCAAGCATCGCCAGAGAGTACCTGGAGTCCTGCCCCAGCCTTTTTTGGTCTGAATGAAAACAAAGCAATCTTAGGTGCCCAAGAGCCTTACCCTCTGGCTTATTATGAAAACTAGAAAAATAAACTTGTCTCTTCAAAACACTCTTTCATAAGAGGCAATTTCCACAGCCATGAAAAGGGGAGGGCAGTTCCATGAATGAAAAGACTCAAGTTTAGTAGTGGAGATTGCATTAATCAGTGAAGAAAGGTGTCTTTCAGCCACCCCAACCACAACCCTCCTAAGCACCAAAGCTACAAACACTTCATTGCTTTTGTAAGGACACGTCACCGTGTGCAAGCGGTGCAGCTGGACATAAAACACGTACACAAGTAGGGTTTATGCTGATAAAGAGCCACAGATCATTTCTGTGAGCAGGGGGCACCACATTCCATTGCTTTTCTACAATTTCATTTTTTAGTTGAAGTCTGCTGCAAGTTATTTGTCGTGTGGTTTTCTAAAAACCTTAACTGGCCCTGTGCTTCCCCACCATTGTCACGCAGCTGAGATAGCACGTCGAACTGTGCGAGTTAAAATTACTGCAGTGGTGCTCAACAGCAGCCAGGCACATTGTCTGACCGAGCAGCCACAGAGCAAACCAGATCAATGACGCCATGAAGCTTGTTCTGCACCGAACGCTGGAACAGAGAGGTTGGCTTTGCTGCTCCACTGCAACTCGGAGCCAACGCTGCTGCTGTCAACAAACATGAAGTCAGAGTTGGAAAGCTTGTGGGAAGTCTTCGTGGCAGCATGTGCTAGCAGAGGGAGAAACAACTGCCCACCCCTGAGCTGCAGGGATCCTGAGAACCAAGATGGTTCAGGGACAACAGGGTCGTGGCAAAAAGGCACTTCACTGAAACTTAACATCTGCCTGGGTGAAATTTTCACCATGAATTCCTTGGGGCAGGAGGAAGAACTTAGGTTTTCATTGATAAAGTGGTTTGGGTTTTTCCTCTCCTAAACACAAGCAAATGGAAATTAAATCACCATTAGAACTTGGGAGTGACAGGAGAAAGCCAACTTATAAGTGGAATAAATGGCAGTTATTTCTATTTTTACAAAATAAGCATCATAGAACTGTTCACACTTGTGAGAAGCAGACACCATTGAACCAAACAAAGTAGATTCAGTGCTGAGGAAATACAATATTTGACTCCAATAAGTCAAGACACGTCCATGGTAATCAATAAAGCCTTTTCTACTCCTTTTCTATTTTTTGTATTCTCGCTTTTTTTCCTGGCCACAAAATTGGTTCTGAGAAGGTTCCAGTTTCCCTCTGCTCTCTCACACCTCATAGCAGTCAACCCTGAAGAGACCATGCCACAGCAGAAGGTTTTGGAGGGCACTTACCAGCATGAAAGAAGAGAAGATAGAAGACGTTTCTGGAGCTCTTCATGGTAAAATTTTGGGATTTGTGCTTTTTCCAGCCTTCAGAACTCCCAGAGATCGAGGCTTCTGTAGCTGTGCTGCCCAGCCTGCTCCTTGGTGAAAACTGGCAGCATTCAACTGCAGGTGCACTTTGTTCAACGATTTATCTTGCTTAACTTGGCACACGTCACCTGGTAATGACTACAGGAAAAAAAACCCTACCTCTCTTCACACCGCCTCTACACTTGGAAAAAAAGTCATCAGACTAGGAAATTGCAAAATATTGGAGGCACCAATGAGGTTGTTGCTGCTTTAGCACCACCTATAGACTTAGATAAACAGCTACACACCGACCCATAGGGGCACGGCAGGGCTGCATAAAGAATCCCTCATTTTAAGTAGGAGTTGTATGTATTCACTACATGATGGGGCTCAGGAAGCAAAAGCAGATTCAAGCTAAAGGCTTTATCTGACTGGTCACTGGTTTTGCCACATTCTCAGCATTGACATGAATTCCCTAAAGCCCGTAACAAGAAACGCAGGCTTTGCCAAGAGTGAGGCTTGTACACTCTCCAGGTGGCACAGTGTGTGCTAAGTGAAATCTCCTCACATTTAATAGAAAGTGGTATGAAATAGCTGAAGTAGTTTGATTTTTTTTAAGGTCTTTAGGTAAGGCCCAGGAAGGCTTCTCTCTCCCAGAAAGAGTAAAAACTCTGCTGACAAGAGCAGAGTAAAAGAGCTCTATAAAAAGCTGCTGTGACTTTGAGTAACTCTCACAGAGCAACACTCGTTTGTGCTGCCCTTTTCTTAATTTTTCTTCAGCCAATGAACTGCAGCTGCCTGTAACACTTTGTTCAGATAAATGCCATTTAATGGGGCTTTGCTGACTGCCATTTCTCAGCTCAGCACCCAGCTCCCAGGAACAGAAGAGCTGTTCCACCACGAGTACCCACACACACGTCTTTACCATCTTCTACTGCGAGCACGCACAAATGACACAACTGTGTGCATCCTCTGGACAGCCTGTACCTCCAGCAACGGTGCAGGGATGCTCTCAGGAGTTGGTTACTACCTACTCGAGTACAGTTTGGCCAGGCTGCTAGTGTTAACACCTACACCCACCAGCACCTGTAAGACAACACCTGAGTTTAAGTCAAATAATTGCTATTTTAAGTTTAGAACTTCAAAAGAAATAGATAATGACCCCTCCAGACCTTCTTAAACAAAACTTTGTGGCCGAACTCTGATTTTTGGCTGCCTAGACCACCTGGAATTAGTCATCCCTTTGTTGTCTGAAGTGCTGAAGGATGACCTGGCACCACTGGAGTCCTCCCAAGCTTCTGGAAGGATCCATTACTTGAATCCCTTTTGTGCCCTTCCCACTGGCCAGATTCACCTCTCAAACCCTCCGGCGCTTGCAGCAAGGCTCACACACACATAGAGAAGGCAGGACTGATGCAGAATCCTACTACCAGTTGCTCAGGGCTGCAAGGGCAAGGTTAATAAGAAGTGAGTTTGGTACCAGGCCTCTCTGGTGGTTCTTCTGATCCTCTGCGGGAAAGGTTCAGAAGGTAGAGGAGCAGCCTTTTAGTACAGGAGGCCTATTCTGAATGCATCCCCCTCTAAACCATCACACAAGCACAATTTATGATAATTTAGCTCATTTTCCTATTTTATTCATAACTCTATGACTATCTATGCTTTAAGGAGCTACTGAATTCCTTATAACCTAATTTTCAGCACCATTTAGCAAAAATACCCGCAAAGAAAATGATTAATATACTATAACTTAAAATAATAACGGAGAGCAGCAAATACTTCATCAAGCATGTTTCTGCACAGCAGTTACAAATAGCTGGGTTAGCAGGCAGGGAAGAGAACCCACGGTGCCTTCACTGGGCCAGAAAAAGTAATGCATCAGCTTGATACCATTTGGATTTCCTAATTACTCTAGTTTTTTTAAATTGGAAGCTTTAAGAGAACTACATTTATTGTAAAATTAATCTTTAAAATACAGAAAGTGTGTATCCAAGAATCAAAGACGTATCAGCACCCGATACTGGAACAGATCCAAAAAACCACTAATTAATGCAAAAATCCTAAAAATGGCAAGATAAAAGAAGTCAACAAGAAGCATCATGGCTGGCAGAATCAACTTTTCTGCAGGGCTCAAGGGCAACATCTGAAACAAGCCAAACCAAAAATGCAAAGAAAATACCCCAGAGTCCTTTGGGTTTTCTTGATCCAAGACTTGTTTTCGCTTTGACATGACAACCGCGTGGACTTGAGTCTTGGTGCAGTGCTTGGTGACACCTGGCTAGTACAGGACAAACGCCTGGGAGAAAAGCTCTGTGCAAGTTATTCAGACACTTCAATACATGGAAGAGTAAGTCCTCACATATCTACTCAGCTGAACAGGACTCTTCCTGATGGATTAAAAAAAAGAGGTAAAAAAAAAAAAGTGCATAAAATATAGAGATCTCAGATATTATTATGGTTTGCAGATTTGAGCGCTGAAATTTTTTTTATTAAATTATTTCATTGACTAACTTCTTTTAATTAAAGTTAGTCTGTTTTAAGATGTCTCATTATACACTTCAGATAATCAGTCACCTTCAAAGACAAGAGTACACTTTAGGTCCTTTAAAAATGTATGACATTATTTATCACAAGTTGCATCAATCTCATACACCTTGTACTTCCACCGACAGGAGTCTCAAAGACAGCATATTGACTTCACAAATCTAGAAAAACAAAAATTATTTTGGGCCATACACTGGCAACTTATGCTTACTGTAAGTCTTCTAAGCTTTCCACAGAACACCAGCAATAGTTTTGTCCCAAGTTTAAACCTGCTTTTCATGTAGCAATTTCATTAGCTCCAATCTGGTCACTCGTGTTCCTCTAACATGTTATTGTCATTTACAGTCTGAGTCAATGATGTTAAATGCTACAACGCCTGTATTTCTTTTGATTAAAAACACACTTGACAAATATATTGTACAATAAAGTTTATTAGCTGTTCTCCTCTTTCTAACAAATGGAATGGATAGTGTGGATAATTCTTTACAAACCAAAGCTAATTTGGTTGTGTGACTGCCCCGTGACTGCCATAAGTACATCTCTCTTAAAAACAATCAGTTTCCAACAAGCAATGGCAGGTACCAAATCACACGGGAATTCGAGAATTTCACTGCTGAAGGTAGTTCCATGTTTTGGTACAAAGTATTTATAACATTCAGCACAGAAGTTTGTGCATTGCAAATGGAAGATCTTGTGCCTATGCAATCCAAGATGAACACGTACAGGCAAATAAAATGTATCGTTGGCTCTGAAATCTCCCTTTGGTTAAGACATGCATATTACAAAGGGGGAAAGGGGGGAAAGACAAACACCTGAAATTCCGTAGAAAAGAGGAGAACTTGCATGATTTTTTTAACTAATATTCCCTGGACTTTCCGCCCAGCCACCATAGCCCATTTGATTTCTCATGATTAAGGAAGGTAAATTCTAATTTGTATTTTTATTCAAAACAAAAAGCTAGGAGTAGGTGGTAAAAGAAAAATATATATTTTATATATATATATTTATACGTGTGCGCAACTATGTAAAGAAAATAATTCCCATAGTTACAGAGTTTAGTTAAAGAAAGTTTAATATATATATATATTTATTATAACAAAATAGGCAGTTATTGTGGGTAAAATATTCATTAAAATCTGACCCCTAAGAACACACACATTTTTAGGCTACGAATCATTCTCTCATTGCCCTGTTGACCATCTCTGCAGCTGGTTTCTGTATTACTGCCAACGGAAATTTGGCATTCCTCTGAAAAATACAAGGTTTCCTAGCACCTAAACGTATTTTAGGCTCAAAAAGTGTGATGACCATTATCTATAAACAATTTCTGTAAGACACTATAAATAGTGTTTCATGAGGAAGATTAAAAACATTACACATCTTTGTCCCTAGCAATTTTATTGGCAAAAAATGAAAAAATAGATTATAAGAATATCCATATGAAATTATGAAAATGAATATCCCTTGAGGAGTAATAATGGGAGTTAATGAAAATGTTAACTCAAAATTTGAAAGTTTCTCTCTAACTGCCTGGAAAGAAAAAAAAAAAATATTGTGAGAATAGAATTTAACTCAGAAAATAAAACCTGAAATTGATTGCCCTGACCAAACCATGCTATTAAAGTTAAGCGTGCAAAGTTACTCATGAGTTACAACTTCCTTGAATACAACTTTTCTTTCAATTGTTACGAAATTTTAAAAGAATGTCTATAAAGCTTTTTTGAAAAAATCTTTGAAAGTTACTCTCCCTTAAACATTAAGGAATTTTACCAAGCAATTCCCTCCCACCCCCACCCCAAACTAATAGCTGGTCAGGCCATTCCACTGTCATGTTTGAAAAATGGCAAACCAACAACACACAATAATACAAATTATTTAAACTAAGAGAGACACCAAATGTAAAGCATTATGGGAACTGCAGAATGTGATGGTTAGGGTATGAACCACGCCGGAAAGAACTAGAGGCAGGCTCCACTGGAAGGGCTTAAGAGTCGTCAAGATGTAGTAGGTGATGTCAGTTAGAAAATGAAAAATAAAAATCTGTTTTCATAATTTTTCCTTTGCTGGAACCCAGATGTAAGGCCCAGACTGTTCCTCTATGATCTGTTTCACTTGGTTGTAGATTTCTTCCAGTGTGTCTCCTTGGACAATAGCTGCAAAACATAATGTGGCAATCAGCAATCGTCCTTCCCAGCCCCTACAGAACCAAGCTGCTCCAGGCCAAGCTGCTCTCCTCTCTCAGGGCAGCAAGAGGGTTTCAGATTGGCTGAAGGAACGGACACCCACTGAGATGTCTCATTTCTGTGCTGGAGCAAAGCACGTTGTTGATGGCACTGCAGGACACGCAAAGCACCATCTCTCCTGCTCAGAGGCTTGGGGTTAGGAAGTGGTTTTCCCTTTGCTACAAATACAACACATCCAACTGAGGAGGTTGTTTTGCTTTTCCTAACCACATGCGAGAGTTTGCCCGAGTCAATTCGCACCCTCCAGTATGCTTTTTGGCCCAACTTTCATGTGTGTTTCCAACACAAGGCAGCAAGAAGATACAGGGCTGTGTCCTCACCTGCACTCGGTCTGAGTCAGACTCGGTATAAAGCAGTGAGCTCCTCACCTGGGTCCTGGCACTCCAGAGCAAGGCTGGCCACCCCAGGGATCTCTACCTGCTAGCACTACCTTTGCTTTTGGCCAAAACTCATGGAGTTCCAGCCAATAGATTTAAGTTTTATAGACAATAAGTTTCCTTACATAGTTAAACGTGCAATTTATATTCAGATGATGTAAGTTCAATATATTTTCTCCAAGGCTAGAAAATAATTAGAAATGATCCAATATGGATGTGTTCTGACATACCAGAGTAAAGTACGGTCTGGTGAAAATGAGGATGAAGTTTGAGCTGTTCTTACCACGCTTCAGTCTGAGGAAGCAATCGCCACGAGACGGCAACTTTTTAATTAGGATCGTCACCTCAGTGTTGATAATCCAAGAAACAAAGTTTAGCTTAAAAGATAATGTTGGGGCCAGGCCAGGCTCACTCTTTTGTGCATTAATATATTACTGCTGCTTCCAAGCTTTGCCTTCATGCAAATTACTGCCTTGTAATTCCTACTCATCATTCCCATCTCGTAAAGACTTTCTCTGTCTCTGTAGCCCACTGCCACATGCCTGTGGGAGGAGGCTGTTCCATTACTACAGGTCAAGTATAATGTTCACAGGACAACAGTGCATTAGAAAGATTTAGTTATGTCTTTGCAATGCAAATAGCCATAAGCTTCAGCACTTCACTCGTCCCCAGCTATATTTAACCACCTCTTCCAAAGCTCAATCCCCTCAGAACAGAAGATGGATGTGCTTTTCACGTGCTTCAGTGCAAAGCTTAAGTCTGTTTTAACTTAACCTACTGATGAAGTTCATTTCAGTTACTTCACGCGATGTGGTGTTTTTTCTTAACCAGAGTAGGGAATGCTCTCACACATTCTGTTTTACCACCGGACCCACATGGGTGGCAGCCTCCAAACTGTGAGTAGTAATGTCTTCAAGTATCTCAAACAGATTCAGAAAAGGATTTCTGGCCTGAACTGGATTATCAAGGACAGAAGTCTGACCGTTGCTATCTTCCTTTGTCAACAAGCCTTATACTTCTGAGAAGAAACGCGGCCCTGAGCACTAGAGCTCTTAAAAAGACCCATCGGGTTTTGACACATCTTGAAAGATGTCCATTAATTTCCTGAAAAGGTATCTTATACAATGCCCTGATAAAGCCTAGGAGAAGGGCAGCTACTAACGAAATATTTAATTAATATCAATTAAAATAAAACTCCTGAACAACAAACCTAATATTTGCAAATCATTTGGTAAGGGACTCTACAATAGGAAGAATTTGCAATATATGTTGAGAGCCCCATAACTTTCTGGGTGCAGACAGGCAGCGAGCTGTGGGAGAGCCAGATGAGGTATCGGTGTAAACTGAGAGCCAGGAGGCAGCAGAGAGGGAGGCAAAAAGGGACGGACTCAAGCTGTTCATTGTGTGGGTAACACACAATGTAGAGAACAAAGGCAGTGGGAAGACTGAGCCAGGGAGTCTACTGGTTCCTCTGTCTTCTTCCCATGTGAAGCCACCGCCCTTTCCCGCATCCCTGCCCAGATGGAGCAGCCTGTGGCACCCACAGCTCTGCCCACATAAGATGCAGAAGGAGGAACTAGGAAAAGGAGTCACATCCCAGAAAGGAGGCAACTGGGCCAGCAAACACTGAAATACCACAGAAGAGAACACAATAGGAAAGAAAGGAGTAAGCGTCCATCCAGGGCAAGAAGAGGAAAGGCTCATTTCTGTCCTCCTGAAGATCCTGACTTGATCAATCTCCTCCTACTTCGAGCCACAATGTAAACAATTACATTGCATGGGCTTGCAGCCCATCCCTTGCTGTTACCATTAGATCTGTGGCATACACAAATTTGATTTACTAAGAACCACAGTGCTGTAGTGCCCAATTTCCAGAGGCTTAATTAATTACCATCATTCTTTACTTCCTGAATTAAAAATAAATGGAAATAAATCGTTTTCTACAGGGGGCTTCTCATCTTTGTAAAGAAAAAAACTTTAAGCATACAATGTATCAACAAAGTAAACACCTACATCACAATACCAAGGAAAACAGTAGAAAGTATCTCACTTTTTAAAACCTAAATTAAGTTCCCAGTAAATTTCTGTATATATTAAATTAATTGATCAAATTGAAATCAGTGTAGAGCTACTAAGATGGCTCTATGCCTCCAAACAATCGCACATCACCTGGAAAACAAAGTTCAGCCTTATCTCAGCAGAGAGGCAATTACTATTTCACAGCAATAGAATTTCAACTCTGGCAAGGGAACAGCTCCAAGCAAAACACACCTGTGAAGTGTTCAGTAAATTCCTGCTCCAGTTTCATGGCTCTCTCAAACGTCTTCCTGGCTTGCTCTTCCGTTAAGCGTTTATTCATTTCCCTGAAATTGAAAACATTCTCTCTTTAAAAACTACTACCAAATAATTTGGATTAGAAACCTCACCTTAGAAGCCTCTAGAAATTCAACTCAGAAAATTAAATATTGTTTAAAATATTTACAATTGTCATTACAAAATATTACAATTGTCATCACACAACTTGCAATTCGGTTTTCAAATACAATGACAGTCTCAAACAATTTAACCTGAGGTACTTTACTTTTACTCACATGATATTTTCCACTGATTTGGGTTTAATAAAAATGGAGATTGGGTACAGCTGGGCAATCTGCAACCTTTTGATCGCATTACCAGAAACATCAAGAATGCAATGTTTACCCTAAAAAGTGAGAGAGAAGAGAAAATGGCACTAAGCAAAGTTTAAGTTACAGGTATAAAAAGTAATATTTCAGAAGAGAAAACACATTCCCCAGTGAAGCCAACAAAACCAGAGCATTTGCATCAATGATAGTATGATTTCACCACTTTGGTGCAAGGTCTCACAGGGCTCCTCTGTTGGCATCATTCATCATTTGAGATGTTCCTGACCCCTTCATCCTTTCTCCACCAGAGGCTGCAGTTCAATCAACCACATAGAACCACCCAGTGAAGCAGCTGTACTTCAACCACACTACCAACATGATTTTTTAAAATTTTTATTTTATTTTTTAATAATTTGAGGATTCTTAAAGGAGGTGGCCATGTCACAGGTGCAGTTTAGAGAGGAGGCAGATGGCTTAACTGGCAGACCTGAGGGAGTAACCCCCCCTGAGGGCAGGGAAATATGCCACCATCAGAATCGTTAGATGGAAGTGACCACACACACTCTCCTCCTGCCAGGTACCACACAGCACAACACCCAGTTTGTGATGGTGAATGCAATTTGTTTGGGCTGATTATTTTTTCATCTCTTGAGAAACAAACATAACCATTCATTGGACAGCTGGAAGACAATGTGATAGGGCTGCTTTTCTCCCTGCCTCTATTCTCCCACTATAAGCAATTTTCCAGCTCTTTGGGATACCTCATCTCAAAGGCTCCTCCTCAGCTCCTCTCATCTCCCATACGCTAATTTCCACCTCACACACTTATTCCTTCCCTTTCTGAGTAGCACAGGAGTAAATTGGCATACCGCCATTTTAAAAAGGGATGGGAAGAAAGGAATAGAAAACCACTGTCAGGTGACTAAAATAAGAAAATCTTTTTCTTTAGCAGGAGAGCAATATGAAAGGCGGAATTCCATGAGACAGGATACAAACTCACAAGCACCATAAAACCAAAGGTTACTCATATCTTACAAGGCTCTTCCTAAGCCCCGGGAGATGATTCCTGGTGGAACTGAAGAGCAAGGAAGCAACTGCCATCTGAAATGACTGACACGCTTCTGCTTCTTGGCAGAAGAGGTCACTAGGATCATTTACATTTGATCTCTTGCACAACAAAACCACAGAAATTTATTTCATGAATTCTGACGAGGATAAAAGTGTTCTCACATGAACAATACCCATCTGGTTGCTTTCAACTGATGATAGCTGTTTCCCAGATCAGGATGCTGACTGGTATCACTTAAGAAAGGTCTTTGTATGTTCTAGCAGAGTATTTTACTACAAGTCCTGACCTATCTACATCTGTCAAATGGTCTCCCTGTAAATGCAGCACGCACTCTGAGAGCTGAGATTTAAGAGCATCACCCGGTCCATTTTCTGTTTTGAGATTAGACACTTAGTATTTGCTGCGTTTGGCCCAACAGCTTATGCAAGGTGCCAAAGGATTTCGGGCAAAGAGTGGAGAAGTAGATTGCCAGCACAGTAGCTGTGCTGGACCTTATGGAACATAACTGGGACAGTTTATTCCAAATCAATAATGAACATGCATTAACAGTGACCTCAGACACAGAGATTTGCAAGCCGCTAGCTGCTGCTTCCAAAGAAAAGAGGATATAGAAATTCAAGTGAAGGTGACAGGGAAAAGAAATGCAAGTACTTCATGACACAATTATCATGTTTTCATCCAGGGAAGCTATTTTGTTCTTTGCACTGTGCATTCAAACAGTATTTTACTTCTTTTTTCTTTTAGTTCCTTACTTGCACAGCATCTGACTGAGAAACACAGCATCCACTGTCTTTTACAATAATGGAACAAAGACATCAAAAAGCATCTTTAGATGTGTCCATTATAGGTAAGGAGATGAAAGAGATATGGATCAGCTAGGAACATGGGCAAATGAACACAATTTAAAGCTATTGCAAGAATACTATTTCTGGTACTTTCGGGGTAGTAGCAGTCACTTCTGTTGTGCCTTCCCCTAAATTCATCATAGAAAACTTGGAAATCATCTTTTATACCCCAGTAATAAGACCACTGAAGAGACTCATCTCTTAAGTCAGATGAAGAACACAAGGAGGGAGCAGCCCCAGACTGACCAATCTGCAGCCCCGTCTTGATTTTGAGTCAAGTTCTGAGGGACAGGCCATTGTTTCCCGGAAAAAATAATGTTAGCTGGAACTGAGAAACTGCTGCATCTACCCCAAGTCCCATGGTGTCTGTGCAAGAGATTTAATAGCACGGAGACATCTGGTAGTACTTTGTTCTTCATGTCAGTTTATGAAAGATTCACAATTGTTTTATATCTTACTAACACCACCACATGGGCAAAAGAACACAGCCAGCTTCAGGTCTAGGATGGAAATGAAGGACTGGATCTGAGCTTCCAGGTGAAGCAACTGTGGACGAGCCTATAATGTTTAAGCTGCTCAAGAAATAGTTTCATCATTTAATCACAAATTATAGTTTCACAAGTCTGTTCAGCTTCCCATCCAAAGTATTGTTCATTTACTTCAACAATTTTGTAATTCATTTTATTTTCTTTACTTTTCTTGCTATATACCACAGCGGCAGGTTCTATTCCACAGGGTGAGAAAGACGGCAGAAGAAAACTTCGTCACATGAACCACAGTCTTACCATGTTTGCCCTGGTTTTGATTCCTGTAAATTACACTTGCCAGAAATAACAATCCTCAGCCATTTGGCGAGAATGGTCCACACAGTTTTCCAGAGGACTAACCGCACTCCCACGTCACAGGGGGTAACCACACTCAGCCTCTGCACATCCAGACCGAGAGCACTCACACTCGTGAGTTCCCACCTAGAAAATACCTGTTTCTTCTCTCATACAGATTAGGTAACAGTGTCTACTGTAAATGCACCATATTTGTAAAGTAGCAGAACTACACTCATCAGCGTAATGTGGAACATTTGCAAAGAATTTTCACTAATACTTTTTCTTTAAAACAAGTATCTTATGCTAAGAAATACGCTTCCTTTTTACCACACTCTTTTTCAGAGAGCTCCGGTAAATTTCAATTTGATTTCAGAAATATTTCGATTTGGCAAGAAATAGCTAACTAAAATCTGTTCAGGATAAAAACAGTAAGGTCAGTCTTCAAAACATAGTGGTAGTTATGTAAAAAGTCTTTCTAATATTGAATTTATTACATTTATGCTTTTCCCTGTGTCAGCTAAATCCATAAAGAATATAATTTTTACAAATTTTCTTCTGCATGGGTCTGTATCAAATGCATCATGATATTAATCAACTCCACCACCACTATTCTTAACTAGTTAATGATCTACGTATGTAAGCTGGGCTAATTAGTCTGTAATTCCAATTATTTCTTCTCTATTCTCTTTTTATAGGAGGGCAAACCCTATGGTTGCTCTTTTCCCATAATTAAATCGCAATGCTTTCATTATTCCAAAGTGACATTATTTCCCTAAATGCATCTGTGACAATGCACTTTGTTTCTTGTTTTATACAAATTCCTTTCAAAGTCAGAGGCTTCTAATGGCTTCTTGCCATTTTTCTCTTTTCCCCTGTCAGGACAGTCAGATAATCACTTCAGTAAATGAAAGTAACTGGCATCGATTTACCTTTTCTGCTACTTCTCGCACTGATTGGACACTTGTTCCATAAAGATGATTATTGTACTGGCCAGCTTCAATGAATTTGTGATCCTGAATATCTTTCTCCATTTGCTCTCGAGAAGTGACAAAATGGTAATCACGTCCATCCACCTCATAATCTCGTTTTGGTCTAGTAGTATCTTTAAAATATAAACCAAGAATTTTTAAAGTGAAACAAAAACCAGTGACTTTTTTCCTTATAATATCCAAAAAGAGTCTCCCATATATACTGCAAAATTGTCACAAGCAAAGAGATGACTGACAATTAAGACAGGTCTAAAAAGTTTAGAGACTATATTAACTTTTTTTAACTCAACATACAGAAGATGTTTACTAAGAAAATTAACAGAAAAAATCATTTAGAATTGCTTTAGTGTTGCTGAGACTTACGTGGAACACAGGAGCCAAATTTGTCCGGAAATTCTGAGATCAGATCATCATTTATTCTGTCTTTCATGGGTCCCAAAACAATCACAGGTCGAGTGTAACTGACTATTAAACATAAAGGAACAACATCAGTTACATTTCAGTATGATTGTTAACTTTTACAGTTCAGAAAAATACGCGTTATCCATCGGCATCTGTGGTGGGGAACAGGAACACTAAAAATTCTGTGTCTACTATAAACAGTGAAGCCAGATTAGGACCAAAGTGAAAAGGAAATTAAAACGTCCCACTGGAATTCAGTGAGAAGCATTTTTTTTTAAATGCAAATGTGAGAAAATATTTTCTCCTATCAATTCCCATTTCATTCAAAAAACCACTTTTTTTCTGAAAAGAAAAAAAAAAAATCACTTGGCAATTGCTAACCAAAGCAGCCACACCAGAAGCCCATAGAGAAACAGAAGACTGTCAATTTTTGTGACATTTCAATTAAAGCTCACTAAAACAGACAAACGATCTATTGACACAATTTTTGCTGTTAAAGAAAAAAAGAACTGCAACAGCGAGAATGCTAAAGCAATATGAAACAAAAGAAAACCATAATTTTTGAGGTTCACAGGGAACACTAAAAATTCTGTGTCTACTATAAACAGTGAAGCCAGATTAGGACCAAAGTGAAAAGGAAATTAAAACGTCCCACTGGAATTCAGTGAGAAGCATTTTTTTTTAAATGCAAATGTGAGAAAATATTTTCTCCTATCAATTCCCATTTCATTCAAAAAACCACTTTTTTTCTGAAAAGAAAAAAAAAAAATCACTTGGCAATTGCTAACCAAAGCAGCCACACCAGAAGCCCATAGAGAAACAGAAGACTGTCAATTTTTGTGACATTTCAATTAAAGCTCACTAAAACAGACAAACGATCTATTGACACAATTTTTGCTGTTAAAGAAAAAAAGAACTGCAACAGCGAGAATGCTAAAGCAATATGAAACAAAAGAAAACCATAATTTTTGAGGTTCACACTGACAAAACTGTTAAAACACGCCATGTTTTCCTTATGCAATGTAAACCCCACATAATAAGTTATTTTAAGTAGCACACCTTTGGATTTTGCACTACATAATTTAGCACTTGCATTTAATAATTTAAGCCTTTATGCTTTATCATTTCAGTGATGCTAACAAGTTCAAACCAGAGAGTTTATCATGGTGCTCAGTGCAAAAGGGCACATGAAGCATTCTGGTAACTCAAATGATTTTTATTTTACACTAAGTGAGATCTACAAACCTTCTTGTTGATTGACTGGTTCGTATGACAAGACGTATTCCTCTTGGCCACCTAAAATGTAAATGCAAAGACATATCTATGTATTTTTTTCCTAAACCAAGATATTTAGAATCATTCAATGAACTGTAATGATACAGACATTTCTCAGTAATATGCATTACAATGACACTGATGAAGGACATTTTTCAAGAGCGATGAATTATAAAAATCACAAAGATCAGCCAAACACAAAGTTTTAAAGCATAAGGCACATACAATATAAGTAATTTCCTGGTTTATGTTAGTGTGTCAAACCGACATCAAGCACAAGAAGAATTTTTAAGCATTATTGAAATGCTCTTACACACGTTTCCCTGAACGAAATGCATGCATGCTGTCATTCACTGCTAGAGGCAATGCCACCTTCATCATCAACATTCTCCATACTTTGAAGCCAGCATTAACAACAGCATTTTTCTATATTTACACAGGGCTGAAAATCATGTATGTCAAGATGCACATATCTGGTGTTAACTTTATCATGAAGTGGCATTTTTATAAACATTTTTAACCACTCTAATTCTACCAAAAAAATATTATGATTGCATAGACTACATAACAGTTATTTTATTAATGAATTTTTAAAGATGAAGTTGGAAACAAAGAATGCTTTTGTATCGTTCTCAGCTACAGAAAGCACATCAGCAGTGAATGAAACTAAAATAACTGAATTTTGACTTTTGACAGCTGCAGGTTTTTTAAATGTTAGTGAAAGCATCTGAAATATACCTCAGCTGCCATCTCTCTAAATGATTATTTCTAGTCTAACAAGATATCTCTGAGTAAAATTTCCTGCAATATAATCACTATAAGTTAACTCCATGAAAGCAGAGATTTGTAATTCTGAAGATAGAAGCTCAAATTTTACGACATTGCTACGAACTCTGAATAAAATACAGTCCTTAAATAACTTGTGTAATTTCAGTACATTCTTTGGAGTTCATAAGCCATACTTATAACAGGCAAAGGAACACACCCATGTTATACCACAGTTGCGTAGAAACAGATGGCAGATGAAGGCTTTTATAAATTCATATATTGCTTCTATGTATCTAGTCTTTATTTTATAGCAAATACCATTGATTTTTTAAATCTAAAATTTACGATTTCATTAAAAGAACTATTTTGTTTATTTACAAAAAATTTGCATTCAAACTATATTACAGCAATACATGAATGAACATTTTAATTTTGTAAGTTATTACAAGTGAGGAATACCTTAAGACAGACATGAAAACATGCAACCTGTATATTTTAATATCTCAAAAAGTTACTCATGCAAATGGATTTTAGAAGGACAGTATATACTTTCAGAACCCCTTTTAGACTAGGGAGAGGAATAGGGAATCACCAACTACCAACTCATCTATGAAAGATCCAGCTCACATATAAGAAGATACTTCTTTGGAGAAGTCACATTGCTATAAGGTCAAAAATTAGTTAAGCAAACTACTAAAGAGATAGTAACAAGTATAAAGTATCCCCTGATTGAGGGCAAAAAGTATATATTGTCACTGCTTTTCAATACTTTGGAAAAATGGATATTAATAGAATGAACCTTTTGAACAACCGTACTCATCTGTAATCAAGATAACTTTCATATTAGACAGCAGCAAGAAGAAATTAAAAAAATTATTTTAATAAAAAGTACTTGGAAGTACGCATTCAGATAAGCAAATCCATGACACTCATAATAAAATCAGGGCTTCTCAAGTAACAACAGAATAAAAAACTATTAGTACCAATAATGAGCTGTAAACATAAATAAAGCAAGCTCTGAGAAAAAACATGGGGGCAGGGGTACGGAGAAGAGAGGAAAGCAGCAAATTTATAAAGAAACGGTCACGGTTAGATAGTTTTAATAGTGCATCATTAATAATGGTTAGAATTTGTAAGTTTGTCAAAGGCAACTTCCATACATGCTCAATTTTGTGTTATTCTCAGGGAACACAAACACCTTCCCCAATTGGTTTCTTTTCAGTTGCAGCCTACGACACTGTTAGCATTTTATATATATGTGTAAATTCCTTTCCTTCTTCATCTGGAAGAAAAACATGTGGATCATCACCTCTGATCATCTACAGCTTCCAAACAAATATATCTCCTCACTCCCCTAACATAAATAGTATCTGTTTCTGCAGTGCCGGTGACAGAGTTTGCAGGCCAGCAGAGCTCATCAGCGAGCCACTCGCTGTCACACTGCCTGACTTCTGCTGTTCCTTCTTC
This sequence comes from Calidris pugnax, assembly GCF_001431845.1. Classification (NCBI taxonomy): domain Eukaryota; kingdom Metazoa; phylum Chordata; class Aves; order Charadriiformes; family Scolopacidae; genus Calidris; species Calidris pugnax. Next base: position 8,376,353 of record NW_015090872.1, on the reverse strand, counting down.
TCATTTTTCTCTTCAAATCCTCAACTTTTTCACCCTCCTGCTCTGCTCTATGCTGGGTTCCAGCGCTGGATGGTGTGACCCTACCGAGGAGGTGTTCACTGGAAATGGCCAGTGGGACTGAAGTTCTGTTTCTGGTTTAAGACATTTTACACTGCAGAGCAGCATCACGCGGCATATTACCCACTACGAACATGTAGTGCTGCTGGAGCTTGGGTAATAGAAATAGCACTATAGCTTGGGCTAGTGAAAAGCCTAACTCAGTCTAGTATTCAGAAAATACTATGTCTTCAGAGAGGGAGGGAGAGAACGCGCAGGCGCGCCTGGCACGACAATTTATCATAACTGACTCCAGCACTGAGTGTGTGCCATACGCTTTGAAGACAATTCATACTAAGCATCCACACTTGACAAAATAGATAAATGAAAACTAAAAGCAAGGGTAAATACATGTTTGCTTCTCTTTACTTTCATTAGAAGTGTATACATATTAAATCTGAGTACCAATTGTAAAAAATCGTGGATAGTTATTGCGCTATTTAACAGATTACACAGTTTAGTTATGCTTTCAGTATTAAGCTCCGCTACATACATTTGTCATCATTAAATTTACATTTAGGTTTTAATAAGTCTAGCTAGCTCGCATAATTTAAAAGAAATAGGAATTGATTCAAATTAAGCTGAACTAAGAAAATCATAATTACAATAAAAATATCCATAAAGGCGGTTTGCAATGATTCTCTCTAGTCAGTTTTTTAAACACAAAGACACATCAGAATCTGCAGTATCCCAGCAAACACATGAATATGGATTTCACCTGAAGGTGATTGGGAAGTTCTATTTAACATGTAAATACCCAGAAAAGACAGACAAACAAAACCAAAGGAAGAGCTACTAAACAAAGACTCTAAATAAACAAAGAACTTAAAAACACTTACGGTAACTACTTTCACTATCGCTGGCATTAGAGGTTACATGCTCTGAAATTGCAACACAATGGAAAAAAAATAAGGAACATACACTAATGACATGAGTTCAAAAAAAAAAGCAAATTGACACAAAATAATCCAGGTGAAAGACAATACTGATATCAAAACGCTGAAATCAATACATACTGCATATAAAAGTTTTAAGGTACTTCTCATAGCTCTCAGGATCAAGCTTAATTTCATACGAAAGGAATGGATGTTAATAAAAAGAAAAACATTAAGTAGCACATCAAAATAAGACTACAAAAAGTACACTAATTCCTAGATCACATGTAACCCTGCAATTATTAGGTTTTCATTTCAAGATTAATTTTGTTGTGCAAAAACTATGGGATTATGCATTTCAACTTTTATGCAGATAAATTATTTACTATATTAGAGTTTTTTAGCAGAAAATACCAGAGAATAGTGCAGGAAACATAGTGTAGCACATTCAGTAATAGACACTTTCCTATATAGGTATATTAAATAGTTTACTCGAAGTGCAATGCTAAATTAAGGGATTTTTCCCCTCAAGTAATGCTTTAGTTTTCAAAACCTGCCGATTTTAATTCTGGACTATCTATATTAATTTTATGCCATTTGTATAGTAAACAAAACATTTCAAGTAGCTACAATGTGTTTATATTTTCTTTTTTAAGCTATGTAACTCTGTTAAGTGTTTTTATAACAAAAATTAATGCAATGGAAGAATTTCAGGTATCAAACTATTCTGTTACCTGAAAAATCTACAAGTCTGGTGAACAAATATGAACTTTGATATTGCTGAACTTTATCGTATAGAACCAATTTTCATGCCACCCAATGAGTTTGTCTATTTGTAATAAAAAGCACTAACATCCACAGCTTTAGACTGCATTAAGAAGCTTGTGTTTGACATATACAAGTTAAATCCAATTAATTTGAAATTATGTACCCAACTGTGTGCATACGGTAATACATATTGCCTTTATAAAACATTAAATTCAGTACAGTTCCTCCCTTACAAGATTGAAGAGAAGGAAGCGAAGGGACTCTAGAGGTAAGAATGCAATTATGAAGCAAGTATGTTCCTAATGATTAAGAAACATTTAAAAGGTTAGTCGTCATACATAAACTAATTAACCTTTTAAAAATGTTTTTGGATAAAGTGAACTAGTATATTTAAACCACAAATCTCTGGCTAGACTGAACTCCCTCACGTCATTTCTGTGCAGGAAAAGCAGAGAAACATTTCCAAATGTTTGCAAGTTCCAGCAATTTGGATCTATTTCCATTTCATTTTCTTGTCTTGGAAGAAGAATGTGCACATTGGCATGGAAGAGGCAAACAGTGATGTTTAAAAGGCTTGTGGTAGAACATGAAAGGGAGACATTGTGAACTGAGAATACAAGTGTGTAGTCTCAAAATGGGCACCTTTGGTAAAGATGTAAAGCTTGAAATGTCAACAAGAGCAGCAGTCTTGCAGAGTCTGAGTAACACAGCTTGCATTAAGTGTGGTAAGGCAGTTTCAAAAAATCTGACTGTTGAAAAACGTTCTAGAAGCCATTTGTTTTTATAACAAAAGAATCACCTAGTGACATTTCTGGACCACATCACACAGTTCGAAATAGGTACAATCATAGGCCGTAAAGGCTGCTTTTCATCTTCTGCTCTGAACCACAAGGCCATAAAGGTTGCTACGGTCTTCTGCTCTAGACCAAGAACTTCCTTGACACAAGCCATTTCAGAAGTGGAAAATTAATGTTATAGTTACTAGAATTTTTACTTTACGACTGAGGTCAAGTATAGAAGCACACCCGTTCTCACATGTCATTTCAGGCAAGCTGTGCATAACGGTTATGCCCTGGGAAAAACGGTTTTCTTTAATGACCTTTAGTCACTTATCTTTAGTGACTAATTTCACTATTCCATAAACACTTAACAATGCATGTGTTAATTATCTGAGATGAAAGCAAAGTCTCGACTATTTTTTCTGTCATTTTAGTACAGTGGTGGTGTCCGTGTACAAAACCTGATCTGTTAGAGTACTCGGCAACTTTGGAATCTTACTGTATATGCAAGTAGTGAACAGTTCTGCAGGAAACAGGAAAAATGCTTATCGGTCTCCTCTGTCAGCTATCCCACTACCAGGTCTAAAAGAATTGTAAGTCTTCAAGTAAGTCAGACATAAAAACTCTCATGGCATTTATTAAGCAAAGTTTTTTGTTTGTTCTAAGAAGCTGTAAACATCAGTCACCTAGAGAGAGGACTGAAAACTCTAACTAGATAAAGTATTGCGGCAATGGCTGTACTATTACTGTAAAAATCCATAAGTTATTTTTAAATAAACAAAACCACAAAGACAAAATAAAAGTGACATTAAAAAAATCATCAAATTTAAAAACACAGTACTATTAAGGACAAACAAGTAAGCACTGGTAAGCTTCTGAGCAACAACAAAAACAAATCTAATGGGATAGTCACATGAACTTAAAGTAACACGTTCCTGAAAGCAAAAACCCCCAGAACATTACAAACTAAAAAAAAAACTCATGAAACATTTTTAGAGTCAACCTCCTTATGGCAGTAGAACATCAGTCTCAAAGAGATCTGTTAAAAAAAAAAAGTAGTAATTTTTCAGATGGAGGTTAAAATAACTTGGGAGTATTTTGATCACTTACTCAGGCCTTTTGATCCCATGTCGTCAGGGACCTCCTGCAGTAGTCCCCAGAGGGCAAGCAATAAAAAGACAATCACAAAGAAAATAATTGTCAGTAATATATAAAATTGGCGCTACGACAGGAGACAGTTTCCCAGAACATCACAGGGGAAGGCAAGTCTATAGGATTTGACCTGATTGGCACGGGAAGTGCAATCAGAGACGCAAATGGCAGAGAACGCAGCTTGGAGTGGACCTGGTCTGAATTAGCAAACTTATGCAACGCTTTTTTTCGTGCTGGCAACAATGATGAAAAATCAAAGTAACCTTTCTTCATCAGGCAAACCGAATTAGAATGGAATGATTTTGAAGTAACTAGTTAAAGGGACTGATTTGAGAAGCCAACAAGCTCTGTTACAGTTTTTTGTTGCCGTGCGCTCTCAGAAACGAGGAACCATCGCTGACATCGCTGGAGGCTGTTACCTCCTCCAGCTCCACACACACTGTTACTCAACAGTATTATTCGCTTTATTCCAAACCGGGATACTCTTGGGTTAAATTTCACTCTAACAGCAAACAAACGGTTTTATTGATTTTGTAGATTGGTTTGTCATTGGCACCTCAAGCTCTTAGCCTGTTGCAGCTCACGAAACTGTCTCCATGGTAACACCCTACTGCAATCTAGCAGGCCCTTCTATGTGTGCTTCGCTCTCCATCGAATGCCACATACTTACGGTCAATATCACTGGTTTCCTGCTCACTCTGGTCCTTGTTCTTGTAGAAGGGAAATTTTCGGGAAAAGAGGTTCTTTTTACGCTTGTCATTGAATGACTGCTGAAGAAGAGAAGGAGGGGCAAAACAAAGGATGTCTAATGTCTGTGTGAACAAAGGCCCAGACCAGCAGCTTTGTGGAAGCTGACTCCTATAACCACATTATGCAGTGCATATTCCAGTTTAACATTATCTTCTCCGCTCATTAAAAATAGAGATCAGGATCATGGCTTTGCTCACACCCTCTGTATTTCACATGCTCGCTACCGAGAGAGCTGTCAGGCTGGGTCCTCCTCTATGGCCTGACCTGCACTTCACAAAATCAGGCTTGCTGGGAGTGTAAAAAGATGCAAAAAACTAGGCTGCTATAAGGCCAAACTGTAATAAACTCCAAGTCAATTAAATTGCTGATGGGATCTAATATAGGGGTTACATCTTTTTTTTTTAAAAAGGCTGAGGCTTTATACTGCTTTTGCAAACAGCTGACATCATAACAGCACAGCACAAGTATTTGCCCATCTGCAGAGGCAAAACTGTAAATACTTTGGTGACAACTGCTAAATAACATATCGTACATTAAAGAAAGATGGAAGATAAAAGCTGGCATTGTGCTGAATGATCTTATGATAAAACTAAGTAACAGTGAAATGGGAAAAAAGAAACATGTCTAGCTGAAATATCCAAACAATAAAAAAACCAAATCAAACTGTATTTGTTTCAATTGCAATACATTGCAGTTGATTGAAACAAATGACTTTGCTCTACATAAGTCTGCATCCCAATGCCAACATTAACTTTAAAAAGATACAAACTCATTTCATTTGTTTACTGTGGCAATAATTTTTTTACAGGTGCATTTATAGGGAAATAGCACATGAAAGAGTCTGTACGTCCAAGGATCATGTTCAGCAACTTCTGACATTAACTGCTTGTGTTGCTGAAGAATTTCTGAATCTCAATTGTTATAAAAATTTCTAGTTACCTATACAGATATATAGATATCCACCTGTTTGAATATAAACTATTATTGTGCTCTTTGTCTAAGTGAGGAGAGCATCAAAGTATTTTCATTCATATATACGTATGTCCACAGGTATAATTAACACAAAATTTAGTAATATCTGCCATGCCTTCTGCTGAAGACACTATGTGACTACAGCAACTTTAATTTGCTGTTCCAAGTCAATAAAGAAACTCAATGTATAAATAAATCAGTAACATTTTTATTGCAAATATGCCTAGAACTAATACAGCTAACTTGAAGCCAGCTGAAATTTCTTTTCATCTTCAGTGAATCATCCTACCACTTTTGCCAAGACATGAAATTTGCCATGTTTTCCTCATTTGGTTTGCAGAATCTCTATTATGGAAAGGATGGCAAAAGTAAGTACATGAACTTGGTTTCGAGGCTGTAAGCCACAGGGGGGCTGTTTATTTCTAAGCCAAGCAGAGCCCACGTGTGCAGGAAGTAATAAAACTTTTACAGAACCATTTTTTAAAGGCTAGTTTGAAAAAACTAAAAATATTTTCAATTCATACATTGAAGACTCTGTTAACAGCCATTTCTAAAATTTGGAGCATGTTTACTCTCAAGTAATTCTCTGTCTGTCTTCAGCCAGCGCGAGCTCATCTTCCTCTAGTATATACAACACAGTTGCAAAAAGATATATTATCTTTTCTCCCAGCATTAAATATGGAATGAAATATAGTAACAACTGGGGGTGTCAAATAGGACAAAGTTTTTTCAGAGATGGACCACCCTGTTTGGTACAATTACAAAACTGGCATTTGGCCTTCCTAAGGGAATGCCTATAGTGCAAGACACAAGCTGCATCCTGCTGGACTGCTAACAGCCCTTCTGGCCATCTGCTTTAACACAGACTTGCTGGCAATGTTGGATACTGAAACATCCAGTGATATTTTCATTACTGTTCTTTAAAAAAGTTTAGTTAAAATTACCAGGTGTTAAAGTGGCACATGGTACCACGGGGGCACAACTGGTGACGCTGAGCTCTGGAACCAGCAGTACTGTGTTAAGTAGGAAATCCATAAAACCTTTAATTGGCTGGCATCTGTCTTCAACTAAAACTGTCATTCCACCATAAGAACTGGTAAATTATAAACCTGACATATGGACAAAAGAACTGGTTTCAAGCCAATCATATGCTTGCTGGAACCACAGTTGGCACAGGCAAGCTTTTAGGTTATGGTCCTCCTGACCTTCTCTATCTGAAGTCAACAAGTCATTGCAATTGATTTCTCATAACCAGAAAAATTAATGCAATCAACAGAATGAGGGCAACAAAGAAATATGCCCAGAGGAGCAGATCTTTGCTGAGTACACTGAGAAATACTGTATCATGAATTTCAAAAAGTGAAGTTTCACAGCTATATAGTAGTTCTATTTGGACAAATCCCTCTGTTTGGGCAAAATAATAGGGGAAATAAATGTAACAAAGCTAAAATGGTTAAGTTTAACTGAGGTGGTGAGACTCTGCAATTTGCAGTTAAAATAAAAAGGAGTGGCTGATTCATTGTACTTCATAAAACATAATCATGTTCTTCATTTTAGTTTTGAATGTATTTCATAACAATAATTATTTTCACTTTATGTACAGTAAATCTTACTGAACAAATATTAAATTTTATATACTGCATGTATAATGGTCAGAGTCAGTTCCATTGCACAAAAAAAAAGGGGAAAATAAAAGTAATAAAGTAATAATATACTGATTTTGCATAAAAGATTAGCCAAAGGATTATTTTTAAAAGATACCATGATCATAAAAAGCTAGAGAGGATTGCTTATTAGTTGAAAATGCATAGTAATTGTATTAAATTTTTCATAAGCCCACTGCAAATCATAAACAGGCATCATAAGCAAGAATACATTAAAACAGAAGCAGCAAAGAAAGTGAGATAAATGTGTATATGAAATGAACAAACAAGAAAAAAAATAACCATTTCTGCTCCAGATTTTTTAGTTTTCCTTAAAATAAAAGGAACATGGATTTTAATGTTTGCCATCACTAGGGAGGTTCTTTAAGGTTTTAATGTAGAAATTTTGAAGAATTGTACAAAGTTGGTATTTCATCCTGTCCATGGAATATTTTCACATATTTTCACAGACCCGGGAAGGCACACAGTCCATTAGGACACGTACAGTGCAGACAATTTACTGGGAAAAATATCACCATGACAAACGCAGGAAGAATAATTTAAGGATAAACTGTAACGTTAAAACATTTACAGCTGAAGCAAAAGATTGTGAACAGCGTAAGTGTGCAAAATGAAATGTTACTAAAGGAAAAGAACTGCAGTTCTGTATCAATGGCAAGCGTAGTTGCTTTTCCACTCAAGTGTTCCATGCACATCCTTGGTGCTACGCGAGCACACAGCGCTCTGCACCAACTCGCTATTGTCAAAATGCTACTTCAAATACATCGTTAATTAAGTTAACTGTTTGCGGCTTCCTGGTAGACAAATTCCAAACCCATGCAGTTATCTGCCAAAGAACTTGGCAACGTTATTTTAAGTGATTTTTCATATCTGAAGTATTTAAGCCATTTTCTTTATGTGACTTCTTAGAAGGGAACTCAAATTGCAAAAACGATCAGGTTAAAAATCACCACATCAATTGATAACATTTTATTCCGATAGCAAAATATGAATGTACCAAAACAGAAAAAACCTGCAATCAATCTATTGAATCCTCAAGGCAGTACCATAATTGTACATCAGAAAATAACTAGAGGTATTTTCTTTTAAATGAATGGTTATATGAAAAACCATGACATTTTCTTCATTAATAAACTAAACTGAAATCTTTGCCATGTAGCAGGAGGATGTACCCATGGATTTGACAGTCTGTAAAGTATAAAATCCTAAACTATCAGGATAAAGTATTGAAGCTTTAATACTTTATGTATGTGATTGTTCTTGTTATGAAAACACTAACTGAAATAACTAAAAAGGAATCTTTGGGATTGACAATAATGACTGACTACTGTCACCACCTTAGTGCTATTAAAAAAATAACCACTATTTAAGAAACACCTTCCTCAGGGTCCTAAAGTATGTTTCAGATTTTAAAAATGACAATATATCATTACTTTAGAAAGCTCTTATATCTGAAATGCATATACCTAAATCTTGAAATTACTAGTTATATACTACTGGTAGAAATTATAAGGTTGTGAAATTGTTTCTCAAATTTCAAAATGACCAAAACATTGCAAAAAAGCTCCACCCTCAAAATAAAATAAAAAAAAATGGCTGCTTTATCATTATGAAATTGCTATAATTTCGGCTACAAACATTCCTATTACTACTTAAGTAGCTACCCTGCTTTCTCACCACTCATTCCCATCATGCGTACTGAGACAGCGATTGCATGTCATGCTGTGAGCTGCATCAAGGGACTGGCTAAAATTAAAAGCAGGATTTCTTTTGGATCAGGTTATTTTTCATTTGCATTGGTTACTGTATGGTTTGAGCCCAGCCACATCAGTATTTGCACCAATAGAGAGTGGCAGTGCGAGAAAACAGCTGAGACAGAGTCTGACTCTGGTCAGCAAGGGTGTTACCTCAAGCTTCTGTTGGCCTATGACCTTGTGTGGAAGTCTTTAAAGCTGCTACATCCATAATTGTAACTTAGAAGTTACTTTACGCTGTCTGCCTAACAGCACATCATAAAACCCCATTTCATCACAGGGACCCTGTTGAGCTTTATTTTCTTGTTCGCCAGATAAATTAAAAAGCCTCAAAGAGAGAAACATTTTACTTTTTCTGACAATTGGTAGTAAGCCAATTCCCGAAACAAGGGTGTCCAGGAGTACAATCCATCCTGAAGGTCTAAACTGCTTTATAAACATTTGCAGTGCTGTTATAAATGGCTCTATTCAATACTTGGTTAGTTCGTTCAACTTCTATTACATTCCATTATTAATGATAGTGTGTATATATATCTAAGCAAATCCTTCCAACAATTGGCAGTGTTTTGGCAACTAAAGTTTGTTTTGGTGTTCAAAATTATTTTATTTCTATCTAACAGGATATAATCTTCTCACTAAAAACCGAAACTGAGTCTGAGTACATAAACCACTGAAAAATGTTACCATACACAACGCCAGATGTAACTAGCACTTTATTAACTCACCCCTTTATCTCCTCTTGTTTTGGAATTGAATTTCACTGTCTTTAAACGGGCTCGTTCTTTTTTCTCAACTCTACCGCACAAACATAGACAAAAATGGTAAGTCAGTAAAATTCCAGAACTTCAAGTTACTACTTGTTACAACGTAAGCATATAGGTGTACCTTTGTAGCACAGATTTTTATTGCTGATGACACATTCAGAAAATGGAAGCCTGCTAATGGCAGACTTTATGGGAAAGTAGGGTATTATTTCTCAAGCAATGAGCTGTGAGGGTATCAGAGTATTTTGTTATGATGTAGGTTCAACGAACTCGGAGGGCACAAAGAGAAAACATGACACATTAAGTGAACAGTCTCAATTATGAATCAACAGCGGATATTAAGATTCAGACCACCTCATCTTTTATTTGTGTCTCTGGTTACCAAAAAATACCTTGTCTCCGTTTACTCTGGCCACCAAAGTGAGGCTTGCCAGTTTTCCAGGGTTTGGGTAGAAAGAATTCATGACAGCGTCATGATTCAAATTAAATTTACTTTGCATGTTTTCATATGTAAACAGTGAAATGTTTTTAAACTTTATGTGACTTCTTAGAAGGGAACTCAAATTGCAAAAACGATCAGGTTAAAAATCACCACATCAATTGATAACATTTTATTCCGATAGCAAAATATGAATGTACCAAAACAGAAAAAACCTGCAAACAATCCAGTGAATGCTCAAGGCAGTACCGTAATTGTACATCAGAAAATAACTAGAGGTATTTTTTTTTAAATGAATGGTTATAGGAAAAACCATGACATTTTCTTCATTAATAAACTAAACTGAAATCTTTGCCATGTAGCAGGAGGATGTACCCATGGATTTGACAGTCTGTAAAGTATAAAATCCTAAACTATCAGGATAAAGTATTGAAGCTTTAATACTTTATGTATGTGATTGTTCTTGTTATGAAAACACTAACTGAAATAACTAAAAAGGAATCTTTGGGATTGACAATAATGACTGACTACTGTCACCACCTTAGTGCTATTAAAAAAATAACCACTATTTAAGAAACACCTTCCTCAGGGTCCTAAAGTATGTTTCAGATTTTAAAAATGACAATATATCATTACTTTAGAAAGCTCTTATATCTGAAATGCATATACCTAAATCTTGAAATTACTAGTTATATACTACTGGTAGAAATTATAAGGTTGTGAAATTGTTTCTCAAATTTCAAAATGACCAAAACATTGCAAAAAAGCTCCACCCTCAAAATAAAATAAAAAAAAATGGCTGCTTTATCATTATGAAATTGCTATAATTTCGGCTACAAACATTCCTATTACTACTTAAGTAGCTACCCTGCTTTCTCACCACTCATTCCCATCATGCGTACTGAGACAGCGATTGCATGTCATGCTGTGAGCTGCATCAAGGGACTGGCTAAAATTAAAAGCAGGATTTCTTTTGGATCAGGTTATTTTTCATTTGCATTGGTTACTGTATGATTTGAGCCCAGCCACATCAGTATTTGCACCAATAGAGAGTGGTGGTGAGAGAAAACAGCTGAGACAGAGTCTGACTCTGGTCAGCAAGGGTGTTACCTCAAGCTTCTGTTGGCCTATGACCTTGTGTGGAAGTCTTTAAAGCTGCTACATCCATAATTGTAACTTAGAAGTTACTTTACGCTGTCTGCCTAACAGCACATCATAAAACCCCATTTCATCACAGGGACCCTGTTGAGCTTTATTTTCTTGTTCGCCAGATAAATTAAAAAGCCTCAAAGAGAGAAACATTTTACTTTTTCTGACAATTGGTAGTAAGCCAATTCCCGAAACAAGGGTGTCCAGGAGTACAATCCATCCTAAAGGTCTAAACTGCTTTATAAACATTTGCAGTGCTGTTATAAATGGCTCTATTCAATACTTGGTTAGTTCGTTCAACTTCTATTACATTCCATTATTAATGATAGTGTGTATATATATCTAAGCAAATCCTTCCAACAATTGGCAGTGTTTTGGCAACTAAAGTTTGTTTTGGTGTTCAAAATTATTTTATTTCTATCTAACAGGATATAATCTTCTCACTAAAAACCGAAACTGAGTCTGAGTGCATAAACCACTGAAAAATGTTACCATTCACAACGCCAGATGTAACTAGCACTTTATTAACTCACCCCTTTATCTCCTCTTGTTTTGGAATTGAATTTCACTGTCTTTAAACGGGCTCGTTCTTTTTTCTCAACTCTACCGCACAAACATAGACAAAAATGGTAAGTCAGTAAAATTCCAGAACTTCAAGTTACTACTTGTTACAACGTAAGCATATAGGTGTACCTTTGTAGCACAGATTTTTATTGCTGATGACACATTCAGAAAATGGAAGCCTGCTAATGGCAGACTTTATGGGAAAGTAGGGTATTATTTCTCAAGCAATGAGCTGTGAGGGTATCAGAGTATTTTGTTATGATATAGGTTCAACGAACTCAGAGGGCGCAAAGAGAAAACATGACACATTAAGTGAACAGTCTTAATTACAAATCAACAGCGGATATTAAGATTCAGACCACCTCATCTTTTATTTGTGTCTCTGGTTACCAAAAAATACCTTGTCTCCGTTTACTCTGGCCACCAAAGTGAGGCTTGCCAGTTTTCCAGGGTTTGGGTAGAAAGAATTCATGACAGTGTCATGATCAAAATGAAATTTACTTTGCAGGTTTTCATATGGAAATGGTGAAATGTTTTTAAGCCCACATGTAATGTTATTAAACCCATATCTTGCTTACAGGGAGAACAAAGATATGGATTTGGACCACCTTTATCAACTTCAGCATGCAATTCATAAGACTAAGTAGGATTTCAATGAACTTCTCATTGAGTTAGTCAGAATCCCACTACAGGTTTTTGTTCTTGTTTTTGTGGTTTTTTTGTGTTTTGTTTTTGTTTTTTTTTCAAAAAAAAAGTGCATGATGCAGTACAGACTTAACACAAAGCATATGCAATATATGTATTAGTCAGATCAGACATTTTAATAGCAGACATTTCAAGTCAATAAAATACGACATACCTGCGTTTGCTTGGGATAACTCCAACTTCATCACTTTCTCCATCTGGAGTTACCTGCCGTGCTTGCCACCATTCATCATCAGAAGCATTAATGACGTGGAGAATATCGCCAAATTTGAAGTTCAATCCTTGACTTGGAAGGCCGCTATCTTTAGTCTTGTCATAATCAAAAAGAGCTCTACATTGAAAAGAAAAAAATTAAACATAGCAAAAGTAAGAAAAAAAAGCACGGGAGTATAAGTAGCACAAAATCTGAAGTAAGCTGCCTCCGTTGTTCATAAATGATTGCATCATTCTGACAGTTGTTTCAAACCAGAATGCTGAATGCACATACTCTCTCATAACACACACAAACACAACATTCAGTACAGTATCCACACACATTTGTACATTTTAGTGAATGAGAACAAACTTCATCCAGAGCAAAACTCCACAGAAGCAAAACTCTTTCCAAAAGGTCCATAGAAGATGCTTCCTACAATTCAATAAGTACTTTGCACGGAGCAAGTTACATCTCAGCCTAGGATATAAAAAGGCAAGCAAGTATTTGAAGCATACGGTGCTGTCAAAAGTTCTGTTAAGGTGCATTATTTTATATCAAGTTATATATTGGAATTATTTTAGTAAATAAAAATTACTGTCTGTCTTTAAAATAAAAGTCAATATCCTGCTCACAGGGTTGCAGGGAAAAAAAAAAGAAAACAAGTTAGAAATATGATCTGAACACAACTTTGCAGCACCAGAAGGCAGAAAACCTTACAGTTAGAAATATGATCTGAACACAACTTTGCTCTGCAGCACCAGAAGGCAGAAAACCTTATGTGCATTCTTTTGGAAAATTCCCAAATATTTCAACAGAACCTCATCCTTTTTTCTAAGGTAACTCTGTTTTCAAATAACAGGCACCAGCAATAGCAGAACACCAGCTGTGTGGGTCCAATTTTATTAACCTTCCCTTTGCCAGCAAGGTTGGTTTATTCAAGTCCACTATTACCCATACCCATATTCCTGCCTGCTTTCTACTGACTCCTTCCACCTTCTTACTTATGAAAGCACAATTGTCTGGAAAGGCACATGGAGCACCATACTGAGGAACCAATCTGGGTTAAAACTGATTTCTTTTCTCCCAGTTGGATCGGTTTATATCTGGATTGGTTCCCTGAGGAACTGAAGAGACTTGCAGTATGTTTCTCCCAGCACAATTGAGGGTTTAGTGAGGATGTGGAAATGAGTGAACAGTCTCAATTATGAATCAACAGCGGATATTAAGATTCAGACCACCTCATCTTTTATTTGTGTCTCTGGTTACCAAAAAATACCTTGTCTCCGTTTACTCTGGCCACCAAAGTGAGGCTTGCCAGTTTTCCAGGGTTTGGGTAGAAAGAATTCATGACAGCGTCATGATTCAAATTAAATTTACTTTGCATGTTTTCATATGTAAACAGTGAAATGTTTTTAAACCCACATGTAATGTTATTAAACCCATATCTTGCTTACAGGGAGAACAGAGATAGGGATTTGGACCACCTTTATCAACTTCAGCATGCAACTCATAAGACTAAGTAGGATTTCAATGAACTTCTCATTCAGTTAGTCAGAATCCCACTACAGGTTTTTGTTGGTTTTGTGGGTTTTTTTGTGGTTTGGTTTTTGGTTTTTTTTGCAAAAAAAAGAGTGCATGATGCAGTACAGACTTAACACAAAGCATATACAATAGCAGACATTTCAAGTCAATAAAATACGACATACCTGCGTTTGCTTGGGATAACTCCAACTTCATCACTTTCTCCATCTGGAGTTACCTGCCGTGCTTGCCACCATTCATCATCAGAAGCATTAATGACATGGAGAATATCGCCAAATTTGAAGTTCAATCCTTGACTTGGAAGGCCGCTATCTTTAGTCTTGTCATAATCAAACAGAGCTCTACATTGAAAAGAAAAAAATTAAACATAGCAAAAGTACGAAAAAAAAAGCACGGGAGTATAAGTAGCACAAAATCTGAAGCAAGCTGCCTCCGTTGTTCATAAATGACTGCATCATTCTGACAGTTGTTTAAAACCAGAATGCTGAATGCACATACTCTCTCATACACACACACAAACACAACATTCAGTACAGTATCCACACACATTTGTACGTTTTAGTGAATAAGAACAAAGTTCATCCAGAGCAAAACTCCACAGAAGCAAAACTCTTTCCAAAAGGTCCATAGAAGATGCTTCCTACAATTCAATAAGTACTTTGCACGGAGCAAGTTACATCTCAGCCTAGGATATAAAAAGGCAAGCAAGTATTTGAAGCATACGGTGCTGTCAAAAGTTCTGTTAAGGTGCATTATTTTATATCAAGTTATATATTGGAATTATTTTAGTAAAGAAAAATTACTGTCTGTCTTTAAAATAAAAGTCAATATCCTGCTCAAAGGGTTGCAGGGGAAAAAAAAAGAGAACAAGTTAGAAATATGATCTGAACACAACTTTGCTCTGCAGCACCAGAAGGCAGAAAACCTTACGTGCATTCTTTTGGAAAATTCCCAAATATTTCAACAGAACCTCATCCTTTTTTCTAAGGTAACTCTGTTTTCAAATAACAGGCACCAGCAATAGCAGAACACCAGCTGTGTGGGTCCAATTTTATTAACCTTCCCTTTGCCAGCAAGGTTGGTTTATTCAAGTCCACTATTACCCATACCCATATTCCTGCCTGCTTTCTACTGACTCCTTCCACCTTCTTACTTATGAAAGCACAATTGTCTGGAAAGGCACATGGAGCACCATACTGAGGAACCAATCTGGGTTAAAACTGATTTCTTTTCTCCCAGTTGGATCGGTTTATATCTGGATTGGTTCCCTGAGGAACTGAAGAGACTTGCAGTATGTTTCTCCCAGCACAATCGAGGGTTTAGTGAGGATGTGGAAATGAATGATGACAGGAGCCTCTTACCAAGCTGTAAGAGATGCTCCTAAGAACACGCCTTGTATTCTTATATAAGACAATCTTTTTTTAAATTTGAAAATGGTGTATGAACCTCACCTACATAAAGTGAGACGTGCCTGCAGGACACAGGCCAAAAAATCCTCAACTTTATTTTATCTGCAAGCTCACGTGTTTGCCAGCAATGCACTTTCCAAACAATATCCTGTCTCAATTTAGAGACTTGATACCAAGTCCATCACAAAGCAGTATCAATAGATTACGTGATGACTTAATATAGTGTCCTTTACCTTCTCAAAACTTAGTTTCTTCATCCAAAATGCTAGTCTTATGTACCTGTTTCTGCACAATTTTTAATGTCTCAGAATTTTTTTTCAACCCATGTAAGTATCTAAGTCACAACTGTGTGCTCCAAAAGGTATTTTAGCTTTGTGAATTTTGCCTCTCTAAAGCACTGACAGTATTTCTTTGGGTTTGAACTGCATTTGTTCATAACCAATGACAAATTGCTTACAGGGAAAAAAAAATCAACATTTGCTGTTAGATTAATTCATCTTTAGCACAAGGTCTACTGCAAAAATCAGAGTTGGTTGGGACATCATGACTTTCTGTGGCCATTAAAAGTATCAAAAATTTTTCATAAAGGGCTAAAAGTTTTAATAAATGTTTTCTAAAAAGTGTAGAACAAGACAGACATTCTAAAAGGGCTTCAAAGCATTCACTCTCATAATACATGATCTATATTTAAATATTCAATACTGTTCATTTGTTAAATCTATAATAAAATTCAAGCTTTCAATTTTTGAAAGAGCCTGAAGGCTGAAGTACCATCTTCCTTCAGCAGTGCAACCTCTGTTATAAGACCTTTCAGTTTAATTCCATAAAACAGTTGAGACATCCTGATTCTTTTCAAAAAATCAGAACCCTCATTTTCTTTGAAATAGTGCAAATACTGCACGTAAGAAAATTATGCACCTAGTAGTTATTCCACCAGGCTTATTCTGTACGTCTGTTAAAGTAGTACTCTGGACAAATACCGTTCCATATCTCAAAATAAATTGCATATAATCCATTATATAATTTTAATGCAGATTCAAGCTGTGTAAATTTTCATTGAATTAATTAAACGCATCGTGAAATTTATTTCCTGAGAATTCTTGTTAGCATTCAAGCAACAATTTCTACAATATCACTTCTAACTTCTAAGATTTAGTTTGAATATAAAATTATATGAGCAGTGAGCTGAGCCTAAGAACATTAAAATGCATGTTGAATGTTTAAGAAAAAAAATACACGAGTGCAGTGGAAGCACAAATGGATTAAAACATATTATCAACATGTGCTCTTCACTCCAGATAAATGGTAATACTGTTTGAAACTAGATGTGTGAACTTTCAGAATAACATAGGGATGCCCAATTGAACTCCTCCTGCAGGCGACTGCACTCTTCAGGCCTGGTTCTAATGCCAGATCTTATTTTCCAATGGATTTAGTTAAAAATTCCTAATGATTTAAAAACTGTGAAATTTCTCCCACTTGGAGATGTAACCATTTTCTGCTCTGATTCAAGCAGAAATCAGCACCATTGTCTGAATCTGTAATGTATCATGCTGGTTATAAAAATGCACAGAGGGAAAAGGAATTTTCAAGTTTGAATTCCGCACACATTGCACAGACTCAGATTTGGCATACAAGATGAGATAAAAAGTGGAACACATTTATTCCCTTTCAATGTGTTATCCCAGAAACATGATACCATGAAAGTATCTCACTTTTTCACATTCTTTTTAAATCTGTAGATGAAGGAGGAGAGTGTATAGATACAGTTCAGATGCAAAAATATAAACATTGTATGAGATAATCTCCTCTAAGAATAGAGATTAAAAGAAATACAAATGAAAAATAAGAGAAGGCCATTAAATCAGTACATCTTAATTAGTCAGGGGGAAATTAGATGTGCAAATGACAAATTAGCTGCTGCTGAATTGCTGTATTTGTATTGTCCTCCAAGGACTGTTTGTTATATTGATATTCATTACATACTGATATACATACAATTAAGAAGCAAAATCTTCCACTGTACTTCAAATTGTATTTTCAGGCAAACATAGTTATCTTTTCCTTAATATTACATCACACTCCCAAAATGCTGTTTAGACTAGTCATAAAGATATCCAATTTCAGTTAGAGGGACACAATGATGTATCTGATTTTATTTGCTATTTTGCTACCATAATTTTTTGAGAAATCACCAGAGTGAGTATTTCTATTTGATAGGTTTTCCACAATTGTGGTTGAATGCCTATCAACATTTTGCTGTTGGATTTACCATCCAATTCAGCATTACGTTATGTAACTGGAATCCCTCAAGGCATATCCAAAACCAAACATCACAGAAAGAAGATAACGTCAGTTACTAAATTTGGCTTTGAATTGATACAATTAGAAGTACAGAATGATCATACCAGAGTGACTTATAATAGGGAATAAGCTGGATAACTAACATGTTCTGTCAGTATCTAGCAGTATGTGAACAGACTCATAAAACTTATTTCAGTGAGGTCAAAATTACATCAGAAACTAGACAGAACAGCTGTGAACCCATCCTGTGCATACCGAGCTGCCTACAAGTCTTTGGCATCTTTTGGTGTGATGACAAGAGCAGATCTCAAAAGCCCTCAGTGAGAGCAGCACCCTCTGTTAAGGGATGTGGGTGGAAAAGTACTTTTCCTGAGGAATTTTTTGCATTTTTGTTCTGACTTATAAAAAAGCTGATGATTGAGTCTCAAAAACCTTTCCTGGAAAAGGAATCACCAGTCTCCACGAGGCTTCTGCCAACAACCTGGAGAAGGCTGCATTTTCTGCAGCTGGGGGAGTCAAAAGCTCAAACTCAATCATTTACAGATAACAACTTCCATCGATGGATTAAAAGGTACATAAGCACAAAATGCTTGTCAGTGGCTTAAAATACCAGACAAATGTGTGAACATGAGCATAAGTTGTTTAGAACCTAATCAGGCTATAGCTAAGCAAGAAAAATAAAAGCATTTAGAATTGCTTATGCTTAGTTATATGGTAAGGGCTAAAGTGATAAATCTTGGGATTATGGAAATGAATACAATCTTACCACAATATCCATATGTGCACCCACCTGTGGAAATTCTAAGACATGGGTAACTGAGATATCAAGCACTTTTCCTTAGTATTTAAAGCATTTATCCTTAGAGATTTAAACTTTGACCACGAAAAATATTTAAAGCAGACAAAGTACAAAAGAAAAGAACAAGATCAGCTCTGCAAGACCAAAATCCAGATAAAGTCACCAAAATAATAGGTCAAAACGCAAGGGCTACATGTCATAGGCAATCTAAAGAGAAGCCCCCAAGGCGTAATTTGCTCCACTTGTTTCAAAGCCTTCAGCAATAGGTAGCAAAGGGATGAGACTGTTCTGAGCTCAGATGCAATGACTCAGGTAATGGCCTCGTGTAAGACTTGCTTTCTCTCTCTCAGCTCAACAGATACAGCACCACGAGCAAACCAGTATCGGCTTCAGATGGGAAAAGCCAATGGCCTCTGAGCCTAGGATTTTAGTAGGTAAGCCACTGAGCTCTTACAGCATTTTAAACCAAGTTTAACCCAAGCACCAGCACAAACGGAGTCTTTCTTACCTCCTCTACTAAAATAATCTGGCCCCTGCCAAGAGGCTACTGCTGGCCCTGATTCAATCCAGAGATGAGACGGTCCAGGGAACTCAAAAATCAATTTATTTTTAAACACGCAATCCTGTTACCCACATTCCATTCTTGAAACATTATGCTTTATCAGTATGTGTTAACTGATGTAGGAGTTAGTTGGCATATTAATGAGCTGCACATTGCCACAATTTCCCAGTGAAATCATGAATTTTCTTAACTGATTTATGCTCTTTTATATTTCCACTTCCTTTTACCTTCCTTTATGTTTAATTTTATATGAATAAATTAATGAAGAATATTCAGTTAATTTACTTTAATGCATTTCTCTCTTGGTTACCATGGAAAATATTCTGTAACAAAATGCTGTTGGATACAGAAACAAGATTTCTTAACACAAGCTGAGAATACAACTGAAGTAAGATGAAGGAAATACACTTTGACAGATTTCCATCTTAAGTAAAGGGAGACTATAATTTGAACTCAAGAACCTAAAAAGGCAGAATATGAAAACTACTGTCACAAAACCACAAACTGAATTAAGCAACTTAAGACTTCACATACACTGACTTAAGGAATTAATAGGTTTTTGCTGAAGGACTCTCATCTCTCTGAGAGGCAGGACAAAAATCAAGTAATAGCTCCTCTTCAAAGGTCACACAGGGTTCTCAGGGCTAGTACTTCTTTTTCAGCTGTATTATATTAATCGACCTAAATTAAGCTTTATTTTTAATATATTTTTCATGTAAATATCAAAGTTCAATGATGAATAAATAATTGTATATAAATGCAAATACAGAAATACTAAGTCTACAGAAAAGCAGAAAAACACACCAGCAATACCATGAAAAAGATGATTACCTGACATATAGGGATCTCTTCTGGCTGGTTCGCAGAGATCCTGATCCTGAACTAATGCTACTGTTCATCATCTGTTCCCGTAAATCATGTATTTTAGCTTCAAAACGACTATATTCTGTAAGAAAGGGAAGCACTGCAATTAATTTCCTCTGGTCTTCAGCAATTAGATGACTCACAAAAAAGCTGAAAATCACAGAGAATAAGCATTTGTTATTGTTTTTTTAATACAAGAATAAAAACCTCTCAAACCCCAACATTAAGCACCATGTTTTATCATTAAAATCTACATGAAGTTTTGCAGTTATCAATAATAACTGAAATAAAATTTGAAATAACTGTGATTAGGCAAACAGAAGAAAATATCTATTTACTTTAAAACTTCACCTTTTAAATCTATAGTTCACAGTAACTGTTTTTTCCTAATTAAAATAAGCATTTCTACTAATAATTATCATCTTCATAGTAATAACAGACTGATACAGATAATTTTTAACCCATGACAAAAAGAAAACTTCAGAAAGTATATCTGAAATATATATTTATAATCAAGAGTTATATATTAAATGTTAAGAAATGGGAATGAAAAGTGTCTGAAAAAACAATATTGAACAGATACTTTAAAATTACTGGATTTGAATTAGATAAATTAGATTAGCCCTACACGGTGGCAAATATGAAAAACATTTTCCAAATAAGACAACGTTCCCATGGGAGCTCAGGAAAGGAAAAAAAAACAGAATTTTGGCATGAATTTCAATCCACTTGTAACCGGCATTAGAGATTCAAACTCTCTCTATAGAATTATGTACAATGTTAATCCTGGAAAAACGGATTGTGTTCTTAAGCAGCACTGTGTACTAATAAAACTAAGCTAAATGCATTTGATTTTAGCTACAAAGGCAGTAAAAATAGTAATAGCTTCTTCAGGAGAAACATTTCCTGAAGCGAGGTACTTACATGCCGTCAGCATAAAATACGAACTCAAAACAAGTAAGTTTTTCCTTCAGTTGAACAGTTTGGACTTCAGGATCAACAGATCCACTTGTAAAACCTTTCTAGTTAAAGGAAACGTTCTGCAGCCACCACCTTCGCCAGGAGACCACGTGATGCCAGATTACAACAAGTCAACACTGGGAGAGCCAGGGTGTGTGCAGCCGGGAGCTGCTGAACTGGGGAACGTGCTGCTCGTCCCAGCTGCGCCCTTGCTCCCTCCAGGCATCACATTTACTCAGGAAACACAAGATCCATAAAGAGGGCTCTAAAATGCAAAAATCCTGAGGATCTCTCTAAACTAAGGTTCTCTCAACAGTCATTTAAATATTATGAATGATTTATTATATTACATTCTGTAGCCCTTTCTCCCCACACACTTGTGAGCACCAAGGCTTCCAGACTAACCAGAGAAGAATTTAAAAAATATTTAGTTACAGGAGAACATTCTGTGAACCAATTTCTGGTATATCACCTCATTCATCAAGGTAACTAGGTATCTGATGCTCTAGTAATAGCAACTATAATTAACCCCATCCAGATTACAACAATATGAACAGTCTCTTAATTAACCTGGACTTTTATCCTTTAAAACCAAAACCTAGTCATTTTTAAGATACTATCTTTGTTTTTAAAACAGCATCAAGAGCCTTTTTACAAATAAAGTCCAGACCACTAAACCAGACTGATCTCATTTGACAAGAGAAACAAAAACATTATTTCCACCACTACCACTGCTATCACTAATAGCAAAAGAATGGAAGATGACAGGATGGTAACCTAAGAGGAATGTGAGAAAACGACATTTTTTAGAATGCAACATCCCTCAGGGGAAGGACCCAGATGCAGAGAGAGAAGAGTCTGTTGTGACACTGCTGCACTGCATGGCTTTAGGTAAGTCACTTTGTTTTACTCATTTATACCTAAGAAATTCTCTTATAAGCGTCTCACCTGTTTCTTGGGTGAAACTTCAAACATACTACAATAATGATAGTTGAGATTTCTGACATAAGAAATTTTTTTATGCCCCTTGTGAGAAAGGAAAGTACACATGGAAAAGACCAGATAATCCAAGCACTTTCTTGTGCTACAGCTTGTTCAGTACTGAAAATATCTGCAGTTCTTTGCAATAGCTACTGGAAAAAACGACAAATTTCTGTTAAGAAAGTATCATGTGTGACTCGTTGGAAGAATCTGATTTCCTCGTGTATAGCATGTAGTATGCAAGAGTTAACAGGGAAGGTGGCTATTCCTCACTATCGCTTAACTCTATCTTATGTATCATCTTCAGGTTGCTGGTCTTGCAGTTTTCTGGAGTAATTTAATTTTTCTCATCAGAACTCCTGGGAAGTAAGTGCTGAATGAGTGACAGGGACATCTGTAGGAGTAAGAAGGAGAATAATTTCTACATAGAGGCTCCTGCCATACCAATACAGCAAAAAAGGAAACTAATGGGCTGGGACTGGGAAGACTCTATGTTCAAAAAGAAAAGGTGCTAAGAGATGCCATATTGAGGAAAAGCTGCGCAGATGGAATGTGGTGAGCTCCTTCAATGTCAAACAAGCTAAAAATTTGAGCTACACTCCTCTTAGAGAATGTTTCGGAAGGAACAGGATGGATAGAAATCTCATAATCATTGGGTTTAGAGCTGAAAAGAAGACAGGATTTTGGTTTTTAAAAAAGCAAAGTTTGGTATTAGGTACAGTGGTACTGAAACTAATGCTGGAGACAGAAAAGAAGACAACAGTAGGACTCTTAACAGCATCAGTAAAGCAGTACCAGTTTGGTACCCAAAGGATCAGCACGCATCCCCTGTTGACTAATTAGGCTTGGTTTAGCTTCAGCATTACAGAGCAAAGTGCAAGCTCTGCTAATCTGTCCAGAAGAGGTTATATTTCTGTCTCTATGATTAAGAAGAGTTGGAAACCAACTGTCTCAAGCACCTTCAATCTCTTATTAAAGTGAAGAACACTGATGCTATCTGGTAGTTTATGAAATGTAGAAAATTCATCGCAGGACAGCAGTCAGAAGACTGTCCACAACTACTTCAAGAGAGGAACTTCAATAGCCAACAGCTGGCCACCAGAATGTGTCTCTATCAAATGTGATCCGTACAAAATGCAATTTCATTTGATTATAGAAGCAAGTATTTAGGGATGACACCCAGGCAAGCACAGTGATACCTTTCCTTCAAATATTCTCCCATCCTCCAGTATTTTCAATGTTTAGAGAATTTCACTGTATGTTTAAATTCCCTATTTACTCAGTTTATCATCACTAAATTCTCCCAATAGAGAACTATCTTCTTTATAATTCCATTCTTTCTTACAGGGTATGCATAATATTACATACATAATGTATTATGAAATTGATCATATTTTTTTCCCTTAAATCACAGTGAATGGCACAATAAACTTCTATATGGCGAAGTGTGACAAAGCCATACAAAGTACATATAAATATGAAACTTTAAAAAAAGGTTTATTTTGTCACTTCAACATTCCAGAAATTTGGAGCTGGAACAGGCACAGTGAACAAGATTTTTTATTTTTTATCTTGGACACTCTGTTTTCTTTCTTAGAAGGAAATTAAGAGCTTGGCTGAGAAGGAATATGATTGATCTCTGGTCAAATGTGACCAGGGTAACCAAATAGAAAGGACATAAGCTATTTAAATGAAAAAGCACAGGTGACTTTAACCCATATGGAGCAGGCTGGTCACAGGAACTCCGTCTACAAATTCCAATTTCTACAGCCATCAAAACACTGAGATTCTGAAATAGTAATTTAATACGAACTATGGTGGCACAAGAAACTCTCCCCCACCCTTCCCCCCAAATGAAATTAAAAAACCAAAACAAAACCACACAATCCAAAGCCTGTACTTTCAGGTAAGAATGTGGCCAGGATCTGAAACTTGATGTATGTACAACAGCAGTGAATGGGACTGAAATCATGATCTCTTCTAATGCTCTGAATTTTAGGAAAGTTGCTGATGCTGTACATCAATGAAGGGTGATAGGCAGCAAGACTAACATGAAATGCAATAAAAATAACAGAAGAATAACAGTATCTCTTCTTGGCGAGAATTTTCTCAAAGTTTCAAATAAGTTTAGGGGCCGGGAGGGAGTCATACCTGCTATCATAACATAGAGCTTGAGGAAGTGCAAGCATCTGCTGCTTAAATTCATGGCATTTATCCAAGAGTACACCTCCATCGCCAAAGAAAAAAAAAACACCAACCCCAAAGCCTACTCTGATTTACACATAATCAGTCGTTAAGAACATGGGATGGATACATCTGGGCTCAAGTTTAAACTTTAAAATTATACTGACTAAGCAGATGGTGCAAAACTAGAATAAATCTGCTCTATTTCATGTCTGCATGTATTGCACAGCAAGGAAGAAAAAGGAATGCGAGCACTCCTGACCTCTTAAAATGATTTTACCTCGAAAACAAACTGTAAGGTTTACTTTTAACAGAAATCAAAGCTTCAAATAAAGGGAATGAGCCGTGAGACTCTCCTGGAGTGCCTATCTGGTGAGGAACAAGAGGACAGTGATAGACACAGATACACAGTGAATAGTCTGTACAGGCAGGGGAAGAAAAAAAAGAGGCTGCAATGAAAATTAATTTGGTCTGGAACACACATTCTAGCAAATGAGGCAAAAGAACAGAAGACTATGACAAGGGATAAAAAATTCAGCAAGCGGTACAGAAGGAAAAGCAACTCATGGAAGCATGGATGTGTGCACAGTGAACAGATGGCAGCACAGCACTGAGAAGCAGAGATTCTTACATATACTGAACCCATGAAGAGCTGAAGAAGTTCACTTTAATTAAAAAAGAATGCCCCTTGCTTCCCTCTTCCCATCTGTCTGTGGAAAGCCCTCCTTTCGCAGGACCCATTGGATCTGTCAAAGCAGGACTCTTGTGCTAACAATTTTATATAACGACTGATTTATATTCTTTTCTCCACTCTCAGAATATTCAATTTTCCTTTTCAAACAAACTGAGAAATGGAGCCTGGTAGAAAGTTAGAATGGCCACCACTGCACTGATCTTGTATTGACCTTCTACTTGTTTTCAGTTCAAAGCTTGTGAGGCAGGACTTATGAGTTGTACTTATGAGTTCTACCCACGTACTACTACCATCCTGGTGTTTGATAAATTCATAGGTACCATTCACATTTTGCACATCTTTTCTTATTACAGACTATAGTATAAATTTCTTTAAGTAGAGGGGGTTGTGGAGTACAGCATATTTAGCACAACCACTCAGAAACATTAGCAAAGAGATTACCTATTAAAATGTATGGACCACAATAAAAGCATCATAAATAATTTTTGATGAGAGATTGCTTTACTTCAACGCTTGTCATTGTATGTTAACATGACCTGAGAGAGGCCACATGCATTCCACATGCTATTGGTGGCTTTCATGTACTCTAATGTGTAATGAGCTTGTACCTCATTAATCACTTGAAAGACTAGGCCATGGAATTTCAAAACAGATTAGAAAAATTGCATTTGTATTTAGTTAAGAGCACCTCCCATAAAGCCTGCAAAACACAGACAGAGACGAGGTCCAGCCACTGCTGAAGTGAATCCAACCAAAAAGGTTTACCACACATTCATAACTTCTAAAAAGCCAAACTGTTCTTAAAGGAAGACAAACAATTTTATTTATTATATTAGAGCAGGAATGAGGTTTTAAAGGATTAAACCATGTGTAAGCCGCCTTACAGAGTCTATCGGGACTATATATAGCAGAACCCTTCTAATCTTAATGGGCCCGATTTTAAAGGTACTTTAATTGACTAATCCGATTAGTTGCAAATGAGTAGAACCAGGTACAAAACAAGCAGGAACAAGTTTGGAAGACTGCAGACCACGTACCCCAAAACAGAGTAAGCATGTTTTAAAATACATATTTTTTTAAGAATGTTTCATTTTATGAAATTGGGATGCACAGATCTTTTAAACCACCTTTAGTTAAGAGAATCCATGTTCCCGAGGTGGAAAGCAAGGGAAGCTTGCTTGATAGAAAACAATCCTGGAAATTAAGTTTTGCAAAAGCATTATTGGCTTTGTGCTGCTCCAGCTGGAGTTTTACAAATAGAAGATTTACAATATATTTCAAGATAAATGCTCAGAAAATCATCTTATCTTACACCCATGAAAGTGCTACCATTTCCCAGAACTTAGTGATTCTGGTTTAAATTCCATGAGAAAACAGTGCGTAAATGAAGTATCACAAACAGAAAAAATTGCCAAATACTGGCCATTGAAAGATGAGCTATAACAAAGCTTTCCCCCCCTTCTTTTTTTTTTTTCCCTTTTTGGCTCATTTGTTTTAAAGACAAAAGAGAATTAAAACTACAAAGTTGTCTGCTTGGATCTTGTATTTAGTAGATGAACACATTCCTTCAAAACAAAAATACTACATGAAAATCCACCTAAAAATTTGGCTAATAATGTATGAAGAGTTTTGATTGAGCTATAAATCTTGAATACATTTTGCAAGAGAATCACTTATTTCCTTTAATAAAGCCAAAAGAAAGATGTGTATGAACACTGTAAATTTAGAATTAGAGATTATTTTTTTTAAAAGTCTTCTTAAATCTTCTCTTGATGTTTTAGCTCCACCTTCTCCTAGTCTTACACTGATTCACCCAATCACCTAAGAACATGGAGCTAATCTGATCACTTAACCATCTTACTACTCTTTCAGAAAAGAAGTGGATACATAGAGATGGACTTGATCTGCTGAATTACAAAGAGAAGACTAATGCAGATTCTAAATTCTAAATAAAAGTCAGCTGATAACTCACATGACAAAAAGAACACTGTACTAGTTGAAATAATAATTTTATTTTTTGCATGTCAGGTGGAACCTTGGAAAACAGAAAGTGCTGCTACCATTTTCTGTCATGACACGCTTATCTGAATTTCAGCCCTCTTTTGGGGGAAGAGTGAGGTGACCAGTGCATGACTGCTGATGCCAATACACTTTGCCTGCTTGCTTCGCCAGGGCCCTCCAAGAGCAGGCTACACAGTTAATCAGTTAATGTGCATGTAATTGCACTTAACATTAAACATATACTTAACTGTGCAGTTCTGATCTAGTAGAATAATACTATGAAAAAAGTTTAATCCACAAAATTGTTTTCTATCCAGTTTCAAACAAATATATTTTTGTATTTTTAATGCATTTCTTTGGCTATTTTTCTTATTTTTAAACACTTAAATGTACTTAAGCTATAACACAGCTATGGTAGCCTACTGGCATCTAATTCTAACCTTCCAGCATAACACAGCTATGGTAGCCTACTGGCATCTCATGCCTTTTCAGAACAGCAAAATCTAACCTTCCAGAAATTCTGAATTTTGAGGTAACACTACAATTACATCATCCTCAAAACATATAAGAGCATTTCAGATAACCATTTAATTTGAATGGACATAACAATGGAAACATAAGCGTGAAACAAGGTGAGAGCTCTCCAAGGGCTGTAGACTCTGGACAGTCCTATACTTCCCCCTTGCTGCTCCTCTCCTCACTACATTCCCTTCAAGCACTGAGACTCATGTTCCTGTATCCCTGCTGAGTAGCATGATCATAATTCTGATCATCTGTGAATTCCTGCTCCCAGGAGACACACATATACCTAAAATTGCCTAGAGCTTCCTCTCATTCTTCCACACCAATATCACAGTTTTTCCTTGCCACCCTGCATCTGTAGAAAACCCAAAGAAGAGAGACAGCAGTGTGGCACTGAAGTGTCCCTGCAGAGCCAAGGCACAACTGGGACATGAAAAGGTTCAGAAGCCTCTATGAATGAAAACAGCTCATCAAAATGCACTTGGATACCAGAGGACCATCACTTTTTTTGAAACTGTTGCAGGTCATGGTACTTTGTTTCTGATGAAACTCACAGTAAAGCAAAAACGCTTTTTATTAATCAATGATGTCCCGAAAGGAGATAGAAATATGTAGTTCAAGTGGGGGATAAGGAAAAGCTTCCAAATGAAGAGGAAAATGACAATGACATCCTGACTTCCCCACCACACCTCTACAGCGTAATTCCCACTTCCCAAACTTCTGCTCTTCTACTATGGAACCCTCCTGTGCAGCATCCAGCCCCAGTAGGTTCAAACCCAGTGAGATCTCTGCAACTAGAGATATTTTTTGTACACACACATGCGTGTGTGTGTATGTACCACAAAAGTATGTACGAGTACAACCCAACAGTTGACTCAACAGTTTCCAACAATAGCTCCTAGTAAGTTGCAAGATAAAGCAGAGAATCTACAAGGATCAAGCAGAAGTCAATCAACTACAATCATGGTAGTACAGAAGAAGTGGTGCCTGATGTGTGTGAGTCACTCCTGTAAACAGGAGAATACCTTCACATTCCCTATTTGGCTTTTAGCGATCCCACAGAGTGCTGGTAAGTTGCTGAAATTTGATTCAGTATAGTAGGAAAAGTCTGTAAGGCATCTGTCAAATTTACTGAACACTGCTGGAAGCCAAATGAATGCCCAGAAGGATATTTTTAGGAATGACATTACATCTGTTTTCAGCCCATTCTATAACCAAGGAACATTTTGGAGATTTAAAAAAAAAAAAAAAAGTCAGCAGTTACATAATTGGAGCCTGGATATACAACAGCAGTATCATTCAGCCATATTATCCTATGGCAAGTCCAGTAACCTATGTTTGATAAACCACGTTGTCTAACTGGATTTGAAAAGACAGATATAGAAACTTCAACTCTTTGCATGATAGGGGTTTCCAAAGATTAATTTTTCTGCAGCCTACTCAGGCTTTTTTATGAGACAACTGCTTGTAAAAATCCTCTTTTCCCAGAAATCTGAGGAGAAAGACAAATGGGCAATTTCTGATAGAGCTAATGTGGTAGGATGTAAAAACATAAATTAGCATTCCCCACCACATCTACGAACATACAAACTGTCATATACAATTACAGGGAGTGAAGTGAGCTGATCCCAAGTGCTTTCCAAATGCTCCTATCATACTGAATCTATTTACACAGTTATAACGAGCCCTGATGGATGTCTAGAATCACCTTGATCTGTCCTAGCTGTCAGCATCTTTTACGAAATCCTGCTGGATTTATAAGTATAAATAAAATACATATGCAATACAAGCAGTTACAACTGATGCTTTTCATTTTTATGAGAAACACCAACAATGAACAATAATTTTATGAACTCTTAATTTTAATACTTGTTAACTTTTTTTTGAATGGCATAAACAAAAAGTAGAGAATTCTATGTATATATTTTATATTTTTCTCCCCAACTTAAATGAATCAAGTGAGGGGGAAAAAGTATCCACAGCTATAATTTAAGAAAGCTGAAAATGACCAAAGAACATACGCACTTTTATCAAGTACAATCACATTGATGACATTTTTGTTTTGGAAAGTCAAATCTTAAACAGACTGCTTTCATCTTATAATAAACAAACAGTAACCTTTAAGGGAATATTCTCTGTACTAATCTCTAAAATATGAACAGTGCGTATCTGATACCAGTTATCTCCCACACCAGACCTGAAAGAAGCTGACAGCTGGAGTTACATGCAACCTCTTTTTACGAGGGGTAAGAAAAAGGCAGAGATACCAGACAGACTCGGGGATTAGTAACTAGACCTCTCTGAGGTAGGCTGGCCATGGGTCAATTCATACTTCGCCTCCAAACTACAATGGATCTCAATCTCCAGTTAGGCTCTTCCTTCATGGCATACTTCAAAAAGGCAGAGTAAGCCCTAAGATGCTTCCAATGCTTCACTCCAAATAGAGATTTTAAGCACTATTTCAGAAAGACAGATGGTCATGCAGATCAAATACCTTAAAAAAAAAAAAAAAGAAAAATCCTTTCTTTGAATAATGTGTCAGATGTCTGCCCATAATCTAGGATAATTCAGGTAACATCTCCCTCATGCATCCTGTCAAACGGGCGCTATAACTCTGAGAATTGCACTCTCAGTACAACTCAGCTGCACACAGTCCTCTTCTGAATGCTTCAGTACCCATGGAGGAATGACTACAGCTCTAGGTTTGAAGTCCACAACTGACAGTCATCAAGAAATTTGTAAGAGGCAGCGTATGTTGCTCTGAGCAAATCTCTGTGCAATGACTCAAAATCCCATCAGTCAGTCAAGCACCTCAATACACATTTCAAGAAAGTAAGTTATCTGCTTGGACAAGCAGTAATGAAGAAAGCTGCTATTTTCAATGCAGAAAGAGCAAGAACCATCCAAAATGCTTAACTCTCTTATTATAAAATGAGAGTTCTGACTTTACGAGTATGAAGGGATTCTGTTCTTTTTAAAGCCTGAATCCCAGAAAGGGACGACTGAAAAACTGCTGCTTTCGCATGAAGTCTGGATAGACTTTTTGGCAAGGGAAAAAATAAAAAGTTATATATTCTACCAGAGAAACATCTGTTCTGCTATTAGGAGCCACATCTGAACATATCTTCCTGGAAGAACAAATCATGACCAAGAATGCCCTCTTTGAATAAAAAAATGGCCAGATACTAAAAATGACAACTCACGGGCAAATAAAAGCACAAGTTTTATTTCTCACTAAGCTGAGGGTTCCCTATGCAGGAAGTAAGAATATGTAACAATTTGATGCTCCTGTTACAACACCGAAGAGCTAAGCAGAGGATAGACAAGTGTATTAACAGAAGTATTTGACAATTCTGATACAAAGCCAAAACAGCCTTCTAGAACCAATGCTGACCTTACTATTGTTTCTAAAAGTTAGTCTCAGAGTGAGCTCTCCTATAACAGGAATCCTGGAACAGAGCAATCCAGAGGATGCACACCCTCTCGAGACAATACAGGCATTGACAACACGGGCTGGCTGCAGGGATTTGACCATGAACCAGACCCAAACAAATCAGTTGGCCGTATTACGGACCGAGTTCCTGGGTCAGTGGAGATACTTGATGCTGATGTGGATGGAGGGGGAGGGGAATGTGAAAGCTAACATTTCAATGGCTTGGGGAAAACAAGAGAAACATGACAGAAGAAATAAAGAATTAAGAAAAGTGTGCTGCAATCAGCTACCAAACAATTTTAGATGAAGGCAGGAGTCCTGCTCAGTGATGAGTCCTGGCAAATACCTAAACTTACCCCTTGCCAATACTTTTAAAGCAAAGGTTTAAGCAGACAAGTCACTGCAACAAAGATTTAGCGATGGGTCATCCAATTTATCAGACTCAGAGAAAACTGTTGTCCATCACAGTTCATAATAACACATCAAAAATTACTTCATATATATAAACAATAATATATGGGTTTATAAACAATACATATATGGGTAAGCACATAATTTTGGTCTATTGAATTTTTAAAGTCTCAAACAGACAAAGGCATTTGAAATGTGCTGTAGAAATACTAGAGGACAAAAATGTATATTAGGATGAGGCAGTATTATTTAGCTTCTGCAGAACACAGAAGGATGTGTGCATCAGCTGCAGTCTAACCTGGACTAGAAGAAATTGCTGGAGAAACAGAAATACCAGCTCAGTACAAAATAAAGGAATGAAAACCTGAGGGTATCCTTAGGTCAGCTGAATAAACACAAGAGGGAAGTAATTAGTCTTTTATCCTCCTGCCACTAAGGAAAACAAACCCACCTCATTAAAAGGTGAAGACAACTGTGAAATACTAAAGTAACAATCTGGTATTTCTACCAAGTTCTGGATCTACCAGCTTAATTTTCATGTTATGACAGTGTTAACATTTACTGAAGAAATCAAAATTCTGACTATGACAACAGCAAGATACATATCAAGCTGTGGCTTCAACGCTTGCACATATTCCTATCTGGTCACTTGCAATTATGCTAACAGGTGTCCACATCAATCACATTATTTGTTTCTCCTCTCCTCAAAAGAGCCATTAGGTGGGGCCCAAGGACACTGTAGATTACCCTTCTCCAAGTTCAAAATTGTGGAAGAGAGCTTGAATGTGTACAGCAAACCCTTACCTTCTGGACGGTACTGAGCTACGATAGTTACTGCTTGGCCTGCATTCTTCAGAGCTGCTGCTGCCTGCTCATGGGTGGCTGCTTTTAGGTCTACTCCATTTACCTACAAATAACACAAAAAAGCTCTTTAACAAAATAAATGTTTGTGTTTATCATCACAGAAGAGACTCGCAAAAAAAAATTAACTGGACACAAACTCATAAATGTTTGTGTTTATCATCACAGAAGAGATTCACAAAAAAAAATATTAACTGGACACAAACTCGTTTCCATGTGACTTTTCCCTGTTTACAACATTGCAAGCTCATTAAGACAAATCAAAGATTACTGATCATTACTGAAAGCTGAAGTCAATAAATCCTGTCTCACATTTATCTGTCTGAAAAATACTCTAATGTTCATAGTAAATCACTCAATTAATTTGTATTTGCTAAGTCAACCTCTTGTTTAAGAGCTTTTTCTTTCTTTTTTAAGGAGACACAGAGAATGTCACTTTCTGTGATGGTTCACCTCACCTTTCTACACCAGGGCTTCAGGGACCTCCTTAGCCTAAGTGTGCCTACAGACCACTGTGTTTACCACCCAGTGACAGACCACACTCAGTGTTTTCAATGCAGCAGATTGAAAAACAGTATCATAAAAAACTGAAGCAGAAAAGCTCATGTCAGATTTTAGATCAAAAGCATTTTTCATAGTTCAAATTAAAATACAATGCACTTTAATATCAGCATTTTAATATCAGCAAAGCCAAAATTATTTTTTCCTCTTAAACAATTAAAATACAATGCACTTTAATATCAGCAAAGCCAAAGTTATTTTTTCCTCTTAAAAAACTACCAAAATACAATGTAATTGTCCAAAGAAATGATTCTCCATAAATTAAGTCATTTCACAAAGAAATACACAAAATCTTTATGACCTTCAAGTACTAATAGAGAAAAAGCCCTCAGACAGGTATGAGATGGATCTAGTTAAGACTAATGGGAAGTTTAGCAGTTACTCCTGGAAGTAAAGCACTCAATTTTAGACACTACTGCCAAGTGTCTCCATCTCAATTGAAGGCTTATTTCTGAAGCATGCATTATTTCAATGTTGACACACATGCCCCTCAGTTACCAGACTAAGATATGTTAATGTCTTCAGTGAAAAAAGTATCTGAGTTAGGAAAGTGCTATTTTAATCACGATACAGATGAGAAATTGAGGAAGACTAAAGCCCTTAGAGATATTTTGAAAGTGTATCAGCATCTGTTCCATTGTCTCAAGTTTAGCTCAGTTAATGATATCCTTTGCATATATAAATCATATTAATTGGCATTAATATCCAGGGAGAGGAAAACTTTTCTTGTTATTTAAAATAAAAGAAGCAAGAAATCCTACAGAAATTATACGATCTCCTTTCCTAAGCTCTCCACTCAGGTCAGCTGGCCCTCCTGCAAGGATGAAAGAGACGAAAATTCCTTCTCCATCTTCTCCTCCAACAATGTTGAAACCAAGACCTGTTGACCCTCGATGCAGGACGACTTTTCTAGGCTCCCTGAATGAAAGAAATGAATAGGAAATCTTGGTCACTGGTTCTAAGTAAAAGTAAAATAAATAATTAGAAAAAAAGTTTTCTGAGAGAAGCAGTGTTGAAAATGTAGGTATTGACAGTTACACATTTCTTTAGGCAACAGTGTCACAGGCCCCCCTGCCTTCCCCCCTCCTACCCTCCCAGTCCTTCCCCCAAAGTTTAGACTTTCAAATAATAACTTATATTATTTGCATGCTTTCAGTTCTTCTTCTGGAGGCAGCACAAAATCTCCTCCCTGTTGTTAAGTGAACTGAAAAATTCAAAAGTATGTGTGTATTCTAAATTCCTATTACACTACAATCCTTTTCAGAACTAAATGTCATTACTTAACACTTTCCATATTGTCCGAGAGCCTCAACATAGCTCACAGTTTTATTCTAACCGTAATAGCAAGCAACAAAATACTATTTTCCCTTTCTAAAACTCAAAGAACAAATTCCAATGTAAATACCAATAATGAAAAATATGTCCTCACAGCTTTAATTTCACTTTAGTTGGTTAAACAATGACTACAGAAAAGAACAATTCAAGAATTATTTAAAAAAAAAAATATATATATATCAGAATTTATGGCATTCTCAGATACATTTGCAATTTATTTGAAGCAATTGCAACTGAAAAAGTTAAACCTCAAACAAGTTGTTGCATTCTTTCTATAGGATCCCCTCCTGGCTTGGATGAGGAAAGAATACTGAATGAGTTAAGATACAGCCAGTCAACTTCTAATGCAGAAACACTCCCTCAAGAAATCTACTTATCTGCTACTTGACCCAGTACACGAAAAGCATAAATGATTTCAGAAACAGCCATTTATAATAAAGCAGAGCAATTGTGCACTGCATTTGAAAAATCACTAGAGAGCACTAAAGAACAATTAATGGACATTCTTAACTATTTGGAGACATTAATTATTAATTCACAGGATAAACTAAGAAGCTGCATTTTTCCAAAACAAACTAAAAACATCATCTAGTTCTATCTTTAAAAATCACTCTATTTTTGCACTAGCTCTTAAATCAGCTTAGTGTCAAATTCTTAAATTTCACCCCCTGTCAACTATTATATTCATCTTTTCAGAGTACTATTTTATTACA
The DNA here is from genome assembly GCF_001431845.1 of Calidris pugnax. Taxonomy (NCBI): domain Eukaryota; kingdom Metazoa; phylum Chordata; class Aves; order Charadriiformes; family Scolopacidae; genus Calidris; species Calidris pugnax. The sequence goes on along the minus strand of NW_015090872.1, from coordinate 8,341,590 downwards.
AATAAATAACATTTTGAAAACCTACGTATATTGCTATGGATCACACTGATACAGTAACAAAAATGCTGCAGTTAGAGAATATAAACTTACAGTATCTTTTAAAATATTACTCAAAATTTCTAAACCTCTCTTGGGGATGGAGGGAATGAAAGATGGGAAGGTAATTTAAAGAAAATCACCCAAAACCTTCTCTGAATAGCACTTGCAATTCAGAAGAAATCTAAAACCTTCCTTTACAGTAATTTTAAAGGAAAGCTACAAAACTTAAGTTCTGCAATGCTGTCAGTAGGATAAAGTCACTTTGGCTTATACATTCACCTAACCATAAGCTAAAGATAACTACAAAGACACATCCAAGACTCTCTCACGTTCCAATATATTAACATTTTTTCTCCAACTTATTATACCATTTATATTTCAATACTGGGTAGACCCTGCTTCAGAAACTGAGTGACATTATCTGCATCAGACAATGGTGTGACACAGAATTCAGCAACATCATACTGAAAATGCAGTGCAACATCCCTGTACTTGCAGCACAGAAGGGTAACAAAATTTCAAGAGCTTCCCTTTATCAGCGATGATGAACAAAAGATTAATACAATCTACTGAATCAGTGTAGGAATGAATGTTCTGTTAATGGGAAAGGATTAAGAGCTCTCTAGCCTTTCTGGATTTAGAAATCCATCACAACAAACTTTTGCCTGTGGGGAAAAAAAAAAAAAAAAGGATTGCTGGCTGTAAAATAAGAAATAATCTCTATAGTCTGCTCTTACTACCATCCAGTCAACTCATGGAGCACTTTGACAGGGCATTTTGATTTTAATACTATTCCCAGACTGATAAATCACGTATGTGAGCACACACACATATGTCTGTGTGTATATATCTATACAGATATATCTAGTTGTCTCATTACACCAATGTTTACAAGTGTTAAGACTCTAGTGATTTGCATTTATTTCTTGAAATAAATTACAGTATTCACTAGTATTTTGCGCACAGACACATCTTATGAGCTTCCCTGGCTAACTAATTTGACATGTAGCTTTGGTTATTCATTACCTGGTAATCTCATCGTCTCCAAGCATTCCCTTGGGAATTGGTGAGTAGCGCCCTGGTGATGCTGGGGGCAAGGACTGTCCCAAGTAGGCAGAGGGAGTGATATGGTTATCCACTGGCTGAGAATAAGCTTCAAAGAGGAGAGGGGGAAGAAAAAGAAAAAAATCATTAAGGCAATAAGGAAAAAAATAAGGCAGAACTGAAAGTATTATAAGGAGTGACCTCTTCTTAAAACAAAACATAACAGTTCAAATGCTACATTGTAAATATCAGAGTTCTAAAATACCCTCACATCTACACATTCCCCAGTCTCCTCAGGCTTTAAGTCAGGAAGCAGACTTTTCAGTTTGATTGTGTCTCTAAAAACCCTTTCTTAGAAACTGAAGTCTGTGAGGACAATCTGGAGATTTATCTGGTTTTAAAGTTCTCTTTAACTTGACCAAAGTCAATTAAGAACTTCAGTTTCTAAAAATCACCATGTTGGAGCAACAGTGAAAAATACATTTTAATGTTGCATTTCTTCCAAACTGTCAAGCTGCCTCCCTCTTTCTTTTCAATGCTTTGATGGAGTGTCTTAGCATCCCCAGAGCACTCCAGGCCATCCTGTTTAAGAGAACTGAACAGGGAGGGATGTTACACTTCTTAGACATGGAACAAACCCATCTCTAACAGCAGAGGTGCTGGCAGTGACACTACGATGTCCGCAGCCAACAGCACACAAAGGCAGGATTATTCCACCTCCAACGCTTCCAGGTATGAGGCATTGATTAACTGAGAGGAATAAATGAGGTAGGGCAAAAAAAATTCCAGCTCTATTGCAAGGGTCGGTTGCCTTATTCAGAGGTTCATTGATTAAAACTAGAAAAGGAGTATGAAAAGGCTTTAGTCTGACCGTGTCTGCATAACAAACCATGAATCCTGTACACAAAGTGCATATGTTTTACATGAACAACACCACATATACTAGAAAATTTAACACCTTAATTATTTCAATTGATGGAAAATATTCTACAATTCCAGAAGAGTTGTCCCAATAAATAATTAAAAGGATGCATTATATTTCCAATTTAGGCACATCAATTTTAAGTGTCCATTCACCAGGCGCAGTCATACCCACTGTCTCCCATTACAAAGCATACTCTACAATTTAAAATCTTTTTCCTGGGGTAGGTGGTTCATGTTTGAGGCGTAAACATGGAGGGCAGGGACACTTCACAAGTTCAACATTATTGAAGCTGCCAGACTCTTACTCACTTGCTGTATCTGATGCAGTGCCTGACCACTGAGGATTTACACTAAACCCAAAGTTTTAACTGCATAGACGTGACACAAATTGCAGAAGCAACCTGTATATTCTCCTATTTTGTTTTTCTTTTTAAACCATTGGCTTAACATTTGGATCACGTACAAAGTTGATCTAGAGTATTTTTACATGACAGACTTACTACATCGCCAGCTTTGACACCACCCAATCTGTGCTGGATTGATTCTGTATTGTTCAGGATTCCTAGATAACCCATATACAGTAAATTCCACACATGGAGTATGTGTCACTTCAACATTGTCTTACCATGAACAATGGACTTTATGATCTCTTTTCCAATTAGTGGAAAATGGATTTTTATTAAAAAAACCTAAACAACTGTAGCACAGTATAGCAGCTCTGTACATTCTGTTCATGCACTAACTCTTCTCATTTCACAAAACAAATTTCCAATTGCTTTTAACAAGTCAGTGGCAGCTATAAAGATGCATATTTTATAGGAAGCAATTAGATTTTTCATAACAAATGCTGTGTTGACTTACAGAGCTTTTCATTTGCCTGTTTTTAAAGTTCCTAAAGCTTTTAACTGCATCTTGTTCAGAAACTATTTCTATCATCTAATACAGTGTCATATTCTTATTTTTAAAATTTCATATCTGTTCACCACATAACTAAAACTCAGCTATCGAAAGAAAATAGCAGTTTATTATTTCAGACCTGATGACTGCTCCACTTCAGCACTGGGTACCTCATTTATAAGTTTCTACGTAGGGTACCTGCTTACAAAATCAGGTCCTTTTTTTCAAGGCTGCTGCTTTCAGCACTGGGGAAGCAAACCTCCAAGGAATAAAAAAGCTCTCTATGGAGTTCCTGCAAAAAACATGCCTGTGCCTTTCCTAAAAATGCTTTAGCTGGAGATTATACTGAAAGAATATTCATGAGGAACATGATAGAAATAAAAGGCAAGCCATCACTTTCTGAATACGAAATCAGGTCTAAATTTCTATTTCCAAGTAAATATTATTACTGATGTAACTGATAAAGGAACTGTATTTCGGATGAACAGATAATTACATGCATAAAATGAATGTGCTTTGACAGGAAAAGTCAAAGACTTGAAAGGAGAAATCCACTCCATTCCAAATTCACCCCCCTTGACATAACACAGTTCTACAAAAAAAGAAAATGGAAAATTTCCTATTATTTCCTTATTATCTACAAACTGAGGACACCAATCACAAGTACAATCTCTAAAATAGAAAATAAAAACTTTATTTTAATTTATTGTTATTACATATTCCTCTCTTCCTGTATTTATGCCATTTAAGGAACAGTAAAGAGTTTATGTCTCTGGTGAGAAAACTGGTTATTCCCTACTTTGCAGTATTTTATTTCTCAATGCAGAGTGGAAAAACTGTAGCAATGCACACACATGCAATGGACAAATACTTTCAAACTGACTAGGAGACAAAAATGTATCATTAATGTCTTCAAAGGAGGCCTGCATAGGAAGCCAGTTCTCTGCCTCAAAAATTACGTAGACACTTTTCTGACTGATATTCCACAATATGCACTGTACAGGTAACACTGGTGCTCTTAAATAGCAAGTTCTAGACCTTCTTAGTAATATTTCAACTGAATAACTTTAAAAGCATTTATACCAACATATTACTGGACATTTGTTCCAGGAACCATTTAATGACCAACATTTATATACAGATTACTGAGGCAGTGTATGTTCCCTGCTGACATATGACCTACTACAGAAGACTAATAGCTATGATTATCAAACACACCAATCAGTTTAGCTGGCAATGGTGCTACCAGCTGGGTGGCATCAGTCCACAGGACCATCCCACCTACAGTGCTGCTGTTCTACATACAATGAACATCGGGGTTTTTGTTGAATTTCCACATTTGCTCTACTGGAAATTCTCATCTTTCAGTGTCTCAGACACACAGAGAAGAACAGTACTCTAATGGCAATATGTTCGGAAAGAACAATCTTTCATAATTTCACTATTCTTGAGTCAGAAAACGGGGAGCACTGTAAAGTAACTGTTTAAACTAGCAATCCACATCTCAAGGGTTAAAAGAAAAATCTCACAGAGCAATAGAAACAGGGATAGTAATCAACTTTTCCAGTCTGTCAAGAGCTTTCAAGCTTTCATTGCTCACAGTACCAGTCTCTAGAGCTATACCACATAACTATGAGCTATTTTTTCCACATTCATTCCCTGCTAAATGTTCTGGTTTCAGACAGCTTCAACTCTTCTTTACCAAGATTTTCAACATCACTAGCCTCTACCTGAAACCTTATTGTTCTTTACTCAGTCCACAGGACACTGAACACCTACACAGTGCATTGTTTCTTACTCCTCGTGGTCTCCAGGTAAATGAAGCTTGTGTTCTCCTTTCACTTATCAGCAACTGATCAGAACCATCAAGTCACCAGGACTAGGCCACATCCCTCACCGAAACACACCCAGAGCCCCACTGTTGCTGGCTTTTCAGTACAACTTATAGGATGTTATTCTGTTTAGCATATAGTTTTCCTGATTAATCAACTTTCTCATATCAGATTTTCACACTGTATAATTTTAAAAAGCTTGAAGCTGTTAAAATACTAAAAATGGGGTATGTTAAAGCATTAAGGGGAAAGGTAATTAAATCATAAAGAGAAGCTGAACTTACAGTTTGTGATGTCAGGAGGGGCATAACTGTCATTCATGAACATGCTGGTGGGTTTTGCAACTTTCAGATAAACAAAGTCTGATGTGTTTTTTAAGGCAGTCACTGCTTCTTCATGAGTAACTTCTTCTAAGCAAACACTGTTCACCTAAAGTTAAAAAAATAAACAAATTTTCAACACAGGAAAATGTATGTTTTCATAAGACTCACAGAAATCTGTTGGAGCACTCCAGCATTGAGAGTATTTATTGGGATTCATGTTGCATAGACATAATTGGTTAGATAAAAGACGCTTTGTAGTGCTTTGAAATATTAGAAAGACAAGTCTTTCCTCAAAAAGTTATAATAAACTATATTGACTGTAACATTATAAAGGCAGCACACATGACTTTGGAAAACTAATGGGATAAATATGACACTCAAAAAGCCACAAGCACACACCATCACAGCACTGACACAGTATGTTATCGCAAGCATTACATGGAAGAAAGCTTCTTCTAGTAAGAATAAATCCTACATGATCTTGGCATGACATAATTAAGTTCTAGACATTATAATGGGGCAACATATTATCACAAGAAGACAAAAGTAGCAAAACTGGAGAAGATCCCAATGTGTCTGACTGATTTACTTTAAAGTACTTTAACTTTACAGGCAACAGATTTTCTTAAACTACTGCTATTAAGGTGAAACACTGGCACTTCAGTTTTAAAAAAAAAATTAACAATTAGTATCTCATGGAAAGCCTTAGTAAATTGAGTTGCTGAGCATCTCTTTCATATTTTGAAGAGGGAAGTAACTTCCGCAGATAATGCCAGGCAACATGGGAAATAAGGTTTGGGTTTGTACTGCACTGAATCTGACAGACCAAAGACACTTTCCTCTGTCTGATTTCTTTATATACCGTGTAAAAACAACTGGGCCTTGTCAATTCTGTTATTTGGCGGAGGGGAACTCTCCTCCTTAAATGTAGTCTTTCCACCTGTGTTTTTTAAGCTTCCTAAAAGTTTTCTAAATGTCTCTTAGTGACAATTTTTAATTTTGTAAAAACAGATTTAAACTCCTACCACTCCTGATGAGTGAAAAGTAATTTTGCAGTGCATTGGTAATTGCAGTAGAACCTAAACACACAGTCAGAAAGTTAAATTCTGCAAAATAGGGGAGCTTATCTCTACACTAGTGACAAAAGCTTTGACTACATGAAATTTAGCTAATCAGAAGATATTATTGATGACAATTCTCACTTCTTTCCTAACTTAATGAACTGAGAGAATGCTCAGACAGAAGCAGGTACTGCCTGGTAGACGAAGGACTGTGGAGCAAACACATCTTACAGGAGTGGAGTTTACAATTCAGAAATTCATTCAGAAATTCCTGGCTCTAGGCTCTTGTTTTTCTAGCTGGGCAACTAAACTTCTTGATGGAATTCAAGGAAGTAAAAAGTTGGGGTTTTTTTTATTTTGTGCATAGAAAAATCAGCTTTGAAGTATTTTAAGTTTGAAAAAAATGCCATTCAAAAGCATTACAAACATTAGAATCCAATATAAACAGCAGTTTCACTACAAGCTGGCTGGCCACCAGTACATGGAGTTCCTTTCCATTCTTCTTTTTTGAGAAGAGAAACAATCCCATTGTATGCTGCTTTACATTCCCATCACTCAGATACCAGAAAAATAATAGCAGGCATCAGAAATAAACAGGCTGATTAATACGGGTTTTGCATGAAACATTGTGCTATGGAACAGATTTCAGATTTCCTGACGAGATGGTGTTGAACACCGCAGATTTAATTTTTATCATTAATTTCCTGGAAATATCATTTTTCTTACCAATTTCTATAAAATAACACTCCACCGGCAGGCAGCTTAACCACAAAGTGAATCATGCCCTTACCGGGCCTAAAAGTGAATGACCATGAAAAAAGAATAATAAAAAAAGAAGCTCGCTCTTACAGCTAAAAGTTTGTCTCCAATCTGAAGTTTGCCATCTTTATGTGCTGCCCCGCCTTCAATGATTTTGGTTACATAGATGCTGTTGTCTCCAGGTATATGCTGATTTCCTACACCACCAGCAATACTGAAACCAAGACCTGCTTGAAGATAAGATCATTACTCAAGAAACCTTTTAGCATTCATTAGATTCCAATTATTACATAAATAATAATGCTTTCTGTATTACCTATACACATACATATATGTATATATAAAAATAACGGGCTCTGGTTGAAGCAATAGTGGATGCCCTGCCAAGTGAACTCCATAATTTTCCAGAAAGTTCTGGAGAAGATGTAACATTTACAGAAGTTCTGATAATCAAAAGCTAAATCATGTCTTTCATGCCTTGTGGAAGATACACACAGCACAGCTATAGCATCGCCATTGATATTTAAAGAATCATATTTAAAGAACCATTGTCTAACGTTTCTCCATATAGAAACAAAATAATACTTTCTCTAAATGTTTCTTAATCTCTCAAAGATCTTTCTATGTGATACAATGAAATATCTTATTCCCATTTTTAAAGTACTTAAAAATTAATAAATACTCTCAGAAATACATTTGTATCATTTGAAAGAAAAATGTGCATTCTACAAGAATAGTTTTGAGACACAGGGTTGCAAATTCTGAAGTAGTTGAGATGCCACTATTTTATTTTTCATTATTCTGCACTTCTTAGAACTTCATATGCAAGGTATTATTTTATTTTGAAAATAAATGCAGAAATCTATTGCAGCTCTACCCCTCTTGTAAAACAGAAGTTTTCTACTTCCTACGTACCTTTAGGGCCTTTTACAAGTTTGATTTCCACTATTTTTTCTGTGACTGGTTTTCTTCTTTTGACATACAATCGTACAATTGACCCCGCTTCTTTCAATGCTTCAACTGCTTTGCTGTGTGTCACATCACGAACATCCACCTCATTTACTCGTAGAATACAATCGTTAACCCTAGAGACAGCAACATTCGTGTTCAGCTCTTGTGTTATAGCAGAGTGGACAACATCAGGAGCCTAATATTTTATCTATAATATGCTAACATACACGTTAACACATTAAGATACAGAGATTTTGTTTCAAAATCATATTGATCCAAAACAATATACTAAAGTTAATAATTAGTGCCTAAAAATAAAACAAGGATCACTAGAGAACATTTAAAGTGAATATTTCGTTCACAGCCGAAGAGGACACCATCTTCTATATGTTTCATTTAAACGGTATTCTGCACAGCTTTGTACAAACTATCTTTTGGTTATGGGTATAAAAAAAAATTTAAAAATTCAGAAACTAGGAAGCACACAATGAGAACACGGTAGTTTTAAGCCATGATATGAACAAGTCAACCTCCATTCCTGCTTTGCACAGGCTGTTTAAGTGCTGGCTTCCACTCCATTTAACGTGTTGCTGTAGTAACCCTGAGCTCTCATTACACTAAGTACAATGCCTGACCCACCTGTCACCGTGTCCTGCCAGATGTACCTCTGACAATGGCCAACAAGGTAAAAGGAAGCCTTGAAATAAGCTTACTAGGACTAAAAACTATAAGGCATCAGGCATTTGCACCAAAAATGACAGGGCAAATTCTTGACAAAACGAGAAAAAAAGCTAGTCCTACAATCAGATGTGGGTTTTTCTTCCACATAATGATATGGGAGTATATTAAAGACTGTTCTGGATTAGAAAAATAATTCATTAATGCATTTTGTTATTAACTCCTAACAGGACTCTTCAAAGGAAGCTGCAAATATCATTTGCTACCATCTAATAATGTGTCAATGCTTCCTCACTAGGAGTAAAGTAGTAGTATCAGTCCACAATTAAATAAGAAAATGGGGTATACTGCAAAAGGAGTACTCTATTAATTGAAACAAAAAATATGGCTTTTGAAAATGTGTAGGTATCTCTGAACAATTAAGACACAGAATTACACCAAGCATAAAAAGAGGGATGTTATAAAGCTCAGTTATCTTACAGATCAGAAAATCTGCACATAGATAACTATCCTACCTGTCTAACCTTTTCCTTTCTATATTAAATTATTATATTAAATTAATGGCAAAATCAATTTATACCACTGACCAGAAAAGATAAAGTTCACTTGATTTCACTTAACTGCAGATTTTATTGTTTGGAAAAAAAAAAGAATTGATCCACTTAAACATTTTTCATTATTTAAAAAATACTTCTGTAAGAAAAACTTACTTAAAATGTAATGTAGCATGATAATAAAACTACTAGAAGTAACAGAAAGTGTTCTATCTACTGTTGGAAAACACAAGCATTTAGCAACCCAACACAGAAAGTCATACCGTAATCTTCCATCCTGTGCAGCTGCTCCCCCGGCTATAATTTTTGTAATGAAAATACTTGAATCATCCCCAATATGTGGGTTGTCTGTACCACCTGCAATGCTAAAGCCAAGTCCTGAATTGCCCTAAAGGTAGAAGGGGGAAAACAAAAAAAGGCATTTCCTTTTTCAGTGGAAGATATTCTAATATATTTATCTGATTCAATACAAATCTATGTAATTTTCACTGATAAAAAATATTAAAAGACACTTTAAGCAGTATACTGTGATAACAATAGGTAAGACGTAATTATTATTTTATTCTCAATGGTCAAGAATATTAACAAAAGCTTCTATTTCTGCTCCAGCAACTGGGTGTATGTTTTTTCTTTAGGTTAAACAATCCACCTAAAGAAAAAACAGTAAGGATTGCTTTGGGTTGCCATTTAACAGTATCAAGAGGTTAATTTTTCATATTAAAGTTTCATAAATTCCATTTAAACAGAGTACAGAAAGACATTTAGCACGTTACCCTTTCGAGAGTAATTTCTTCATACTCATAATCTGCATCTGTGCCATTGACCTACAAAGAAAGAGAAGAGACTTACAGAAAATTTTACACTTTACACAACACGGTTTGCTCGGCTGAGAGTCCACTCCCATCCAATCTCAGGTGGCTCACAGTGACCACTGAGCTCAGAGGGGATGTGTGATTTTCACACCACTCCGCACATGAATCAGACATCCTTTTTGTATGAGCTTAAAAGCTAAAATTTCAGACAGCAGACTGCTCTACACAGACCCTGTAGAGCACAGGCCCTCTGCTTCTCACTGCCAGGATCTTGAGATCCTCAGGTGTTCCTTAGGCCATACAGCAAGTTGAAAGTGAAAAAAAAGGAAGGGGTTATGGAGTAGAGAAGAAATTGTATAAAATAACAGAGCAGTATTTTCAAACAGTTGCTCCTTATAGATCAGAGAAAAATCAGACTGATGCTTTATACCATTTCTCACTAAAAATGGGTAAGACCCTTCTAAAGCAGCATTTAACAACTGTTAAACAGTTAACAAAATGTTAAACAACAACAATATTACTATTTATCACGTTGCATATGTACTAAATATCAACAAATTAAAACAGGACCAAAACCAGGAAGTTTAGAAGAATATTTTATAAAGTTAGATGAAAAATCCAAATAGTAGAAGTAAGCCTTGTTGTCCTCAAATTAGAAAGGACACCCACATTGTTTGCTGCCTACAGAATTAGGACAAAATCAAATAACATAAGTAACAAATATATAAATTAAATGCAAATGGTTAAATATAAGATTCTTAACCATACTTATAGAAAAGTAACATTAAGATTTCTTTTTCAATTACTAAGATATCTTGAAATTCAAATTCTTTCCTCCACAGATACCTACAACAGCATATACAACATGCAGCTACAGGCAATTCCCTATTTTCAAACCTTTCAGGATGAAAGATAAGAAATAACATTTATGCTATTATTTTACAAAGTATCATGTCTATTCTTAAGATATTCTGTATCTGATATTCTTTTGTACTCTTATAACATACTATTCAAGATGCACATATGCATAGAAGAAAGCATTTTAAAATCTGTACAATTTTCTAAGAAAGCATTAAAAAGGGACTTTAATTCACCCAAACAAAATTAAGATCACATCTACCTAATTTGTTTATAATATGTTTATTTAAGATGTTTAAAAGGTCCAAAAGCTGGAGATACCACAACTTTCATAGGTTGTCTAATATCAAGCTCATTTATCCCTCACTACGGTTTTTCCTCAATCTGTAGTTATATTTCCCGTTAAAACAACAGAACCCATGTACATTCCAGACATAACAGATTATTATCTTTCTCTTTGCATAGTACCTCAAAAATCGTATGTCCTTAGTAGTTTGTGCAGTGGAAAAGATATAGTGGGTTTAACACATGATATTTCTCCCTCAAAAAGGGAAGAGGTCTTGACCTTCTGAATACATGAAACTGTATCTGTTACTACACCAACACAAAAGACCCCACTGTGATCAAGAAGTTTATATGTTGGCTTAGTCCTTGAGCTATTATCTACAAGAATGACAATATGTGCTAACTGAACCAGCCAGCTAGTATTACAGTACCTGGGAAATGGTTCATGGTAACTGATCACTATGGGGCCTTTTTTTTTTTTTTAAATAAATAACAAGAGCCATCAATCATTTCCCAATTCATTATCATTAGGCAAAACAAAACCAATCCTAATATATTTAAGCAGTCTCTTGTTTATTTCCATGTGCAAAACTCTAATCCAATTTTAAAATATCATCCAGATAAACAGGAGCAAATAAAACCTCCATCATTTATATCTTTTGCTTAAGCTCAGTTCTATAGTCTTCTTTTTTTTTTTTTAACTTACCTTTGAATTGATTTTATCTAACAAAACAATCATTAGCAGACAAGAGGAAGGATACATCAAATGATAAATATCACTGTCCTTTTCTACCTTTTGCAAGTTTTAAAGTGATATCAGATGCACAAAGCCACAAGCTTTATTTGCAAGGGCTTCCCCTGGATGAAGACGTTCGATACAAATGCTGTAATTATGTCACAGCAATCTTCTTTGAATCTGAAAACTTTAGTACAGCCAAAAGGCTCTAATCAAATTCTGCTGTACTGAAGTTAATTTCTCTGGTATGGTTAATCTTTTCATGTGCCACAAATTTGAGTTGTGTTTTTACTTCCTTAGGCTTTTACAAATAATAATAATTTAAAAAAAAAAAATGTTTCTTGGTGGTTTTTGCCCAACCCAGTTTAAGTTCTAAGAGGGAGTACTTCCCTCAGCAGCTTTATGATCCAGATAACAAGAGCTGTGTTCTTGACCATTTGTTCCTAGATGATTTTCTATATTTATAGTTTGCTTTTTATTTCTTTCAATAGAAAAAGGTTTGTTAGTTAATTTTTTTGTAGATTCATGATACACTTACCTCAAGTATGATTTTACATTACTTATCACTTAAGAATTCAATTACCTAATTGGGAACCTTGAAGGATAAGCTCCAATGCTTACGAAGTAGCTTAGATTACAGAGGGTTATGGGCTTGTTTGCTTTACATTCACCGCAAACTAATAATTTAGCTTATAATTTTGAATGCCAGTTTGTTCTATTAATGCTATTTCCTCTTCCTATTTCTACTGTCTACTGTCCTCCAACGTACCTCTATCAGATGGGGCCTCCTAAAACATTAATACATATTTAATAATTACTTTTCTTTTGGTTTAGTTGGTGTGTGCAGGAAGACACCTCACCTTCCGTATGCTTTTCTAAACCATCACTCAGTAAGAGCCACAACTGCAGGCTACTGCTGTGATCTTTTAGTCAGAAGCCTCATTAATGCACTTGAGGCTCGTTTTTGAGCCAATTATGTCACTGTACTAATCTTTTGTCTTCTGCTTAAACTGTTAATTCACACTTTTGTCTGCACAGAGCTATTACAGTTCCTTTCTAGTAAAGTTGATAACTTATGAATGCTTTTGCTAATAGCAGTACCTAGAATAAACACAAAAGAAAGAAATCAGTACTGCCATTAACACTGTACAGAAAAACAAGCAGCCAGTGGGATATTAGTAACTGTAGGAGGAGGATGCAGACCTGAAACCTATGCCAAACTAACTTACATTCCAAAGTCTCTGAAGTGGTCTCTATCTGCCAGTGGTGTTCATAGCACAAAACACACACTGCCAAATGCAAATTTTAGCCTCCGCATAACTACACTTATTACCTTAATGTTTCAAACAGAACAAATGCACTTTTATGAATGTTCAGAGCACTAAAATCTTAAGTGTAGCCACTGCATTAAGAAGTGCTTTTATAAGAAGTGCAACGGAAATGGGACATTAAATATTGAAGCATCTGCCTGCACAGTTGAAGAAACAGATTGTTCTCTGAAGTTCCAGAGGTTCAGTGTTCAAACAACTGTGTTTTGTGGTGTCACACACTGGTACTCACACAGAACCCTCCACCTGCAATATACAATGGTTTGGGTTTTTTTCCACGAAACAGCTATTTAAGGACTTCAAATAACCATCAAGACAGCTGAGGAAATCATGCACCAGAGAGATGAAATAGGCTTTATTAATCATTAACAACAGACCTACACAACTACATACAGAAAACATTATTGGAAGATATAATTGAAAGCAAATGTAGGCTTACGTATGTTGGAGTCTCCAAAGAATCTGTATTCACCAGCACTGGAGGGGGATTTGCCTTTAAAAAAAACAATAAAAAAAATTATACAGCATAAGAGAAAATAATGCTAACGACAGTTATACAACATTTAATTTGCTGTGTTTCTCAACATCTCACCTTCAGAATCTCAAAAATGCACCTTTTGAAAGACTTGTTTCTACTCTGAACACAAAGTGCTTTCATGGCACAAAATCACACTCTTCCAAAACTCTAAGTTCATACTTTATATACAACTTCTGCAATTTATTATCTTATTTTTCAAAAGAAAAACAGAATCATGCTATCATTTGACACGTCAGCTACCCTAGTAATTACCCTAGTAATTTGTGATACAACATCCAGAAGGTTCTTTACCAGCCCGTATCTTAAAACAAAATTTTTGTGCATCTGATTCCTCTTTCTTCCAAGAAAAATAAAAAAAAGTGTGCAGACATATCCCAGATGTCTCCATTTGGATGTCTCCAAATACTGCTGGTGTATTAACTTCCCTGGGACATACAAACTCAATGGCACAAAACAATCTGCTTACTGCTTTAATGAAGCTAAGATTTTTTATATGTATAAAAATCCGCTGTCTTTAAGATTTTCTCTTTTTTGAATGATTGTTTTGAAGAAAATCTCTTATGTATGTGTGGTAATAAATTTAGGGACAGTTTAACAGGCAGCAATAGAAGCTAGTATTAAACTCATTCAAAGATAAGCTTAAGATCTACAAAACCATGACAATTAAATTAGCCTACTCATATACTGCATTTTAGTTTCATTACCATGACAACAACATACTTCTGAAGAATTCAGGATTTTTAAAAGCCTCTAAAAACTAGGAAGTAAGCAATGACTCAGAAGTTTCTTACAAAAGATGGAAATGAATAATCTACCATCACTAGACAAGAGTCATCAATGTGTTTTCAGGTTGCTGTCAGAAATTAGGCCGGTAACATTTAATAAGTATTAAAATCAAGTGGTATCTATGCATGTTAACAGAGAAGCTATTTTTAAAAAAGGAAACAAAAAGGATGACACTTGTGACTGTCAAGATGCCATCAAACACCTTTTTCACCCAGCAATTCTCTCAGTAGAAGCATGGGTGTACTTTATGCAGCACAGAAATCAAATACTAGTTACTAGTGTCATGATAACTATTTCTGCCAAAACAATGCTCTCTCTCACAACCATTTGCTGCCATTAAGTTACACTCCAATTTCCGCTTCTTATTCAAATGCAAGTCCTATATTAAAAATACCAAGCAATTCAATTATGCATCACTATCCCTGTAACAGCTTCACAATTAACACAATTAAGAAAAACAAAACAATACACTGCATTAAGAAGAACTTGACTGTATATGAGGCATTAGGAGTCTAATCTCCACTGGATCTACAAGAGACGAGCATACATCATTTCTTTTAGATCTGCGTATCACCTATGAAAAGATTTTTAATTTATAAATAGAAAAGAAAACAAGGATTAACTTTAAAAGTTCAGTCACATTCTTTATGTTTCATTCAATTTGGGAATTTACTTTTATTTAATATTACGATTCTGCAATATTCAAGTATATTCAACAAAAGGAGTGCCAGTGATAGCTGGTTTCCCATGGATCTTTTTCTTGAGGCTGACAAGCGTTCTTCTTTTAATGTCTTAAAAATAATCTTCTTTTAATTGTCTTAAAAAAAAGAGGAGGGAAACTAAAAGCAAATTGGTATTAGGTATTAGTAGGGGAGTTTTCTATGTGAACAGTATGTTTGAGACACAAAGTAGCCAACAGATACAAAACACCTTCTGAAAGTTAAGTGATTGTTCCTAACACTCCTGCATTTATCTCAATTCAGCATCAAGAAGCAATAATTTACCATCATTTCCAAGCAGGAAGGAGAAAAGCTTTGTGCCAGGCATTCCAAAGGTACCCTGGACACTGCCAAAGACACAGGGCAACATCTATCTCAAAGCATCAAATGCTTCTGGAAGGAAGACCTGGTATTTCAGTCTGTTACACAAGAGCTCTCCAAATTACCTAACACTTTCAAGCTTCTGTGCCAGGGCTTGTTCAAATATTTAAGAGCCATTTGACAAGTTTGTTTACAAGCAGACTAAGGACTTGCCTAAGGGATAAAGTGACTAACAAAACACAGAGATGTATCTATTGCACAAAAATGCGTCTGCCAAATCCAAAGGTGATTATAACTTTCTGTGGTATTTTCTAATTGCTTAGAATCACAAACGATGCAGAATTATACAGCTAACTCCTGCAGACATTTAAACACACTCAAGAGGCAAAAGCAGAGACCACTCCATTCTTACTCTTCTGCTTGTAAACCCGCATCAGTGGACGTTAGCACTGCCACAGCAATGGCAGTCAAAGGAAATATAATATATATACATATAGCACTAATAATTTTACTTAAAATTAAGTTTAGCCTAATGGCAATTCCCTGAAAGTAAATGCTACTGGAAACTCTGCTACCTTTATCCACCAAGGCTGAGAGCAGCACTCCACTGCCTGCACTGCTCTGTCTGCTCAAACCCTGCCGGGGGCAGAGTCCCTCTGGAAGGGGGGAATAGTTCTGAAATGAATCAAGTCTCTGGTCTGCCTGGACAGAAGAGTACAGATGAGAGACTCATGTAAACTCACATCCACTAGAAATTGCACTATAAACCCACCAACTGTAAGAATTTTTGATAATTATTGGATTATGTAAAATTTAACAATGTAGCAGAGATTAAAAAAAATATCACCACCTATTGCAGGTTTAGCTGCGTAGCTTGAAAGCAGATCTTAATGAAAAATACTGACCTGTATACTACAAAAATATCCCAGTAATATTCTGGATAGCTTAATTCCCTTTTAAAGGTAATAAATATCTGTCATCAAACCACTCTAAAGAGTGATCCATCTTTTCAGAAGGTGTGCACCCATAAATTGAGATTTGTGCACTGAAAGTTACAGTAGAGTTACAAAAAATAAAAGCAGAATGCCATTCAACATACAAAAATATAACTGCTACCTATCCTAAATTATTCCATAGCTTGTCACACTGTGGTCATGTATTCCAAGTTATATGCAAGATATTAGCATTAACTCGTGTTTACTGCTTTCACTTGTCTTGACAGGGTTTATTTCTCTTGTGCATTGACATTATGTGAGCTAAAGGATGAAGGTCCAGAGGGAAGCACATTCTGTGAGTCAAACAGGTTAGGAACAGTGGGTAAAAAACCCTTTTATATTCTAAACATTATGTGAGCTAAAGGATGAAGGTCCAGAAGGGAAGCACATTCTGTGAGTCAAACACGTTAGGAACAGTGGGGTAAAAAACCCTTTTGTATTTTAAATGCCCCCAAGCACAACAATACCAACAAATGACTGGAGAAAAGAAGAAATGTCATGCAAGCACTGTCGATGAAAGACATATATTAAGTATTTGTATATGTGATGACACAACATTTTTCTATTAGTAAATAAATCAAGCAATAACACTTTAGTAAGGGTGAAATGGCTCTAAAATTATTATATAAATTATATATACAAAATACCCTGTTGCTTCAGTAAGGGTGAAATGGCTCTAAAATTATTATGTGAAAACACAAAATATCCTGTTGCTTATTTCCATTCTTTTGGGGTTTCTTTCTTTAGCTATTTCACAACTAATATACTTACATATGAAAATATAGATAATTTAAATGGACTAAAACATGCTATGAATCAAACAAAAATTAAGATGAAGCTCTGTTGTATTAATAATTCAGCTATTTTACAGTTCATCCCAAACCTGTGCGTAAGAGTACCAAAACATGAATTTAAACAAACCAATGAAATAAACAGAATAAATAAAAGTTGAACAAATTTAACAAAAAAGAATAAAAACCTGTGGTATGGTGGATGGGATGACAGTGGTCTCGGCAGGGACTGGTGGGACAGGGATCACAGGGACAATGGGAGGAGAGGAAGGAACAGCTTCTGTGGGCTAAAAATCACCAACAAAATGTCAAAAATAATGAAAACTAGAAAAACATTTTAAAACAAACAAGATTCAAATTTAGCAGCTAAAAAAAAAATTAAAAAATTCTGAAACAGCATATGGCTTTGGAGGCTACAACCACAACTGAAGACAACCTACCACCTCCAACCCCTCTAACCGTGCTGCAATACGGCAGCACATCCCCAGCAACACGTTGACGTCAGAGAAGCCAGAGCAGTAAGACACATCCACGTTGCTTGCTCATACCAGGTCACTCACCTCACAGGGCTACAGGGTTTTGGGGTCCAACAGAAAACCTGTTCACATCAATGGACAGACTCAGGCTTTTTGTGGACTGGTTTCACAACAGAAGCCTTTCCCCATTATACAACAGTGTGCAAAAGTAGGGACTTTTGCCAAAAAACAGTGGCTAAATTGATAGCACTGACCAAAGTTAATATATTTTTTTGATAACGGGGAAAAAACAGAAGTATATTAAGGTTGCTAAACTACAAAGAAAAAATTGAAGAAAACGTTGTAGTCTACTGGGTGGAACCTGGAACAGATTCCCTCTGCCCCTCAAAGATCTTCATACAGGTTTACCACACCCCTTCAGAAAAGCAGAATTTTGGTCTTAGGAATTTTCATAAAAATAATAACCAGGAAAGCTACTGACACTTAAGCTGCAAAGGAACAAGATTACAAATAGCATTTTGAGCAAAACATTGACTCAAATCATTTTGAGATGTTAACATACTGGTTGTCAACAAGCTGTCAGCAACGTAAACTACTGGCAACTATCATCAAAATTACAAGCTGAACAGCAGATCAAAGCTCTTGCAACTTCGCTGTTCCAAGACATTCTTGTAATCTTTAAATATAATGAAGCATAACGACAAAATACTAAATCCTGAAAATGAACCAAAAACCCAGAACATAAAAGTATTAAACATTTTAAAAGTTTGAGATATATTAAAACACTGACATACACCAATAGCACACACCATATTAAAGATTAAAAGCAAATGTTAAAGAAACCTGGAGCAGCCCAAGAGTAGCAACCCTTATTAAATGTACATATGGTATTTCTAGAAATTTTTTTCAGCTCAAAAGTCAATTACCCAGAATGAACAGCTAGTGAAAAACGTTGCAGTTATTGATTTAAGAACAAGAATACCTTTGATAACTTGAAAGGTTATTAATTATGTCATTTAGATATCCTTACATGTGTGGACGTCAGCACAATCTTTTAAGTGCTAAAAACAGGGAGTGGGGAAAAATTGAAATTGGTCAAGAAAAACGGTAATACGCATTTTGCAAAGGATGCAGGAAATGCAACAAACCTCCAGTTACTGGAATAATGATGCAACCTTTAGAGGACAGATTAAATTTAATAGCTTGAGTGATCACTCAGCCCTACATATGCAAAAAATAAGCCACCCCCTTCAAGTCTGCTTTGTTCCAAAGTAAGCAGCTTCCCATGTATGCATGCAGTAAAAAAAATTCCGTTAACCAAAATTTCAGATATACACATGTTACATATCAAAACATAACATAATGTTAAGGCTGACAAGATGACCGTCAGCCGGTCAGAACAGTCCCAGCTTTATCATTATAACTCCTGTAATACGAGAAGGTTAAAAACAAATCAAAGTTATTCTTAGATACTGACCACACTCCCCTGCCCTTTGACTTTACAAAATAACTGACAGACTCAGTTCATTTCCTTATGGGCCAAACAATCTGCATCCCTCTCTGCACCAAATGCCAGCTTTATTTTCCTGCTTCCTTTTCGCAATTCTTAACTCCCCTCTCTCTCTGGGCTTCTCATTCGCAAACACTTCAAGAACCCTCCCAACCAGTTCCAATTTTTATCATTATTTCAAAACTGATATTGTTCAAAGTCTTTTAATTCTTTCAGGTTCCAGTCTAATAAGCCACCACTACTGCCATTGCATTTTCCCTTTGTACTGATAGTTTAATGTCCACTAACTCTTATAAGCCACTCCCTGACTCCAAGCATCCTGTTGAGTCTCCTCCAGCAAAATGTGGGTGACAAAAGAGGAGACAAGAGACAAGACCACTCTGAAGGATGTGCAAATCTAAGTGAAGGTAAGACTGTCTTCACTAAAACATTTCATGAAATGCGGTTATGTAGGCACTAAGGCTACCACAGGGAAGGACAATGCAAGAAATTCAAAGATTCCTAACCATCACTGCAAGAAAACCTGGAACATTGCTATAAGAGAAGAATGATGATTTTATTTTAGTATGTTTTATCAGTCTGAAAATTATTATATGATACAGGTATCTGTGAGAGCAGCTGAACAGGCTCCAATAGCTCGGAGTACCGCTTCCCAGGAATTTTCAACAAACATTAGTAACTTTTAGGAATTCTCCTAATTAATACACTGAAGTATTCTGAAAAACAAAAACTTTTCCTCAAGGTAACTTTAAATAATTACGTCTCCAACTACAACCTTTAGTAATTCCGGTTTAAATGGATGCAAACTTATTTAAACTACAAAGACAGCAACAGGCCAATTAAAAACCTTGTTTTGATTATATATGAAGTATAGCACAAAAGTCAGATAGTCTATTATATATATGAATGCATGACTGAGTGAAACAATAACTCACTAACAGTCAGCCTAAATAGATGTGCTAACACCTACAATGAAAAGCGATTCTGTTAAAACAGTACAATAAATCTCGAGTAATTCTTTTTTAAAGTATAAGGATAGACTTTGTAATATTTCTAAAATTAAATTTCTATTTTTGTGTAATTGGTACGTTTAGAAAAGTTAAGATAATATTTTTAAGTGACCAGTTAAAAGGAGTACCTCCAAATATAACACCAAGTCCAGATGTTGTTAAAAAGGAAGAGCAGACCCATTTTCTCATGTTTAACCAACACACACAACACCTGTGAGGAAACTCCAACTAATCTGAAATTATCAAGGCACCATACACATCCCGAAGCAGATAACTGAACCACCAAATTTCATAATGCTGCCGTTTGCCATATAGTAAAAGACATATTTTGGAGGACAAAAATCAAGCAAACCAGACCTTCCTCAATTTCAAGACATTACTCTAAAAACCTACACTGTGTACAGTGCAACAGTCTTAACAGGAAAACACCGAACAGAAGTATTTCTCTGCCAGCGCATCTTCAATTATTAACTACTTGGATTTTAAGTGATAAAATACAAAAGGAAATTAAGTAACATTAAGTCTCTGGAAATAGCAAAGATAAAGCTATGGAAAGAAAAAGTTACATACTTTCTACAGCTTGCACCAAAACCACACATGTATAAATACCTAGTGCAATACATACCTTCTCTAAAGAGCAATTAGAACACGAGCCATCAGACACCCAACCACTAGCAGCAGCTTTTACTTTTGCTGTGCTTTTTGTAGGACTCTTTTTTACACTGTCACGTAGGTTTATAAATTTTCCTCTGTGTTTGGAAGACACTGGCAACGTGGATGAACTAAAAGATGTATGAATGCTCAGTGCCCGCTGCGGGTGCCGGAAAGGCTGCTTTGGCTGCATGTGAAGATTTTGATGTATTTCCATTCTTGGGCTCCTTGTTAAATCAGTCAGCTTGAGCCTTCCCAGTTCACCATCATCTGTAGCACCACAGTACTTGTAGTTGTGACAGTGCGTAGTCATGAAACTAGCAACACAAGCAGTCCTTTTTGCCAATAAAAACGGAGGGAAAATCAACAAAAATATTGCTTCCTTAGAAAATTCAAAATATGATTGCTTTCTAGATTATGGTCACAGGAAGAAAAATGAAATGCTGTTTTAGCCAGCAGTGCATGTTGTGCACTCTCTCGCTCTATTTAAAGAGCACCATTGAACCACCACACGACTGTCAATTTGCTGGGCATAAATAATCAATGCAACGCACAAATTATTGAATAGATGGCAAAAATCATCTGACTTTATTAAAAAGAAGCTACAAAAGGTTATTTTCTTTCTTCCATAAGCTCCTACTATCCCTAAACTTTGTTATATTTTACCACTTCAAAACTTCTCCAAGGTTTAAATCTAGAAAATTTTAAAATACATCAATTCCTCTGCTTTTCTGAACACTTTAGATGGGAGCTGAAAACTAGTGAATTTGAATAAGTTTATGACTAAAAGTATATGAATTGTGTATGGACAGATACATTGTACAAGATTTCAACATTAAACTTCCATCTAAGAAAAAAAAAATTGTTCAGACAGTAACAAGAATTACTTTGGTTTAATAATCTTAAGAGTTGCATTTCCATGAAATACAGCAGCACTGTGAGACCACAATTTTAAGGTGCACACTGTTTAAATTAAAAGCTAAAAAAAAAATAAAGACCTTTAAACGAACCTGAGTTCTTTATTATTTTATTCATTCATGGATGCATGATTTCTATATTACATTTTTACCCCACTTTTGCTCTAAAACAACTCCTACACCCCTCCAGCTAAATAGACACCCCTCTATTCCTGGCCTCACAGAAGGAAGAAGTAGGCCCAAGTCTTTTCGACAGCGGACACGCAACCAGCATTTGCACAGCTCTGGAGCAGCCACAGCACACACCATCTGCCTCTTGCCCCACAGGCCTGTTCTAGGAACATGCTGTGAATCTGAATATCTGGCCCTGGGTACGATAAGAATGAAGGACACCAGCCCATAGGAAATAAAGCTCGGTTAGGTCAGTTGTTCTGTATTTGGATAAAATGGAGAGATTTCGTCAGTTCACAGCATTAAAACATGGTATTCTCCGTCCCACTGTACACTTTCCTACAGCAAATCTGAATATTTAATTAACATGAGTCAGCATAATTTTTACACGCCGAATGAAAACCTAGAAATACAAACCTAAGTAGAAACATTTTCAGTTATTTATATCACGGATATTAAGAGATAAATAGGAACTGACAGATGCTCCTCTAATCACCGAGAGCTGCCATGTCTCATCTACCCAGAATGGATGTAATCAAGAGCCGCGTAACATATCATTAATGCAATATTTATAAATGCAGAGACAGAACAGTTTCTGGCCAGTGACAGGAAGCTGGAAATGTGCTGGTCATAGAAACACTCACAGACTTGTGCATGTATGTGCTAGGTACATCTTCTGCCTTTGGAGAATCAGGGAGCTGGAGGACTGTGCCCCACTAGTACACGTGGGCAGAGGCACCCTGGTTGTTCTCTTCTGGACAACTCAAGAATCTCTAGAATTTGTTACTGAGGGGCAAAGGGAAAGAGGAAGATAAGCACGTTGTGAATGTTCAAAACAAACACATCACAACAAACTTTTTCTCCTTTGAGAAATTGCCACAAATGCATTAATACTGAGCAACTCTGAGGCACGTTCCCCAACCTGCAGGATTACGCGGATGGAGCCTGGTCTTGGGTAGAAGCCTCTGTATCATTATCCTTTTTGGAAACAGTGTCGCAAATGGCTGCTTTTGGAGACCACAAAAAAAGCTTTTTTTCCAGAGATGCTATCAAGACTTTGTGAGGTTTAGCAGGCTGCATCCATACCACACATTTTACTTGTGTATCAGTACTCACTTATTTTCTACACAGCATGACACTGTCCAATTACCAACATGTAAAAAGAAACAATTTGGGGGTATAAGGTTTTTCTCTTGTGTACCTAATAAATCCTGAAATACATGATCCAGATTCAAAAAGAACATCTTATTCCTGGAGGCATCAACTTTGTTGAAAATGTGTAGACTAAGAAGCCTCTTGATTAAAAAGAGAATCAGCCTTGAAGCACGCCATGCGAGAAAATGAGGGCAAGGGGAGGAGATGCTGGATAACATGTTCTTGGAAACCCATTTGTCTAGCTTCCTGTATTTTCCAAACAAGAAAGAGGAAAACACAAGGCAAAAGACGAAACAAAGAAATTCACATCCCGCCAGTAAGCTTTCAGACACGCTGACTTCAGTAGCACAAGAATGAAGATGATGTAGCAGACAACTGGTAACAACACAAGTCTTTTTTCTGGAAGTCCTTGTGCCTTTGGTCCCTGAGATGGTATCAGTAAGATATCAAAAATTAAAAGAAAACAAAAACCTGAAGATACGTGTAGTTTCAAGAGTGATAGTCCAAGCATCAAGACACAGCCAAGGAAGAGGAGGAACAGGTAGAACACCTAAC
The DNA here is from genome assembly GCF_001431845.1 of Calidris pugnax. Taxonomy (NCBI): domain Eukaryota; kingdom Metazoa; phylum Chordata; class Aves; order Charadriiformes; family Scolopacidae; genus Calidris; species Calidris pugnax. Next base: position 8,317,914 of record NW_015090872.1, on the reverse strand, counting down.
TCAGCCAGGGCTGCACGGTGTGCCAGGGCAATCTCCAGAAAAAAAGCTTAGACTGCTTGGAAATTCAGTGCTATGCAAGTATGGAAAGTGAATATAGCACCTTGGTCAAAAAACATGGGAAGAAGAGGAAAGCAATATATAATCAAAGTGTAGTAAGGCTTATCTAGAACAATCATGGTTTAAACAAAATGAAAACAGACAATAGAAAAAAAAAAACCAAGGAAAAAAGAATATAGAGAAGACAAGATGAATGATTTGAAAAGAGATTAATCAGACATTTAAGAGTCAGAGGGATCATTCTCCTAAAGTACATTCACACGTTTGAGGTAAGGCAGAGCCTGCCTCGCAGTCGTACTCGTAGAAAAAGATCTGGCAAAGCAGTGGGGACATTTGCATAATTCAAAGCAAGAAAAAGCAGTTCTGTATCTAAAGCTGCACAGGTTTGGCAAATCGTCTTTTGACTGCAGAAAGCCTGAACTCTCAAGTGCTCTCTGCAGACCATATTAATTACTAACATGAACTGCTCCACTCTAATATCAAGTGATCAAAGTGATTTTTCATAACCAGAGGGGGGTCAGGATCAGGTTGTGCTTTCGTATTACACATAAACTCTCAACAATTTGTTGCTAACACAAAGCTGAATCATCAATATTTCATTCTTTTAAATTACTACATTGAATGCGCAGTGCATACTTCTTTGCAGCCAGGAATATTTTTACAAGTAGTGTTTCTTCAAGAATCCTTTTCTTCCATATTGTATAACACCCATTCAATAGCTGGATAACAGCAATACCCACGGAAAGGGAAAATCATACTAATATTTGACCAGCATTGTCTACTGCAAAGGTCTTTTTCAAAGCTTCAATAACCAACTTTACTTCAAAAAGCAATTCTAACAGCTGGGAGAATCCTCCCAAAATAATTTTATACTTCACCCCTTCCGTTGCCTTCAAGCAGATACCACAAAATCAGCAACTTTAGTTTATATGACTTGAGTGATGAAAACAGGCCCACATTCATTACATCTTCTTGAAAGTTCGCTTCCAAAGCGAACAAAACTTTGTAAGTGGTAGGAAGAAACAATTTTGACTCAATAAAGAGTGACAAAGCTGTAGACAAATGGCATATTTTCTTGCTAGGGATGGATATATAATTTAAGGTCTGGCAGTGTAGTTCTGTATCTTTTCTCTGAACTACATCCTAGAATGCCACAGGACATTTCACCAGTGAAGGCTGCTATTTTAAGAACTTTGCATCCATCTTCATCAAAATCACAAGAGCCAATAGTCATCTAAACACATCTTCAGGGACTTATAGGCTGTTTGGTAGGGTCTGACGGTGGTAAGAATAAAGCACAACTACCATCCATCCTCAGTCATAACCCATAGTAACTGTACACTGTCCAGAGCATCTAAATCTGAGCACACAGCCAGCACTAACACTGATGCACCATCTCTGCCATATTCCTACCCTAAATCAGTGTCATCCTGTGGCCTGGGCACGTCTTTAGTACCACAGTCAGTGATTCGAGTTGTTAAGCAATATGTTTAAGATAAACATATTTTTCCTGAGCATATTTCTCCAAGACTTGAAACAAAATGTAGCATCAAGAGAATCTCGAAAAAAAACCATACCACAAGTATCTCCCTACTGCCCAAACAAAGTTTCACAGAAATGAAATACAACATTATCCAGTTTCACAAGAGCAAAAAACACGTAGAACTGTCTGAACATAAGCATTCAAGTATTGACTGGAAATTCCAAACAATGTTCATATCTCACAACAGCATATAACACATTCAGACATGCTAATATGCTGCATGTATCTGAATTTTGAGAACTGCAAAGACACAAGATTCAATCCTACCCAGGCGTGAGTACCACCATCATTGATAAGGTAGTCTAGAGGGTAAAATGTGATGAACACAGAGGATGGGAAGCAGAACCACTATAAAGAGTACCATTAATACAAGTATGACTCAAGATTTTCCCTCTCTACAGGTTTGTTAGTTCTTTCATGTAAGAAAGGTTCTCTTTTATCAACAGACCATTACTTCGCTTTAAATATGCACTTTCCACCCAATGAACTCTAACTCACTTGTCCAACCTGCTCAGCATGTTAGTTCAGTACCTCTCCAAGTTTTGATACAGATACCATATCTGACTATTTCATACACAGTGGCTAAAAACCTTTAAAATACATGCACTTTTTCATCTTTTTCATCTTTCTAACCACTCATTCTTCGTGACTGCATTTGTACACATCATGGGGGTGGGGATGATGTTCAGATTCTCCTATCCCAGTCAGCATACTCCATACTGTTTTCAACAATAAATTGAATTACCACAAACAAAACCTTAAAAGAGATTGGCTAGGGTAATTGACAAGCTTGATTATGATGAGCTCAACCCATGGGTGGTTGCAATTAAGCCTATCATTCCGTACTGACAGAAGAATGAAGATCTTTTGGCTTCAGATTTGGGTTTCTGACACTCCCCTACTCCTTCAAGGGTTCTCCCTGCTCCTTACCATGATGGAGCGAAGACTGATTCCCATGGTCTCCTAAGAATGAAGGAATAAAAATACCTAAAACTCTACACCTGGATATTATCCAGGTATCTCCAAGGAGAGTTTGGACAGAAAGCACAGAAACTAAGCTGCTGAGCCTGAAGCCTGTCAGGGTGTGTCTACATGAAGATGGGTATGTCAGCACATGATGGTTTTCCTGAGAGATTTTGAGGACAGACAAGCCATCTTGTCTGTACCATCAGTTACAGGTAAGTACTGTAACAAAGATACAAAAGTTTTTTCTGGATCCCAGAAATGAAGAGTTTTATGCACCCAGCCCTTGTAGATTAAAAGAGCTAGTCTGAAGGCCTGTGACTTCACTTTAGGTCTCACTTCTTTCAGAGTAAACCATGGCTTTTGAAAAATCACATCTATGAAAGCACTCTGTTTTAAAGACACAGAGCTAGCATGCTAGAAATGACTAAACTGTAGGGGTTATGGTGGTTTGGTTGTTTGGGTTTTTTTTCAACTCAGTCAACAAATTGATTCTCTAACCTAGTTTCCTCCTCAAACCCCACAGCATTTTACAATGAACTCACATGAACTTAAAACTCTGAACTTAAAACATAAATAAATAGCTTTGAAAAGGAAAAGCAGTGACAGCAGAATATCAGTAAAATCACAGATGGTGACGATGATCTGAACCGATTTAGAGACAAATAAGCAATTTATTTACTGTCAATTCTTTATTGCAATCTTCATCTACAAAAACAATCTAGTGAGGAACAATTTGCACCATGATTAGCCAAGCAGAAGTAAAGCAGCAGAGGCAGTGACAGAAAGACTCTTACTCACTGAGGCCCAGTAAGCATTTTTTAGTGAAGAAAAAAAAGAATGCTATAACAGTAAGCAGTAATATAGGATAAGACAGACTGTCCAGGAGTTTGTGGGATAAAGTTCTACTGTGAAGCAAAAGTAGAGCTTTGTGTAAGAGACAAATGGACACCCAACAAAGCAGAGATGAGGAACCTGGAACTACAAAACTATCCCTGGGGCTCTTACACAGCATCCAGCGGTCAGTTGACGAGTAACACTTTTGGGTGCTAAGAACCTCATGCAAATACGAACAATAATCTCAAAAACCAACCTCTTCTCTGTCAGGATCTAAAAATGGACCCTTGTAGACTTGACTTAATATCACAGAAAATTTCTCATACAAAGGAGACCACCACTGTCCACTTCTTATGTCTGGCATAAAGATGTACTTACCTCAAACTAATTTGTCCTACCTAATCTCTCAGGGATTGCTTAGATGAATCCCAGCCATATTCCAAATCCAAAATATACAAAAGGTACACAACGTTAATATCAGTTTTAATAGAAGTAATTTGTGACTTTTGTTTTTCAAAGACTAAATGGAATATCTAGCTCTGAACCCTATGCAGCAGGTTAGTCATCTGTATTCACCAAGCAACCCAGCACTAAGCTCAAAACAGAATTACAAGGCTCCTCATTTAGGTTCATAAGTGCCATTGAGAACGAATTTAATGCATTTAATTTGCAACTTAAAGCGCGGCCTGGAAAGCTTCATTTAAATAACATCAGCCTTAAGAATAGTAGATTTCATTATAATGCTAAAGAGTCCACAAAGAAGCCCAACCAGGGTTTCAGCATCAGAAAGAGACCAGGCAAAGAGAAAATGTGTTGTAAGACTTTATTATAGAAAAATAATGGCAGCTCTAGGGTGTCAATATTTTAGTTTTGAAATTCACAGCAGAAAGGGCATGCTGTGGTATGAAACTGATATGTGACAGACTTTGTTCACTCCTGAGAATGCTATTAAATCAAAATACGCCAATAAGAGTCGGTTACTGTTTACATGCTTTAATAGATAGTACACTTCTTATAAACTCTCAAAACACATAATTTCCAATCAATCCCGAGTTATTCAGGGAATAATTAAATCCTCCTCATGGTCATTTTGTTCTTTATAATTCATTCAAATAGCAAAGATGACCTCTCTGTCTATCTCCGATAGTAGGAAGTGATCTCTCAACACTAGAAATGCATCAGTTAACTCTGCAAGCTATCCCACTGCTCTGCTCCAAAACTTTTTTGGTTGGGGATTTTTATTTTTTGAGTAAATCTGTAAGAAGCAGTATTCATAAAACACGAAAGTGATACACTTTAACCTCATCTTACCTAAAGCATAATCTGTTTTTCCTTTAGCATAAGAAATATTCAGATTCACTTACTTATAACACCCCATCACCCTGGAAGTACTGAAGGAGTAATGAAGTGAGCTGAAGAAAGTCAGTGAATCCAAGCTAGAGCTTTCCATTTTAAGATGAGTATTTCTTATTTTATTAGCAATTATATTATTCTGTGAGCAATTTATTGTTATCTGTCCAAAAATCTCTTTATAAAAATGAACAATTTTGCCCTAAAACACTGAGCATGAGCAGAAAGTCATTTGCTTCACAATAATGAACAGCAAACAAAACCACACTAGAAAAGCCACCTATATCAATCCATTCATTAAAACCAATAAGCTTTTTCAGCATGTAAATGTCAGAAAATTTTGGAAAACTAATGACCTTATTTACACATGAAGTGGCTTTACACTAAAGTGGCTTTACACTATTTCATTTACAAAAGGCTTCACACACATAAGTGCTATTGGCATATTATCTTTCTTTACATGTGCTGAATTCTTCCCAAACATACACTATTACTTTCAGTACAGTTCTGATTGCTTTATATGGCTACCCAGATGCTTTGCCTTTTCATTGCTCAGAGCTAAGGCTAAAATCTTTACCATGCAATTACTAGCTAGGTGCCTCATCTGATTTTACTCATTCTTACACCATGGAAACACTGGAAGCTCCACAGACTCGCTTCCATGACAACATGCAGCTATAATACAATCTCAAAATAAGTACCATTATACAACACACCCAGGCTCTAGAATGAGTCATAGGAGCCCTGCAACGTTTCAACAAATTAAGCATCTTTTATGCATTGTCAAACACTCACTGTTGTCAGCAAATTAAAATACTATAAAAGTTATAACAGGTTTACTGCCTAGAATTACTTGAGCAAACTTTCACTTCACAAGTATGACTCTTTTTTTTCCCTTACTATTTCACAAGTATGACTCTTTTTTTTCCCTTACCATGCTGTGTGCTAACAATTTGTAAAGATCCTAGCACTTTTCAGCATAACTCAGGAAACAACATAGCCTTATGTAACCTTGCAATGGAAAAAACAAACATTTATGTATAATTTTAATTTTACAGCATTGACTAAAAGCAAGGTGGTTTTAAAAACAAGGTTTACAGATAAACTGACTTATGGTCCGTAACTATCCATAGGCATTTTATCTGGATTTCGGGTTAATCGCACCGTAGAAACACAAGTCAGATTTGATCAATTTATTTTTACCAATGCTGAACACACACAACTATGGTGCATCCATACCTGGCTAATGCAGAAGCTGCTTCACCTCTCAAGCAGAGCAGGAAACCGGAGCCAGTCATTCTGGGTTCCTCACAAAACCAGCCTGTCCGTCTCATAAACTGGAACGAGGCCAAGTCAGCTATTGCTGGAACTAAAGTGGAGCTAACTAAGCCCTCATGTATCCAAAATGAGTGCAGAAGTCATTTCCATAGTTCCCTGCAATTTCCACGAGGACTCACCTGCTCAGGACAAAGATCCAGGAGCCAGAGGATGACGTTCAGCCCTGAGACCAGGCGCAAACCTCCTCTGGGAGATGACGCTGCAGTGACAACCACATGGCTCTGCAGAAGCCAGACCTAAAGCACAAGACTCACTATTCTGTACCAGTGCCAGGGAAAACCTGGGATCACATTAAGCCAGCATTTTGTGTCGGTATCACACTGACCAAAATGTTTATCAGCCACAGTCTGTGTGGCACATCCTTACTTCATTTACTCTGGATAAAAGAAATATTAAATATTCTGACCATAAAAAAGTGAGTTATCAATAAATGCTACAAGAAGTAGTAAAGTTTCTCAGAATGCTTTAAAATACAGGAAAAAATGTAGACTTTTCTTGTGTTATGACTTCAATTCCATTGATTTTTTTGGTCTAATCTTGACAGGATACTAGTTTACACAGTCATTTCTTCCAATTTCCATTTAGTTCAGGTAACTAAAATGCCTGATCTACAATAAAATGTTTGAAGTCTTCAGGATACAAATATATGAAATTCTTCATTACAGAAAAATCTGTAGAAAGGGCTAAGACAAGCGTTCTGACTTCTGAATTTACGATTCAGGAAAAGCAAAACAGGATTCATCAGACGCTCCAAGATTACAAATTATTTAAAGAAAATGTCACAATTTCGTTTCAACACTCCACAACGCAATTTTACTAAAGATTCAAGCTCTTGAACAATGAGAAGCTAGTAGACATCAATAAAACCCCTGGATCTACACAGTTTAAAGGAAAAAAGAAGGAAGGTTATTTATTTATTTACCTCCTTACCACAATTACTCAAAAAAAGACCTTCTTCATTCTTATGCCCTCAGAACAAGATACTGAGCTAAATGTACCTTTAGCCACAGTTCTATAATAGGTGGTCAGGCCATGGGTGAAGTTCTGGGTTTCAGGCTGAGTTTGACCCGTGAGGTTCAAATCTCCACTTCTGAGGCCTGTGCCCAAGCTGCTCCTTGCACAGATGGTGCCCACAGCCCTGGCCTCATGCCCAACCTGCGTGAGGAAATGAACTAAAGCCAAAAAGGGCCAACAATGGAACAGAAAAGACGAGTGTGAGTCTTCAGTCCAAGAGAAAGATATTTCCTTTAAAAACCACTTGAAGTCTGTTTCCAATGCTGTTTTGCATTAAAAATCTTTGAACAAAATGCACAACAGGTGCCATAACCCCGACTCTCCTCCTCTCATTAGGCTACAAACAAGCAGAAGCTGTTCTTCCACTGTTGAATCCTTGCCACTACAAGAAGGCTGGCCAAGTCCATGAAAATTCATGGATTCAGGGTTATTAAACACACAAGTCATCTCCAGCTCTTGGAATCCCTAAACTGGAACAGGCAGAAAGCTCTGAAAGCCCTCGGAGGAAGCATCACACCTATTTGTCCTGGGGTTATACTCTTCCCTAAGCCTCGCCCTGGATATTGCTAGAAGTGGGGTACCAGCTTGGCAGACATCCCAGCATTTTTCTTTTCCAGCAAGAAAAAAACATCAGTAGAAAATGATATTTTACAGTACGCTCTACCTCATCTGATTATGGTTGCTGAAGTTGAAGGATAAAAATTTATAAAGCTTGAGTAACGTAACTCAAGTGAAAATGAGCAGGTAGAGAAACAGGGCTGAAACAAATAAAAAATTAACACTAAGAGCTACAAAAGAAGAAAGTGGACTAATGAATATGCAAAACCAAAGCATTACGTGGCAATGCTATAAATAGATAACTATTTAATTGCTTTACATTTCAAGAACCAGAAAACAAAATGTGTCTTTTATATGAGTTATGTTACCCAGATACCTTTCAAGATTAATTCCTGCCACTCTGATCATCTCATGACTGATGCATCACTCAAGGGATGAGTCTATCAGATGGTATTTTCTTAAGAGACTGGGAGTTTTCTAGGTCAGCTGATCATGATCACCGAATGACACACAAAGGCCAGAAACTGAGATTTGATTCCCTGCATTTAACTCACATTAGTGCCAAGCTTCAAAACATCCTCTACAGATTTATCCAGGTGGTTTTTTTTTTTCCTAGTGTAATTTATTCAGAAACATCAAATAACACAATGTGCTACAGCCACAGATAAATTATTCTGTATTTCATGTCCCTCTCCATTAAAAAAAGCACAGTCCATAGAAACAGTAAAATCTGCCACACTGGATGAGAGCAAAAGGCCCAAATGGTGAAGAATCTTACTAACAGCAACACCTGATAGATGAGCAAGTAGAAGTTAGTTTTCTGGGAAAATTACTGGGCATATGTCTATCTCAGAACCTGACAGGGAAGGTCTTCCTGATCCACAATCTGTAAAAGCTGACTGCCGTCTGCCCTTTGCAGATTATTTAACTCCATTTTGAAATCATTATCTTTTTAAACCTTCTCTTCTCCACAGCATTTTGTGGCATTGACCTTCACAATTTTAGCAGAATTTTTACAGGACGTTTGTGACAGATTTAGAATTAGAGAACCATTAAACCATTTCTAATTGAGAACCTTCTTAATTTCAGTTTTTATTTTGTAAGTCTCTATCATATTCTCCTTCAGATGTCTTTTGTTTATTTTTAAATTAACTGTCCCTATAGATAACTAGATTATTCCTCTGAATGCTTTACTACCATTTTCCTTTTTACTTATGCTACCTCCTAAGACAAGGGAAACAGAACCCACCACAAAATTAAAAATACAGATACACAAGAAATATACTCAGTGTCACGTCCTGTGTTATTCTCTACTTCTTTAGTAATACCTGAAATTTCATTTACCCTTTTCACTCCTGCAGAGTACTACGGTAACGTTTTCAGAGAACTATCAGTGACAACCCCAAAATCTCTTTCTGGAATAGAAATACTTCATTTGTAGTGTATCAGTATATGTACACCCACAGGATTCTTCTTCTAACTCTGTTGCTCATTCATTACTGTACAATGGATGTCATCAGCTATTTTTGTGCCCATTCACCTTTGTCTGCTATTCTCAGCGGCTAGTTTAATTAACCTGAAAATAAAAATATTTTTTAAAAAATTTAAAAAAAAATAAATAAAATCAATCTCATACATCTGTCTCACAGGTTCTTCCTGTCCCTCAGCACCCTCACCCCGATCATTCATGAATATGACCTTCTGGGAATCCAGTCCCAGTTGAAGGGACCTGTTTTAATCAATTGAAAATCTACAAAACACCCTTCCCTTTTATCTCATGGCACCAGTAATTTTAACAGCCTTTGATCCAAGTACCATTATTTTCAAAGACTTCTGTTATTATAATGACCTTCTGATGACCACATGTTGCCATGTAGATTTCTATCTAAGTGTTCTCTGTTTTCAAAGAAGTCTGGAGGATCTGCAAGTCCTCATTTTCCCTTTAAAAGACAAGCTGATTTCTCTTCAAAATATCTGTTTAGCCATCTATGTGTTAATTATTTTTTAATAATAAATAATTTCTCAAAGTTTGTACAATAAGGAAGTCAGACCCGATCAACTATAGTCTCAGAGAGTACAGCTTAACTCCTTTCAGAAAGGGCATCATATTTGCCTTTTTTTTTTAATTTTTATTCTAGGAATACCCAGACAATTTAAACAAAAAGGTCACACACAACATAACAGACAGTTCAGTCATATTAAACACAAGTTCCTTAAGAAATCCTGAATAAATGTCATCTCTTATTGATCACCTGTGCCTCTTACCACATTAATTTAAATTCTCATCTATTGGCACCTGAACTTTATTATTTTTAATACAGTAAAATGAGTCATAGGAACTACTCCAAGCTCAAAGGTGGGACAGCCCTAGCTGGTTTTTTTTGCTCAGAGATAGGCATCTACTTTGGCATTCCAAACATATCTGGGAATATAGACTTAGGTCTGCACTATCATCGTCTTGATCAGTAGTATTTCACAGTCGATTTGAATACCACTTGATTTAGCATCTAAGTACTCAAGTGCTACTCTGTAATAAGGTTTAATGTGCTCAAATTCTAACAAGCTGTATACAGAATTTTCCCCCATGGTGTTCATCTTTTAAAAACAGTAACAACAATGATAGAGTTAAAATTAAAATTAAATGTAGTAGTAAAGAGATGTAATAAGTTTTAAAAAATAAACTATTTTCCAGCAGCTTACAGCTTCCAAACAGCAGTTTAAAGTCATTATATTAAATGTTGAATCAGGGATTCTGTGATGTATTTTGACATTTTCAAGTACAAACTTTATTTGTCATTATGCTTTTTACATAGGAAATACTAATTTATTACCCTGGTTTGGCAATTACATCATGTCCCACTAAGCTTTTGAAATGCTCATTATATTAATAGTCTTTAAAATTGAGTTTTCTATCTAAATTTGTCTAGCTTAAGTTCTCCGACTTGGAATACAGATGCCTTTTTCTACTAAATAAACAAGCTTTCTAGTTTCCGAAATCTATCTGTGTATATTTATAGTCTGTGATCAAATCATCTCCTGACTTTCTTTGGACGTACTAAGCAGATATTGCAAAGTTTTTCATTTTAAAGCAGGTCTTCCTGAACACAATCTACAGTTGTAGTGCATTTTCTGAACACCCCCAATTTATCAGGATCCCATTTCAGGCCAGGATTTTGGACTGGAAACTATACATGCTACAGACAGAATCCAGAGTTCCCTCTCTCTTCTCCAAAGGGAAAGCTGACTCCCTTCTCACCTGCTACATCACACAGTGTAGTGTGATACAGTCAGTTATCTAAGAAAAACAACTACAATTTACTTACTAAATTAAACTTCCTTTGAAGTAGAAGTGTACATCAGAAGCACAAGCGATCTTTACTCTGCTTCCTATTCTGTTATGAAAACCAAATGCTATTACCTGGGAGGCACATAATACAGGTTGCCCAAGCAACTTCTACAGGCATCAGTCTAAGAGAAACATTTTAAAATAAGCAAATATAAACACTATGAGGCAGCACTGATAAAGAAAATAAAGGAGAGGCTAGAACACTCATCCAAAACATTCCCACGGTACAGCAGTTTCCAGTAAATACTACACAATGCAGTTAGAAGAAACTGAAAATTCCACAGTGAAAGAAAAACTCTGTACTATACCTGCATCCCATAAAATATCTGAAATCATATTAGAAGACTGACACAACTACATAGGTACTAGACTCCAAAACCAGTAATACTGACTTAGACACAGTTTAAAACCCTAAAAGAATGAATACTCTCAAGGTGACTACAAGGACATGAAAGAAATGAACAAGCATTTCTATTTTACCAGCGTCAAAATAAATTTTGCACTATTTTGTCCTCATCCTTTCCTCTTATTTGTGAAAACTATGGATAAGGTGATCTGTTTTTATATAAGTCATTGCTTAGATGTATCATTTCACATCAGAGACTGCTACAAAGGACTAGAATATGCACTGGAAACAGTTTAATGGAGCAAAAGACTGAAAATTCATAAATGCCAAGATCAGCTTACAAGAGAGACAAAATGAGTCATAAATGTCTGTAATCTGTCTGGAGAACACGTCAGCTCAACTAAATCCTAATGTGCAGCTAAACACACAAAAAAACCCATGGAAGAGCAGCAAATGCACAAGAGAGCCAAGCTGCAGAGGAAGCCTGATATATTAGAGAAGTGGGTTACAGGCAGCGAGATGAAATTCAATACCGACAACCAAAGTCACATGGAATAGCAATAAACAGCACAGAGCCGCCCTGAAGACCAAACTGGGAGAAAAAAAAAGCCCAGAAGGGCTTTGGATGGTGGCAAAGATTATTTTAAAATTTTAAGAGATAGACACAGAAGTAGTCCTTACTCTTATTGACTACAGTTCTTCAGAGTGCTTTCTTGATACTGAGCCTTGTGTGCACAAAAACCTGGTACATGGAAGGGAACATTAACTCTTTCAAAAAGCAAGTGATAGAACTGCACAAGTTTTAGGATCCCTTATAGTTTTTTAAGGGATAAAACCACCATATGGTCATGATACATGTGAGGATCATAGCGCCCTGAAAAAATTGTCTCCTCCTACCCCACACCTCCCCAAAGAAAAATGTGCAATAGATATTCTTAAATGCGTGTCAGTGTGGAATGGGTGGTTTTAGGCACCAGAAGAATGAGCTGTGTTGGTCAGGTGGAGATTAGGACCTCACTTTAACATTAGCATCTTCTCTAGCAGCAGATTCCAGTAGGTAATGTTTGTAAAACATGAATGAGGTATAGAGAATGTACCCAGCTCTGAGAGTCAGGATGCACTACTGGGCTTATTGTCTTGGAGTCCAAGCAGTTCCTGGAAAAGCTCAAGCCAATAGCAAAAGATGACCGCTTGAAATGGCCAGTGATGATCCCAAGGAAACAAAGGTCCAGTTCAAAAGATACTACAGCTTTCTAAGTATATCAAGAAATAAACAGATTTTTTTTTGCAGGAACAGTCCCAACTGATTAGAAAGATTTCTCTTGCCTTCTTACTGGAGAAATCCTTAAGCATTCCTGAAATCATATCTAGAACTATGCAATCTTCACTTGAATGAAATTTGGGAAGGTGTATTAGAAACAGCATTAAAGGAAGTATCCTTCCCCAAGAAAGAAAAGCAGCCACTGGGACCAGTCTGTTACAGAGCCATTACATGATAAGAAGTGTGAATGATGTGGTTATACTAATAAATAGGTATGGGGCACTTCATTTCAATTGCACATGGGACGCACCACAAGACAAGGCAGATGCTTTCCTGACATTTTCGTCTTTTAGGGATCTGCCAAAGTAACATAAAACATGAACTGTGCTGGAAATGCTTCACAATATGCTTGTGCTTGAAGTCGCGTGTCAAAGATCAGTTTGAACTCACACCCAGGAAGAGCAGTGAAATACATGTTCTTCATTCAGACTGTCATGCACCTGTGATGGCAAAAGTAGCGTGAACAGCCCAAACCAGTAGGCTTAGTCATAAAGAGTTCATCCCTTGCAAAGGTATCTTTTATAAAGGGATCTACAGATACAAACATCTGGCATTTTACAACAACTCTAGAATACATTTGCTTCCATGCACAGAAATATCTGGGAGGCTGAATCAGTGTCAAAGCATAAGCAACAACAATATACAATACTATGCAGGTCTCAAAATGTATCAGTAGAATAAAGAAAATTGGTCTCAAGAGATCATAGAATAATATATATGAAACAGGAATCACTGGTTATTATGCGACAATAGAAAAAAAAATCACACTGTGAAACTCAGACGAAGATAGGGAAGGAATAGAGAAATACTAATTACCTATTGGGGACTATGAGTTCACTTAACAGAGTAGTTTACATGGGGTAGGACCACTGACCACTTCTGAGAATTCAAAAAAAATTCTAACAAAGATAAAATGATTCAAACATTCATACAGAAAACTGAAGAAAATGCTCTTCAGAACAAAAAAAAAAAAAACTAAACAAGAATGCTCAAGAGCATACCCAATTCACTAAAAATTTTAATAATTGTTATTCGTAAAGACAAATACAAGTACCTCCTCTGTTTTGGAGTACAGGGGAAAGCACTGGCACCAACAGAGGTTCAAGAAAAGAGAACCAAATTCTTCTGAAGAGATACTGCATAGCTAGCGCACACATAAAGATTTCAATTTATCTTGTTGGTCTCCTTGAGGTACTATAAATCCCAGAAAGGCTGTGGACACGAAGTTTACTAAGACTCTGAGCTGGGTATACACTACAAGTCTCTTAAAGTTGCGTAACACATGATATCATGTCAGCCCTCAAACATGGATGCAGATCATTCTAAAAAAACAAAGTCACTTTTTTAAAAAACATCTAAAATGGTTCTGTTGCATTAGCTTCTTCAAACTAAAAGGAACATCCTGCACATCCTTAATCATGAGAGTGCTCTTGATGTTGTAGACCAAAATAGAAGAACAGGAAGAAGACGGTGTTCACTTCAGATCCAGTGGTTGTCAGACATTCATTTACTTAATAATTGTATTAACTGAAACATATACAGCGTCTTTGGCAGCAAAACAGAAATGCTATACCACGGAAGCTGTGCTAGAGCTGGTTAGTAAGCTGACAGCTGGTGAAAGACAGACTGGCCTGTATTTGACTTTCAAAACACTTTGTCAATCAATACAAGCCTCAACTGAGAGGGCAACTATCACAATATAAAATAAATTAGTGAAGTTATATAAGAGACCTAAAGAATCCTACCTCTTTCACAGGCTTCCATGTATTTGGCTTCATGCAGCAAGACCCTGTTAGTCCACCTGAGTTATTAGCTGAAGACAATGGATTTAGAGGGGATCCAGAGCCTGCCTTGCCTGAAGGTTCAGAGTCTTGGGCGCAACGTAGACATAAAGCCCCTGCAGTAGCAGTAGTACTCCAAAAGCAAAACATTCTGTGTCTCCTTCTCCTTTGCTTACCAGATTTCTGACTCATTCTGGAAAAAGTAATTTCCTTGAGATACAACGGAACAGAAATACGAGGAAGTTCTGTTCTCAACACGGAACGACACAGAACAGCTGTGAGAGAACAGGTGAGGGTAGAACCCAAAGCCCTCTGGCAGCCAGCAGCGCCTGCAGGTACCGCTCGGGTTCTTATCAGCAGCGCCGTGCGGCAGGTGATAACTGAGGTGCCACCACCCCGCACATGGCGAGGCTGCAGCCACACACACACATGGGCTGGGGGGAAGCAGCACACCCCAGCACTGCACAGGCCTGTGCTTGGCTTCCTAAGGGGAGAGAGAATTGGCTACGGCAGGGAACCAGCCTGATGCTAACACAGTCTACACGACACTACACCATTCATGATATATATTCTTATCATTTATTGATTTTAATATGCTTTTTTAACTGTATATTTTTTTTAAATGTCAAACAAACTTCACAGCCTTGAGAAGTTTCCATCTCCACTGTGCACAGTTAGAAACTGCTTACAAAATGAACTAAAGGTTAGAGACAGTCCCTTAAGGCTTGAGTTTAAACTCTCAAGAATTTCCTATTTCTTAGTCTGTTGATTAGAACACATACTAATCCATTCCTCTTACGGAATAAATTCATACCATTATCTCTGCTATAATGCCCTCTTACGGAATACACAACCAATGGCTAAACTAACATTTATAAAACAAATTCATACTGTTACAAATGTGTGTTATTACATAGCTAAAAAAACCAATACTAAGAAGAAAACTTAGTACAGTAAAACTCATGTTTAAATTACAGAAGGTATTTTCTTATAGTTAAAATCATCCAAAGCAAATAGTATTTAAAACTGCCTTTTCATTTGTTTATCACAATATTAGCAGCAATTTCCAGGCAACGTATGGTTACACTTTAAATTCACAGAAAAGTCTGCATTAGAAATCTAAAAATGATAACAGTTCTTCTATGTGCTCATATAAACTTCCCTACAGTTACTCCTGTAACTCTTTTCTTCTTTACCGTATCACCTCTTTAAATCCAAAAAATGTATTGAATAAAACAAATCCTGGAAGTAAAGAACTTGCTGTTATGCAATGGCTGGCATAATCAAGATCTTAAAAGGAAGAGATAGAAAGACAAGAAATGACTGGGCTCAAACAACTCACAGCAGCAGTTGATAAGCTCTGAAATTTAAAATTAGTTTTTGAAATGCGTCACTGGAGTTAGGAGGGGTTTTCTGCCCTCCTCTCTTCCCCATCCCCCCTTCCTAAAACATGTTCTAAAAAATAGAAGTATAAATTAGCACAGCATATTCAAAGAGCTAAACAATTTTTCAGTATCAAATGCCAGAAGCGTATTACACTGTTACATGCTAAGAATAGCCTAAATGCACTGCCATTAGAACCAGTTCAATGCCATGTCAGTTTCAGATAAATCCCAGTTTCTGAATTTGTGGCACAACATGGGCCAAACACCACGGAGAATTACAACGCGCCCTGAGACATAAGAGCTGTGTTCCCTGTCAGGAACAGGTGCTTCTCAGAGCTCTGGAAAGACTTTGGGGGAAAGAACTGCCCCGGATACAGTTATCTTTGTTGATGTATTATGCTTATCTTTAGTTGGGCTAGTAACTCAAATTACCCAGTATTTTTTATTTGCATAACCACGTATTTACTAAGCTTATGGCTTAGTTATTCACCCTTGTGATAGCATCAATTTGTTGTACATTTGCTTTTATCCTTATCTTCCATTATATGCCACAGCTTTGGCTTTTATTAAAGAAATTAATAAGTTTGCTGACAAAAATTGATTGACCAGCTTCTAATCAAATTCCCTAATACTTCTAAATGAGTAACTAACTACTCATCACAGGGAATGCAGAAGGAAGAAATGTAGAATTAAAGGCCTCAAATGTCTGAGCGTGTTAAATCAGCTTCCCTGGACTCGAAAAGGAGAGCGGTGTGGTCAGCAGGGTGGGAAGGCGCTGCTACCTCTCCAGCAGTTCTCTACTGCCAATGGAACGGGTATTGACCCAGCAGGAAGTACGGCTGCTCCATGGACAGACTGCAATGTCTGAGCACTGAACTCCTTCTTAAAGTAATACAAAGTTTACAAATCACTACAACCTTCTCAAGCTCCATGCAAAGCACCCTGGAGACCTTGGCTAGGGCAGGACAGAAGCAACGAGTCAGAATGCCCACTTACTGACTGGGTTTGTACCATCTGTTCCCACTGCTGCCTTTTTCCTGTGATAGCTGGGTGATTTGTATCTTTTAATAACATTAAAAAGGGGCAGTGATAGTAAAGTAGGCACCTTTAATGTCTGAAAACAGATTGCTAGTCTTCATGGTGCTGTGGCTTTGCACAGTAGCCTTTCACTGCTGACCAGTTCTCCATGCCTCAATGGGTTTGTGCAGACACACATTCTTTTGGGCATAAGCCAAGCAGTAACTACAGCAAGAAGCAGCGCTACCATCGCCAGCACCAGCTGCTTCCCTGCCTCTTCGGGGTACAAGGCACCCTACTCAAGAAATACCCTATCGCAAAATCCAAAGTCCTTTCTTCAGCAAAAGCCCTCACCACCTTGCAGGGGAGGAGGTGACCTGTTGCAAATCCAGAGAAGGACAGAAGAATGCAGCCCAGTCTCCAGGAGTTTTTTCCCTTTCCCCAGTAACAGAGGGAACTAAACAAGTACCACCATCCCACACCATCCCACAAAGCCAAGCAACTGAAGGGACAGCTAAAAATGGGTGCTATGTGGCAGATTCACAAGGGAAGCAGAATGCCAGTACTTTAAAAAAACATGTTTGATTTTGTATATGTTAAAAATCACGATGTCACAAAATCAGGAATATATAAAACCCATCATCACAAGCAGAATTTCAAAAGACAAGGTTAGAGAAGTACATCCCATCTAATTATTTATGTGGACTCCGCAAATGTCATTATAGTCAAGTGATAGGGATGTATCTTAAATGAACAAATAAAAGTCATTAAGAATTTTCAGCATACTACATCACAGAACAAAAACTGAAGAGAACTGGAAAACAAAATTGCACCACAATGAGCAATCTTTAAATGTCTTTTTCCCTCCCTGAGGCTAGAACAGCTGCAATGGGTGGATAAGGTAGGAGGACAGTACAGCATCTTTCCAGAGGAAGAGGCTTCAATAAGCTCTTATGCTTTCAGTGCATCACTTCTGAATATGCTCATTAAGTTTTTTTAAAACCACTTCAAAATATTTTATGGTTTTTTCCCTCCTTCTGGCCATGAACATGTATAAGCAGCTCTTTTTAATGGAAGAACTGTCAGACTTACAAGAAAAATTTGGCAGGCTTTCACAGAGGTAAACTATCTTTTTCATAGCAGAAAAATAGAACAAACACTGAGATATTCCCAGAAACAGTTTCAGTTTGAAGGGATCTCAGGACCCTTATCTGGTCCAACCCATACTCAAAGCAGAAGCTACTTGATATTTTATTTATTGGCCAATTACTAGTCCTGACTAGTCAATCCAACTGCAAGTTTCATGTGTTCCGATATTACTTGTTCAAGCATTAAAAAAACAAAAAGCAACCATAGTATTTATTTAAAAGGCTAATACCGTATATTTTGGCTTTACAAAAATAACAGTACTTACAAGCTATTATATCTGCTTAATGCAACACTTAAGAGTTGTATAATGATCCACTATAGAAACTACAGGATCCTGCTTCGACATTGACATACATTTGCAGCAAGAAAATGACAATCCCCTTCTAAGATCTCCTATTTGTTGTTTACTCTAAATTCACAAACAAAAAAACAGCAACAAGCAGACTTCCAGAGGAAGAGCCAATTTAACATCTTTGAAACAATTACCAACAGATATGAAATATCTTAATAATATTACAGTATCTGAGAGAAATAAATTTTTCCTTTTTTTTTTTTTACAAGTTCTTGAAGTACATCAGGTTATACAACATCAAGAAAGCAATTATTCTTGATTAAGGCTGAATTTAGCTAAACAAAACAAATCTAGTATCACATTTTTAAACAATGCTGACATCTCAGCATTCTCCAAAGATATACTCATCTACTAATGCCAGCAAGTTTATACCTCTCTCAATTATCAGCCTTAAGAACTCATCCACAGACTTGAGATTTGGCTTGCCTCCTTTTACCCGACTTTCAACAATGATTACTAAAAACATCCCTTAGAGCAGATTGACAGTCAAGTTGAAAAATGGCATGTTTTTCTTACAGACTGCAATATGAAATATATATTCGGTATATAAGGAAGGTATTTCTCACCTTATTTATGGATTATTAGCAGCCAAAAAAACCCAGAAAATGGTTACAGGCTAGAATTTGTTGTGCTGCATATAATTAAGACTTTAAATTATGTAATCCTTTAAATGCAATTCCTTAACCAGGAAACGCATGGTCTTTATTTGAACTGTCATCTCACTACAGCTATGAAATTGGTATTTCTTAACTACGTTATTCCCCTCCAAGGCTAGGCAGTAGAATGCAAACTACATTTTTCAGTATTTCATTAAAATATCTCATATCTAAACTTGTTGAAGGCTCACCACTTGCAAAATAACTTATAAAAAAATCAGATCTCATTGAAGTGCTTTCATTTTCATGCGTTAATGCTAAAAATCACAGAGAGCTCTGTAAAATACAATAATGGAAGCAGACAGAAAACAGCATTTATAAATCAGGGATTATATGAAAGCATGCGTATATAAACAGATCGCTATTTCTGACTAGTAAGTAACCAGAAAACATGCAGACACAATAATTTCAACAAGTGGCATATTACCTGGGTGGAGCTGGCAGCAACAGAAATGCAGTCAATGAAACCGTGTCTCCGAGTGAAAAATGCAACTATCTGCTGCCAACGGGAAGGCTCACTCCGTAACTCATCTGTGGAGCCTTTCTTTGCCCACTGCTTGTGCTTTGGGCCTACAGAACTGTGGCTTGAGCTAGTGTTGCCTCGATTGGCGCGAGAATAGAGGAGTGTGTTATTTCCGAAAATGTAATTCATCTCTGCAGCTCTGCAGGTGGTTGCCAGGCAGTCTTACTTCCCTACCAGCTGCTGAGTGGTGAATGAGCAGGAAAAAAAAAAAATGCAGATAGAATTACAGCAGCATCATTTACAAACCAGGAAAACAAAATTCTTGATAGCTGATGCTATTTTTCTTCCAAGCTTTTCCACCCCCTACATCCCTTCTCTACCTGTGATTACAACGATGAGAATAATCTTGAGCAATTAAAAAAAAAAAGCAAGCAAATATTTTTCTTGTTTTTCCCTTTTCAGAAGCCACAGGACTGAATGCTTGTTTTCTCTTCCTAGCTGACAACAGATATTTAAGAGAAACCGGGTAGCAGGTACAGTACAATGTTATAAATTCACAGCTATGAGGATGGTGGTGCATGATAACAGCTACTGGGTGGAGAAAGCATGGATCAAAAATAACCAAGTTTCAATCACTGCCTATAGTAAGATCCAATAGCATCTTTTCATTTCCTTGCTTGCATAAATTATAAACCTGAACCGAATAAAACGGAGCTTGCAGTATAATTGCACTTGCTCTCTGATTCTGTCTTTGTGAAAATGTTTTACAGAACAAAAAGACCTTAACAACACATTCAGAAAAAAATATTCAAGAAAGAAGCGTTTGCTGATTTCTTCTTCTTCCCCCTCCCCCCCAGCTCCTTACTGCATAGAGCACTACAGAGGGAAGATATCATTGTGCCACAAAACAGTCATTTTGTGTTGCGTATCAATGGATGTCTAGAGGGGTTGTTTTGCTGGGGGGGGGGGTTTCAGTCAGCAAGAAGATTAGAGATAGCAAGATTAAACACTAAGAGTCAACACTCCCTTGTTCTTATTCCATGTCACAATCATAACACCCATTTCCAAAATTCTGTGACTACCGTAAGCATAACATGAAAACAATAAATGTACATATTTGTGACCCAGCATTATTTCTCAGAGTACAAGAATTGGCAAAAAATGAAAAGTTCTTATTATGCATTAATAAATTTTCAGTAGCATTACTTTGATTTTCGATGCAAATCACAAGAGCATTACTGCTATAGATGTACACGGTCGCTGCTCTCTTCACAGCAAAAAAGAATTCACACAGTAATGATGTAAAAGATGATATGGAATTCAAGCTACCTTACAGGATTCACCATTCTATTTTTTTACAGCCAACTATTTTTTGAAAAAATCCTTCAGCTTGCATCACAGAGATTACTTAGGAAACCAGGCAAGTGTCAAGGCTTTCAGTACAGGCTTGCCTCTGGAAATCCAATACAAAGTTATCAAAACTGTTTGTGGTATATATCTGTACAAAATGCTCTAATACTCATCATTATGACACCAGGGCAAACATTTTCAAAAAGGAAAAAAACTCTCCATATGATGAACAAAGGCAGAAAAGTTCCTTACAGCACTGCCACAACTTACAACACCACAAGTCTACAAATCCACCAGTGGGGGTAACCAAGTTCCTCTATATACTTTTTTTGGTGCAATATAATCATCTTCTTAACAAATTTTTCCTGACAGCTATCCTATTCCATGTAACAAATTTTTCCTGACAGCTTACATTACAAGCAGAAATAATAAGTACATTAATTTAAAGCTGTGTAATAAATCAATGCACCATTTACTTCTATTCACTCGTGCAGCTCAATAATGTATCACATACAAATATTCTGAGTACATCTTTCAGACAGGCTTTATTAATATTCATAAAATACAATGGCTTATCAGTGTAAGTCATATGAAACTCCGTCTGCCTTGTGCAGTGTCTTCAAAGCTATGTTCATAAGATAGATAATGGAGGTAAAGAAATGCCTGAGACATAGTAGATGCAATGATCCTTTGAAATGGACAAGCTTTTTATAATGTGAATTCTTTTCATGGGAAGATTGCAGCCCTACCTGAGCTCTGTGTTTTCCAGACTCAGAGAAAATACCTAGTTGAAAAAATGCCTATAAATTTATTACTGGAGACATTTCTTAATCCCTGGCTATGATTGAAGATGGTTGCAACAAACTACAAATTACACGCTTTGAATTCTGAGTCTTTATAAAAAGACTCAGAGTCAAAGTGAAAGTATTTTTTATGTGTTTCTTCATATGTCCATGAACACAGACTCCAAACTGGGAGTCACATGGGAGAGTATTGTTTAAAATTCTGAAAGGAAACATCACAACACATGGAGAACAAATGTACAAAGTACCTTTTTTTTTTTGCTGTTGTATCAGTCTGTCTGAAGATAAGACAGGTTTGCTCTTTTTTAAGACAGTTTCTTTCAAGGATGATTCCCACCCAGCCAACATCAACTCCGGCATCACTTACAAAGAGACTTTAGAAATTAGCACTTCAGGAAAGGCTCGTATGAACAACAAGAAAAAAAAAAAAATTCTGAAAGTGAAGCTATGATGATTTCATTTCGATGGAGACAAATCCAGAAAAGTACTTCAGGAAGAGGTTATGCAATCCCGCGGGTGATAAAGACAGCAATCTGTGTCACCTACACTCCATATGGATCTTACTGATACTGAGCAAGATTTGCTGATGCCTAAGGAAGATACAGTTGCAGTTATTTGTAGAAGGCGTCTGTACTGTGGTGATGAGACTAATCCTGATTTTTGCAAGTTCCAAAGCAACCTGAGGGTAAAGGCATGGTATAAAGGCAGAGATGGTGCAACATCAGGATAATGCAAAGGAGTCCAGACTAGAAGAATGGTCACTTGTACAGTTGAAAAAACTGTGGATGGGAGTAAAGACAAGAGCTTGTTTTGGTCAAAGAGCATTTCAACAGGTCAAACACCTGCAGTAGATATAAGAGAAAGTGCTATTTGGACAGAAAAAGAAGTATCCAGACAAAAGAGACAATGTAAGAATCATCAATACAGGGGCAGTAGACGAAATTGCACCTGTGAATGACTGCCCGGGGTCAGAAGGGAGAATGGGGAGGCTCAGCAGGGAATTTCAGGAAGTCCTAAAGGGAGTCAAGAGGTTCCATCATCCCTTTTTCTTATTCTGGATATTGAACTGATGGGCACAACATTTAAAAAAAAAAAAAAAGAAAAACAAAAAACAATCCCACACTCTCCCCACGTCCTCCCCCCCAAAAAAACGCAAAAAAAAAATACCGAAACAGCCCCAAACACACACACACCCCCAAAAAAAAACCCAAACCACCACACCAAAACCAAACACCACAGCAAACCAAAAAAAACCCCTATTTACTGAGGCAAGAATTGAGACTGCAGATTAGAAGAAAAAACAAAACAAAACAAAACACACCCACCCTAAAAAAGAAAAAAGACAAACCAAACCAGCACATGATTAATTAACATTTCTATGTCAGTACCCATACCTTTATACAGCTTAATAAATTTACTGCAAGACACATCTCCATTTGTAGTGGATGCCAAGTAACATTATTTGTTCTGTAGCCAATTAACAAGATATAGTAATCACAGTGGTTACTGAATTTAAAAATTAACATCAAATACTTGGAACATAGTTCCTCTGACTTTGTACCGGAGCCAATTCTTATTATCAGCTTGCTAGGACAAGTTAAAACACGACAATGCCCTATTTTCATCTCAAAGATAAAGTTTTCCTGGGCATACCTTTACAAGCAGCATGCCTACCTTGAAATTAAAGATGCACAGCAACAACAACTGTTTGCATATGCAAACAGCAGTCATTTCTCAATTACCCTTTTAAAACAATAACAACAAAACCCCTGGAGCATTTGAAAAGCGTCTTTAGCCCATCTTAGCTTTCAGTTGAGAGACAGGACTGAAAGAATAGCCCTTAATCAAGTTTGACTTATACAGTCAACAAAAAGTAGGTATTTTACCACTGAAAGTATCTTATAAGTAAACACCCCAGCACAATTATTCTATAATGATACATTTTATTATAAATATTGACTATAAAAGATCGCTACATTATTACTCATACTACACCTCAGACAACCTACCAATCTGTGCAGATGAAACTGCCTGGTCTTCCATACCCTGTTCATGAATCTCCTGCCCATCTTTTTGGCACGCCAGACCGATAAAAACATCCTGTGTTTAACGCAAGTTTCTTTAGGGTTTCTTCAATCATCAGAAACGAACCCAACTGCCTTGGGAGCTCACGGTAAATCTCAGGGAAAAAGAGTATAACCAGTTATTAAGACGACTTGATGTTGATTACTTCATCTCAGGTTGTTCTAATGTTTGGATTAATCCACAGTCCATCTGTTACAGTTTTTCTTTCTTGTTGACAAAGATTTGTTGTGCAGATCCATACTGAGAAAGGGGCAGATTTGGTCAACTGCTTCTTACGATAAGAAACAAACTGACGTCTTTGCACATATTTGTGTAATTTTCAATTACAGGAAGTTTAATAGTAGTAAACTAGCAAGAACATGGGCAAAATATTTTAATTAAAGACTGTAGAGCACCTCCTCTCCACAGTGATGACCAAATTATGATGCTTCTCTAAAAATGTGTATCTCTGAGGGTATGTTCAAATCTTTCTTTGTAGCCTTCGCTATTCTAGATAAATTCCTAACTCCAGCAATACTGTCATAGAATCCTAGAATGCTTTGGGTTGGAAAGGACCTTATAGATCATCTAGTTCCAAATCCCTGTCTTCCTGCTGGAGATGTCACAAAGCTTTAAAAAGGTCTCAATTTAGAAAGAGGTAACAGATTGCAACTTTCTCACAATCGTAATCGATCTTGCAAACTACATGTCAACTGATCTTTAATTGCTAAATTGAAACAGCCATCTTCCATCTTCAGGGTAATCTCACCCACCTGCTCAGAGAAGCAGGATTTGGGAAATAAAATAAGCAAGGAAACGTACTAGGGCAAACAGGAAGTCACAATTACTTTGACTGTTGAGTAGCCCTGAATGTGCCCTTCATAATTCCTCAAATCATAAAGACCATCAGTTCTTTCCGAGAGCAGAAAAACTCTTCTAATGAACAGAGAGCTCTATTTTAAAAGAAGCTCCACAAGCTCCAAAAGACTTCTGGGCAAACACTTGAGGGAATGGGGAGATCGGAGGGAAGACAAACCAGGAGATAAAGAGAAGGGAACCTATTAAGCCTATCAGCATAAGATTGGGGTTCACAGGGAAAGGAGGTTGTCCTGCATTAAAGGAAGCATGTGTGTACATGCAACATTTATATAAGCAGTTCCTCCCCATACAGATTAATAGGAAGGAGTTAAAGGTGCTTGCGTCCAGCAGAAGAAAAAGGGGCAGAAAAAACAAACAGTGTATGCTCTAACACCTTTCCCAGAAGCCAAAAGACTATCAGGAGCTGACTGTAGATCACTGTGTTTAGGGGCTGTAAAACAACTATCACCTACTAATTTTTATTTCTGAACATACATTTATATTTTTTAAATAACCACTCCCTAGCAATTTTCAGTTTTAGTGACTCACCCTTACTGCCTGTACTTTATTGATATCTCCTGACTCAGCCCTTTCCCAAACTGAGGAGTCAAACTGATTCATTTTTATTGTACTGTAGCTACCGTCTGCCTCTGACCACTCTTATTCCTCTTCTGCGAATCATTTTCAGACTGATAGGCCTTCATCAAGATAAGGAACAGTGCAGATTTCTAGAGTGATAAAATAATGCAATTTTATTCCCATTTGCTTCTACAGATATTCCTTATATTCCATTTGCCTTTTTGACTGTAACTTGAGTACTGAGATGATTATTCCATTAATCTGTTATAACTCTGAGCTCTCATTCCTCTGAGATGATGCAATGAGAACACAAGTTCTTACGAGATCCTTCTGGTAACGTCCATCCATCATGATTACTGATCTTTTTTCTTACCCTTCACTTTCCTTTTGTCATGGCTTTTTTTTTTTTTAAAGCATTTAAATCCCAAGATCTTTTTTGCCTTATTCCACAACAGCTTAAATTTCTCTGTCAGCTTTTTTTGAGGAATTCTATTTTGTGTATCTAAGAAAACCTAGAAACCCACATCAACAAGATGATCTCTATGCACATGTTCTAAGAGATTTTTATGGAAGAACTTCTCCTTACAATACTTTCATTGCTTTCTCATTAGTAAATTCTCCACACACTCATTGATTCTGTTTTTTAGAATAGTTTCACCATGTTTTGCCAGTACAGAAATGAGAGCGAGTTCTCATTTCTCCTCTCCCTTTCAGATGGTAATTTAAGAACGAGCACCACCTTGCCGTATTTCACTCCTGTCAGTTTAAGTAGACTGTTATACAGTATTGCAGCACCAATAGATAAGCAGTTTCATATCAGAGTTAATTTAAAACCATTAAGCTTAAATGCCATTAGGCCCTGGAAACACTTTTCCAAAGATGTCTAAACATGTGAAAAACACAGGCATACACTAAGTGGTGACAAGGCATTTATTTCGCAGAGTAAAACTACAGTGTGCATGTAGTCAACTGGACTGCTCTACTAGCATTACAAAGCCCGTCATATAGAAGGTTTGGGTACCACTGCTACACACTATTAGAAACTTTTTTGAAACGATGTGTACACTACACTAAGTAAAAGGTATCTGGCACAAAAACAGGGGCTGCTACTTCTATGCAAGAGGAAAGGTAAGACTAGAGAGGGTACTTCTTACCCAACAACCACCTAATCACAGCATTAGGTCAAATAAAATGCCCAACTAACCTACTGCCTGTCTCAGCAGCTAGTCGTGTAGCACACAGAGTAATCCCTCCCAACTACACCATCCCAAGCTCCAACAGGGCAGAGATTCCCAGAGCCGAAGAAGGTAAGCTCTGTTGTACTGCTTTTACTCTAATAAAAGACTACTTTCACTCTGATGCAAACTGAGCCCGAGTAAGTTTAATTTCTCCCAGATCTGACACTGCCAGGTAAAGACAGAGAGAGAAGAGGGGCACTGACGTGGGGCGAAGCGACTGGTTCCAAGGTACTCAACGCATTATGAGATTAGTTTCCAACCCTGCACCAGATGCTCCACTTCAGTAAAGAAATTCTTGTAGTTAAAACCTGGGGGTAAAACTTTCATCTTTTTTCAATGCAGAACAGTATTTCACATTAGTTTGAAATACTCCACTGTTCAAAAATAGGAAAACAAACTCATTTGTATTACTGTCATAATATTATGAACTCATAGTTTTCATCACTGAAATAATTTTATATAACCACAAAAGACTCCACCACTGAGCTTTAAAAGCTCAAGCAGCATTAATCTGCATGTCTGAAATATTTTTTTTTTAACTTTGGTGTAGGGATTTTTACTGCATTATCTGCAGCTGAAGTACTCTGGCAGAATGTACAGCACTCAGCCAGGACGATGGGCCTTTGCATGAGATCAAACAGGCAGCCAGCAATGACAAAGGCCCAAGCAGGTCACTGCCCGACCTGCTCAGTATTGTCTTTGCCCAGCACCACTTGTGCAGAGGTGATCATTTCTGTCAACACCTGAGAACAGCAGAGTAGGCAACTGTGTTGCATGAAATATATACAAGAGTCCATAATTACGTAACCATAAATTAAAGATTAACATACTTCCCCTTCGCCCCCTCCCTCCCCCTGACACCTATTTTCACAATTCCTGGATTGTTCTGCTACTTCATTAGAATAGCTGTGTGTAGTCATCAAAGATGACAAATATTCAGCCAGTAGAATACCTTTAGTTCCTTATGGCTGTGCTATTTAGCCAGTAACAAAAATTTTATTGTATAGCACCAATAAGAAATTTTAAACACCTTACTAGATTAATAAAGCTAGTGCAATATTCCAAGTAAAACATTTAAGTTCAGTTGTCAATGTCTGCTACGTGTATAAGGAATAAAACAAGTGCAAGTGTTTTTCTCACACCCTTTGAAGATTGCTGATATGGTGAAAATCTCCAGAGACAGACCAGCAAAAACGATTTGGTTCAAGGAAAGAGAACTACAGAGACTTTTCTTAACCAGTAAATCCAGCTTCCTGTTACTGCGGGCAGCCACATCTTAATATCACTTAGAAACTTATCAAATACTGGGAAAACTCTCTGAGAACAGCTTTGTGCAAATATTGAATGGGAATTGTGGATATAAGGGAATTGCATTGAATATTGTAATGCTAAGAATTTATTACAGAACACAATGAAGATTAACACTTACCACACTAGTCATGGTATATCTTTCCACTACAAGGTATACTTAATACTTTACACACTATTGCGTTTCCTTTGGAGGTTCTGGATTATCAGTGAAATAACAGCCCCAGATAACAATATACAATACACAAACATAATATAGAAACACATACAAGCCCAAATCAAGGTCTACACTTAAATATTGAATTGCCACATCATAAACATAGAGGCATAAATAAAATATTTTACCTTTCATGTACAGGCTGCAATTTAAGACAGAATTTTGTCTTACAAACATCATGAGCCATTATTTTAAAACATGGCAATAATTATTACTCAAAGCTTTTTTTTTCCTTGAGAGAAAAATCCAACTTCCGTTCCACAGTTTAAAAAAATCTGTTTTCTGTCATATCACATCTATGACAGGTTTCATTTGGTTGGAGCTATTTAATAAAAACTAATGTTAAATCAAAAAACAGCAATCTGAATGTAAAATAGAGAAGCTAAATTCAGTTTTACAATTTAAATAAACTGTTTTATAGCATCACCATCTAGTGGCCAATCTCGGTAGCAATGTACTGCTTCAATTTCATCAAAGTCAACTCAACTTTATCACATCTTATTTCATAACAACTCAAGGAACCTCTCATTCTAATTGCAAGTTTCTATGAAGAATTTGGAAACCTCATGACAAGGAAGTTCTGGTACTAGCTGCCTATATATCTGAAAATATTCTTTGAAGTGTCTGGGACACAAATTTGTAAAGCATTTTAAGTTTGACCATTTTCACTATCTGTTCACGACTCTCTACCATAAAACATTAAAAAAACCCAGACTTTTACAGAATTAAGAAGCGTTCTACTTCACACAGAATTAAATAGCAAACAGAAGACACGAAATCTCCTGGGTCAAGTTTATTTCCCTGATACTTGAGACATATGAAGTATACATTTCTTCTTAAACAAAGCTCCACCCTAACAAGACAAAACCTGTACGCCCTGCCTCATGTTTAAACTTTAAATCAGTACAGATTGTATCAGTCATTTCACGCTGCTTGCAAACATGCAGTGTCTTATCCCAACCTGAATCTGGGGTAGCCCACCCTCTCTGTCAAGAAGGTAAAAACACCACCTTGAGTTACTGCAGTACTTAATGTACAACATTTGATAAATAGCTGTCACATGCTTATCCTCTAAAAATTTAGGATATACATTTGTCTTTTTGGTCACTGAAAGCTGCTCTTTGAAAATCATCCACCTGTCCAAGCAAGCTGTAAAAGCTGCTTTAAGTACTAGAAAATGTGAAAGCTTCTCTCAAGAATAAAATGTTAACTAGTTAAAGCCAGACATCTCCTTTCTTCACTATTCTCTATTCATGTTTGTTATTATTGCTCTAGGCTGCAGAGGGTTTCCAATAAAATAAGGTATTCCTCAAAATCTGATTCTACTGCCCTCTGCAGCATTTCTTAAGCAGCAGCATATGATCATAAAACCTACTATTTACATTTGTTCTTTAAACTAATAACTCATTTCAACTAATAGTCGAAATTCCAAGTGTATTTAACATTTAAAAAAATATCTTCTCAATATTTTATTAGTGAATAAAGACAGGAACCTCTATTACATTTAGTTTCCTTAAGCAAACGTACTATTGAACAAATCTAATCAAGATCTTGTATATTAGCCAAAACCTGGTCCCTACACAGTGCAACAAGGCAACCTACCAAATACATTACACAGAGCACTCTTCACTCAAACCTGGTTGCTAAATTGATTTTCAGCATGAGCTATGCCAAAACTATGAACATCTTGCAAATCATCAAACCAGCTATGCTAATAATACAATACCTACGTTGGTTTTTTTCCTGACATGACTTGAGTTCAGGTTTTAGCAGCATTTATTTTGTATATTAGCCAAAACCTGGTCCCTACACAGTGCAACAAGGCAACCTACCAAATACATTACACAGAGCACTCTTCACTCAAACCTGGTTGCTAAATTGATTTTCAGCATGAGCTATGCCAAAACTATGAACATCTTGCAAATCATCAGACCAGCTATGCTAATAATACAATACCTATGTTGGTTTTTTTCCTGACATGACTTGAGTTCAGGTTTTAGCAGCATTTATTCCAATAACTTCAGCAAACCATCTCCTGACCGAGAGCTGACTGTGAGCTCAAAACAATTTTACTCTAAAAAGTCCCATAAAGCCTTCCAGGTGCTATGAAACTATGGATGCACCCCCTACTCCAAATACCCGAAGACCTCAAACTCTGACTGAAAACTATTTATGCAAAGAAGTTAACTTCTTCAGTAGAGAAGCAAGCCAGCAGCCAACTTAGCATCAGAATTTAAAGTTCCACAAAAAGCTGTTGAACAAAGATAACAATATACAATACACAAACATAATATAGAAACACATACAAGCCCAAATCAAGGTCTACACTTAAATATTGAATTGCCACATCATAAACATAGAGGCATAAATAAAATATTTTACCTTTCATGTACAGGCTGCAATTTAAGACAGAATTTTGTCTTACAAACATCATGAGCCATTATTTTAAAACATGGCAATAATTATTACTCAAAGCTTTTTTTTTCCTTGAGAGAAAAATCCAACTTCCGTTCCACAGTTTAAAAAAATCTGTTTTCTGTCATATCACATCTACGACACGTTTCATTTGGTTGGAGCTATTTAATAAAAACTAATGTTAAATCAAAAAACAGCAATCTGAATGTAAAATAGAGAAGCTAAATTCAGTTTTACAATTTAAATAAACTGTTTTATAGCATCACCATCTAGTGGCCAATCTCGGTAGCAATGTACTGCTTCAATTTCATCAAAGTCAACTCAACTTTATCACATCTTATTTCATAACAACTCAAGGAACCTCTCATTCTAATTGCAAGTTTCTATGAAGAATTTGGAAACCTCATGACAAGGAAGTTCTGGTACTAGCTGCCTATATATCTGAAAATATTCTTTGAAGTGTCTGGGACACAAATTTGTAAAGCATTTTAAGTTTGACCATTTTCACTATCTGTTCACGACTCTCTACCATAAAACATTAAAAAAACCCAGACTTTTACAGAATTAAGAAGCGTTCTACTTCACACAGAATTAAATAGCAAACAGAAGACACGAAATCTCCTGGGTCAAGTTTATTTCCCTGATACTTGAGACATATGAAGTATACATTTCTTCTTAAACAAAGCTCCACCCTAACAAGACAAAACCTGTACGCCCTGCCTCATGTTTAAACTTTAAATCAGTACAGATTGTATCAGTCATTTCACGCTGCTTGCAAACATGCAGTGTCTTATCCCAACCTGAATCTGGGGTAGCCCACCCTCTCTGTCAAGAAGGTAAAAACACCACCTTGAGTTACTGCAGTACTTAATGTACAACATTTGATAAATAGCTGTCACATGCTTATCCTCTAAAAATTGAGGATATACATTTGTCTTTTTGGTCACTGAAAGCTGCTCTTTGAAAATCATCCACCTGTCCAAGCAAGCAGTAAAAGCTGCTTTAAGTACTAGAAAATGTGAAAGCTTCTCTCAAGAATAAAATGTTAACTAGTTAAAGCCAGACATCTCCTTTCTTCACTATTCTCTATTCATGTTTGTTATTATTGCTCTAGGCTGCAGAGGGTTTCCAATAAAATAAGGTATTCCTCAAAATCTGATTCTACTGCCCTCTGCAGCATTTCTTAAGCAGCAGCATATGATCATAAAACCTACTATTTACATTTGTTCTTTAAACTAATAACTCATTTCAACTAATAGTCGAAATTCCAAGTGTATTTAACATTTAAAAAAATATCTTCTCATTATTTTATTAGTGAATAAAGACAGGAACCTCTATTACATTTAGTTTCCTTAAGCAAATGTACTATTGAACAAATCTAATCAAGATCTTGTATATTAGCCAAAACCTGGTCCCTACACAGTGCAACAAGGCAACCTACCAAATACATTACACAGAGCACTCTTCACTCAAACCTGGTTGCTAAATTGATTTTCAGCATGAGCTATGCCAAAACTATGAACATCTTGCAAATCATCAGACCAGCTATGCTAATAATACAATACCTACGTTGGTTTTTTTCCTGACATGACTTGAGTTCAGGTTTTAGCAGCATTTATTCCAATAACTTCAGCAAACCATCTCCTGACCGAGAGCTGACTGTGAGCTCAAAACAATTTTACTCTAAAAAGTCCCATAAAGCCTTCCAGGTGCTATGAAACTATGGATGCACCCCCTACTCCAAATACCCGAAGACCTCAAACTCTGACTGAAAACTATTTATGCAAAGAAGTTAACTTCTTCTGTAGAGAAGCAATCCAGCAGCCAACTTAGCATCAGAATTCAAAGTTCCACAAAAAGCTGTTGAACAGCTGACCTCTGGAGCACCCACACCAGTTTTCAGGTGAACAAAGCTCAGAGAGATTTCAGTTCTACCATGCATTACTTGGAAATTAATAGAGAGTAGTCACATGAAAATAATCAGGAATATATATAAATGGTAATATGAGCTGCATGATGATATTTCTCATATACACATCGTCTCCTACCACATGGTGATTTGCCAGCACCTACCCATTTGAGAAAGATAATACTAATCCTCTTCAGAGACCCAAGATAGCCACTATATTGAAGAGGCCTCACCATATTTTGTAATTATACCTACTGGCTGCTTAACTCTATTCCCAGAATATTTTAAATCAGACATTGTTTCTTTATTCCAGAACAGTGCAGCAGTTTTATATTTAACACACCCCAAGATCAGATCTGAGCAGAGAAGGGCCAAGTACATTAATTCATGTCTATTTCCATAAAACAGTTTCACATCAGTGTCCTTACAGAAAGTTACAGTAATTAGATAATGCTCAATTGAAACAGATAATTAAGGATCCCATATAACACTCTAAATACAAGCCTTGCTTGATTGTAGAGACTGCCTGGTAGGATCTCTGTAAGGTAGAGATCATTCACATTATAGAGAGGTAAGAAATTAAGTCATCTTTGATGGAATGTTCATGTTGCCAATATCAAATCCTCACTTCTCTATTTCTGTAGTTGGCTATTTGCAAAAATAATCCGAAATTAAGTCAAACAGAACTATTCTGAGTAGTTTGGCCTCCCTTAGATCCAAGCAGCCAGAAAGAAACCAGGGTAATTACAGCCCTTTGAACATTCTCAAGTACAATGAAGTAACATCTACTCAGTTCCAAGAAACAGAACTTCACTGTCACATACTGTCCTTGTTTCAGCTGGGACAGAGTAAATTTACCTTCTAATGATTGCTATGTTTCAGATTTGGTATGAAATGAATGTCAATAAAGCATATTGTTTTCACTGTTGTTCAGTTATGTTTATACTATTCAAGGACTTTTTTCAGCTTCCCACAGAAGCTGGGAAGGAGCACAGACAGAACAGTGGCGTGGCCAATGCAATATTCCATACCATAGATGTCATGCTTGCTATACAAATGAAGGTTGGCCAGGAGACAGAAATTTGCAATCACTGCTCAGGAGGAGTTGGGCAACCAATTCACCAGGTGGTGAGAGTGACTTGTGTTGTATTACTTTATCTTGTATATTATTTTACCATTATTATTATTATTATTATTATTATTATTGTTATTTTCCTTTTTCTGTTAGTGTTCTATTAAACTGTCTTTATCTCGACCCGTGAGGTTTTTTCCCCTCCTTTTCTCCCTGCTCTTCTTTGAGGGAGGACTGTGCAAGAGGCTGCATGGTCCTAGCTCCCAGCTGGGGTTTAACCACAACACATACCCATTCTAGGATTTTATTTTTTATTTCAGAATTTCTGGATTGTGAAATGCATTATACATGACCGCTTATTACAGACAGCTTTATAGTTTGCCTCTTTGATCCCTTTCTGCTTTCTGAAATGCAAGACTAACTGTGCTATGAACTAGAGAAAGCTTGCAAATAAACGGAGTTGACCTTAGGTCCCCAGAGGCAGAGGATTTTTTTTTTTTTTAATTATTTCTAATTGTTGCACACAAAGTGTGATGTATTACTTTCTGAATATCAATCAGTTCAGGGAATTAGACATGTGAAAGTGTTACTGTGTGTCTATCTTCATAAGCAACAGAAGATCGAGGTCCTAGCTGTTCTCAAAATGAAAGGTTTGTCATAGTAGCTTTCTTATAAGGCTTTTCAGCGGTTAATACAGCCCACTTCAAAAAGCTTATTCATTAAGGAGTAAAGAATTCAGCTTGCCTAGCTCCTGAAGTCTATGGAAATACATAGAGAGTTCCTCATGGAGTTATAAGTAAAAATAAGTAATTCTGTTCAATACTTACATATACATTTTTTAAAAATCTTAGAGAAGCTGGAACATAAGTACTAAACCACCTGCCCACTACAGTTGGTTCCTCTGCAGAATCCTTACAAGTCAATTATTAAGAGCTGATAAATTCAACAAGATGTTTCTCCACAATAAAAAAAAAAATTCTGGAAATGTAACTAAGTTTAAAATAACTCTTTTCTTAAATTCTAGCTGCGTGCGTTACAGTACACTGCCAATTTCAGTCACAACGGATACTACCACACACCAACAATTCATGCGAAAAATACCAAACTCTAGGCCAACCTCAATGTAAGCCCACCTCATCATTCTAAAGCCCCAATACTCATCAGCATCAAATATGTTTTCCACTTTTTCCTCAGAAAGCCTAGAACACTCTGAAGTGCTACAGAAAACAGCATTTAGCCTGACGCACTAAAGTAATACGCTATTCCAAAAATGATTCGACTACTCCTCCAGCACATAAAACTGCCTGCTACAGTCCCTAACCCCCCAAAAACTCACACTCAGTTTGTCCTCTTAATTTTTAAATCTGTCTTGAAGTTACTGGAGTTGTCTTGAGAATAACGGCATTGTACACTGAAAAGCTCCAGAGACATACATACACTTAGCTCATTACATTTTCCACACAGGTCTCAATTAAAGTACTTACTAGAAGCAAACTCTGAAGTGATTCTACAGGATCCTGGTAGAAAACTCAAAATGCAACTGACAGCAGTAACCATAGTGCCCATCAAACTACGCCTGTGACCTTAAGTTACCTACATCTGTTATCTGAGCATTTTACTATCATGCATCTTTAGTCAGAATGCGTGTAACTTTGTTCGTGTCTTAACATCTACAAAGTGAATTGCACAAATGAGTAGTTCTATGATAAAAAAAACAGAAGCAGGTGTAACATGCATATATTTTTTTCCCCACAAAATTATATCCCTGGGGAGTATATTGAAAGAGTTCACTCATTACAATAACTTTTTAAATGCCTACCTTTACTGGTGAAATATGAGAATGGGAAACAAAGCCATGGACATTCTCAATTTGCGACAGATTCTTCTCCGATACATGAACCAGCTCTGGACCCGTCACCTCATTGGCAATGTGTGGAGAGCTGTGCTCCTGTGGAGGTGTATCTTCATCCTGATAGCGGTATTTCTGAAGGAAACAATTATGGAAAAAGATCAGTCTACTACAGAAATGTTAAAAGATTATCCAGAAAACCTAGATCAGACAGAAATAGTTATTTTCTGACCCTGCTGACTTCAAGGAAATAAAAACTAGAAGTTTAAAATAGTATTTATAGTTTAAAAACTGATCCTGTCTAAAAAGGTTCCAATCTTTTTAGTCTCACCTAGAACTACTATAAATCTACTTAATTTTCTTTTGCCTATTTGCATACAGTAACAAGTCCCCAAAACCTTTTCCAAAAACTTTTCCCTTTACTATTTTTTTTCTTGCAAACACTTCAACACTACATTATTCAGTAATAGCAGAAACTCTCAGTACCAACTGCATTTATCACCTTGTCCTGCTTTTAAAAAATATCAGCCTCAAAAGTTTTTTCCATGCTTCCAATTTAGCACATCTGCCAAAAGCATTTTTTGTCAGCTAAAGGGCTTCAGCTTTCACACTGGGGCATCAATATAGCAATTCACTACTGCTAACTTCATTATGAAACAATAAAACGTGGCTTGCTACTAGACAGATTAAGCTTCCCAACAAGTAAATCTTCAAACAGGAACACAAGACATTATTCAGTCTCAGTCTTATTAATTTGCACTCAATTTCAAACCCCAGAACCTATTACTTAGCCACTAGGGATGAGTTCTAGTCAGACTGTGCTGTATCCACACTTCCAGATCCCTACTAAAAGGTATTAATGAAATCAGGAGTATACATAATCTTAACCTGTTCTCTGGACTGTAGGCTTTAACTGCTCATCCAGCACCTCCAGACCCCAGAGCTCACATCACAAACATACTTAAATACAAGCTTCACCCCAGTTTCACCTTTGTAGCCTTGGCCAATTCCAAGGCACTTCAGGTAGCCCATGCATTCTATTGCTAGCTTAAACTAAAGCTGAAATTTGAAGTCATGTAACTTCTCAAGCAGGGTTTACTGTGTCCCTAAGATACAGCCCAACATTTTATAACCACATTCACTTTCACACTTCATTACTGTACTCTGGAGTACATAAATAGTTGCTATTAGTTTACAGGGAAAGCATGTCATGTCATTAAATGAACAGAAATACCTTCTAAATGTGTAATGGTCTTAAACTTGGAAGAAGCTATTCCTATTATTAAAGTATATTTAGGATAGAAGATGCTTCCTTGAGGTGTTTGGTTTTTTTAACAGAATTCTAAGATGTACATACTACTCCTTAAAAAATAATCGTCATCTTGGTAAATTATTTCTACATCCTAATCTAGTAGATTACTGCAAGTAACCCATGTGTCTATAAGCAGGTGAGCACTACACCAAGGCAGTACCTAATAAACAGTATATGACAACTAACCCTGTCGACAGTTACACAAAAGTACTGTTTCAGGCTACCACAACACCCCTGCTCTTCACAGAAGAGTCCTACAATATTACTAAATTGAAGGGTGCAGGATAACCTACAAAGAAGCTGCTTGAAATGATCCATCAGTTACTGACTCCTGTAATGCTTAACCCATTTATTTCCTCCTCACCCACCCCCCGGTGCTTGTCTCACAGGAAGACTTACTTTTTTGTCTATCCAGCAAAAAACAGTCTTCAAGCATGGTCAAATAGGAGAGCTAAGCTCCTAACAACAGGAATCTGTAAGTGTTCCCTGCCACCCAAAGCCTGGGGAAGGCACCATATCCCCTTCCTTTCTTTGGTTCTGGTGCTCAAATCAGCAAAGAACTACCCACTTTTTTCTCCTTTGTTGGATTAGATTTGTACTGTATTAGTGGCCTCGATTCAGGCAGGGACCCAAGGAACACCAGACAGTGCAAAAGGAGAGGAGAAATCAGAACAGGATCGCTCCCTTTTGTGAGTGAGCTAGACATCAGTCTACTTTGTCTTCTATAGACTCACCATACAGCAATATAGTATTTTGCAAGTAAAGAAGTGGTTAAATGTGGCAGCTGAAGTCACGTAACTGACTCATGCTGAAAGAGGAAGGATTTGTTTGCTCTTCTTTCCCCTGTCATGTTGTTCTGCCAACACTAAGATTCCTTGGGAGACAAGCTAAGTCCTCTTACTAACTCAGAAGGGACAACTTGTGGCTTTACACTTGCATCACCAATTGGGCTTTACCTTGCCACAGCCTGCCCTGCCCCATCCCGCCTCCAAACCCCAAAACAACAGCACCAAACCCACACCCGACCACACACATACAGGCAATACACTAAAGACACACAGTTTCTTTTAGCCAGTAACTGACGAAATGTCAGAGATCTTTGAAGTTCTAAGCCTGCTTTATTTTTGCACTTAAAAAATAAAATTAAAAATAATAATAAAAAAAACTTTATCCACCCTACTCAATTCAACCCTTCACTGCTGAGACCATATGAGATCAAGTTCTACTATATGAGAGAAATTATGCTTTTTAAGTATTAGAAATTATAAAGTAGAAGCAATACAAGTATATTTCCACTAAAAATACCAAGGGTTAGCAGAGAAGCACAAGGCAGAAGTTGTAATTCCAAAGATGAAAGCAAGGGCATTAAGACTTGTGTTATTACAACAATCAAGTTCTAAACACTTCCATACCTTCTCCTTAGCTGGACGGCAAAGGAGAGATGGTGAATGCTGACAGCTGTGAAAAATTGCAATGGCTACCCAAAAAGCCCTCATTTTTCAAATCTTTAGCAGAGAGGTTTCACTAGAGCCTGAGTGTAAACAGTTCTAGATTTCGCTAAGAACCATATGTTTACATTACACAATGTATCAGTGCTTATAATAACATAGTGTATATGAAGTTTTAATAGATCAGTATGTCATTATTTAGATTAAAAATGAAAAAATGTTGTGGTAAAGGATTCTCTCCCATAGGAGGCACTGACAAGGGCTATAAGCTTATATAAAAAAAATATCTTAAAAGTGAACTGATAATTGGATATTGATGCAATATGTAAGATTGACTTGAAACTACTAAAAAACCACCAGAATTAATGTTTAAAATACACTAACTGAAATGTTTAAAGGATAATATTTCCAAGTGTAAACAGAAGACAAGGACATGAAGTACATGAAAACTTAATATCTACAATACTTATTCTGAAAGGTACCACACTGTTCTTGCCCTTCGCTGAAATTACTTTTGAGCAAAGTGCTTCAAGTAAAGCAAATGACTGTATCTCATAACAGCTAATTCTCCACCGGAGTGGAAGTGGTTTGTGCTGCTTTACTACAGAGCATCACCTCTGAAATACTCTGCCTCGTGACTGAGGTAGCACATTCAAGCGATCTGGCACAGTCAAACAGTTACCATTCAAAATTGCCCACTGCCTTTTTTTTCCCAGGAGCTGCCAACTCTTGAACAAGAATTCAGTCAACTGTTTCAGTCATGCCACGTTAATTCCACTGCTGCTGCAGTGAAATCCCATGCCAGTTACCCTCCACAGGAGTCTAAAGATAGGTTTCCCAATCCAGCCCAGCTCACTCAAAGGGCAGCTACTGTCTGAAGGAGCAGGACCCGTTCCATCCCTCTTGGTCAAGCTGTATGATCATGTCTCCCTGCCCCCTGCTGCTCGTACACATCTGGCTTCAGATGGTGAGCCAATTCAGCAAGCTAATGCAGCAGAATGTTTGTTCCCTCTTGCAGCAATATTAAATTTTCTTGAACTCCCCGAAGTGGCTCACAACATGGTAAGACATGCAGCAGTGCTGGCATAATAGGGAGAAAAACAGGTAGAGAGCAGGACCAGCCCACCTCATTGTGGCTAGCAGAAGACCATTTCTCTGTTTACAACCAAGAGAATCCAATCCTGCACCCAAATCCAGGCTCCAAGGAGACCTTAATGTAGAAGAGTCAGCCAAGCAATGGGCAAGACAGATCAAAGGAAAGGAAGAGAGATAGATATGGCAAAGCAGCTCTGAATGGGCAGAGAGATCACCCTCTGCTGCACACCTCAGAAGCTTCCCAGCACTCAATTAGGTAGTAGACAAGCAATTGAACTATTTTTAAGAAGCTTTATGGACTGCCGTAAAATTTATAATCAAAATTTAAAGGTTAAAGCAACCAAGTGCTAAACGTTTAACATAATTCTGAGAGAGATACTGCCCCAAAGGATTCAGTTGCGGGTATGCAGGTGTGTCAGAATTAATTAAAAACATCTCTCTTCTGATGCAACAGAGTTCACAAAATTTCTTCAGGCTGGATTACACCTTCAATGAGTTTTGAACTGTCATCAAACCCTATGGACTAAATTATTTACTGATGTAAACTACTGTAAAATCCATTTACTTTAATAAACCAGTGCTAGTTTACATGAGATGAGAAGATGGTCTAAACTCACCACAGAGAAATCAATCCCTGTGTTAACTCTTTAGCCCCACAGCCTCCCTGCTTCAACTCCCAGGCCTAGCAGAATTAGACAAAACTAAGGACAAAGTATCTGCAGCAATGTACAGGACAAACAAGGATTCTGTGGACACTTTATAGCACCGTTTTTCAGACTACAGATCACCTGTTTGCAAAATAACCACAGAAAAGCTTTACTTTAGTCTGCCTCATACCTGTATTTTAAAAAGTTATTTCAAACAGAATCATACATAATCTCCCAGATATAATTAACTTGTAGTTGTTTTTGTGTTTTTTTTAAATCTTCTAATGAGAAATCTTACTGAAAAAGAAATCATTTAAAGAACACTTAAACAATCTCATGCCCTGAACTGGTGACCCATATCCACAACAGCATGCAATGCTGTTATTCCAGAGATTCAAGCTATACAGAATGCCATGCTCACGGATAGAAAATTAATTACACAAGAACATACTTAACTACCAGATAATTTAGTGACAAAGGCTTAATAATTTAGGGACTGACAAAGCAGCAGTAACTACAGTTCTCTGCAAAATGGGACGTGTGTCAAAATCCAATTCATATGAGACATACATTGTCTTACGTGAAAAGTAGTTTTCAAGCACAGTGTCTTCTCTACACACAAAGGAGAAAAAAAAAAAAAAAAAGCTTAATAATTTAGGGACTGACAAAGCAGCAGTAACTACAGTTCTCTGCAAAATGGGACGTGTGTCAAAATCTAATTCATATGAGACATACATTGTCTTACGTGAAAAGTAGTTTCCAAGCACAGTGTCTTCTCTACACAAAAAGAAAAAAAAAAAAAAAAAAAATCAGTGCTAACCCAGCTTTAATGTAAGAGTGAAAAGGTGCTTAAGAAACAATTAAAAAGTTCCTAAATTGACCTGCTTATATTCACTTCCCTTCTCCTCCAGATTTTAACTCTCTCCACCCACCCACTGGACTCCCAAGTTACCGCACATGTCAAACAACAAAAACTACAACTAAAACCCAGGAAAACACACAGCCCGACTTACACAGTCTGTCCCTGGCTAAGTTTTAATTTTCACAAGTGTGAAATTTTACAATTTTTGAAAGAGGTTAAGAATAAGTGAGTAAATCTAATAATTGGAATTCAATAAATATATAGAAGCTCACAGGGTCAGACCCTCTCTGATGAAGCAGGAGCAGGCAGCATGATAAAACAAAACGGCTATAGACCATTTGCACCTAACTCCCCGAGTTTAAGTACTTGTCCTTGTTCAGCCACTGCTCCACTTTAGAAGTTAAACTAAATCTGAAAGGACCCTTCAAAAGATTATTCCAGAGACTGAAGTTGTTGGGAAACGTTGACATTCAATATCTCCACTCCCCCATAAAAGGACTAGATACAATATGTGAAAATTAGATGAGTAGAAAAACCTAAATACACTCAGTACTCCTCACATCTCCCCAAAAATCAACCTTCATAGCTCTGACGTCCAGGTAACAATCAGCAGAAAATAAGTTCCAACAATTCTAACAACAAGAGCAACAATACAGCTAAATTTTGCATAATCTTGTTAAAACAAAACTAATCCAAAATGAATATTCAAATGCTAACGTATTTTGTATAAGCCTTCCCTGTAATCTAGAGGAAGTACTAAACCAGTAACTAATGCTTAGGAAAATAATAGTGCCCTCCTCATGGAGGAAAAGGACACAAAATAAAAGGTATGCTCCACTACAGCAGAACCAAAGTTAACTTGGAATCTTTTCATTTGTAAAAACCAGGAAAATTACAAAAGCCAAATAAAGTCTCTTTGCTGGTGAACAGCAATTCACACCAGAAAGCTAAAATTCTATGAATAACAAAAGAATAACTTCAGTAATGTAAGAAAAGAGGATACGTGTTTGTGTATTTTCAGAACTTCTTCACTGATTATGGAATAGGACATTCAGACTTGTTTTCAATTTAGGCCTCAACATACGATAAACTGATTGACTTGAAATATTAGAGAAGGTTTTTTTGATCTTTGGGTTGTTTTTTCTTTTTTTAAACACAAGTTCAGTGCTTTGAGTAACTAACTGCTTCATTCTCAAATAAAAGCACTAAGTTGTCTTTTAATAATTAGAGCCAAGACAGAAACATACGGCATTTCACCCCCTTGGACAGTCTCAGTTTGACATTGTATCTTGAATAAAACTGCTTACAGCATGTTTATTTAGGTCGCAGTGTTCCATCATATGTCAAAATGCACAGCTAGTGTTAAATGTAAGTATTTATGTAATGCTTTATGTCAGAGACATCCAGAAACAATACAGCAATTTAAGATACATATAAACGTTTACAAAACCACAAAAAATATTTGTAGTGAAGAGTCTTCCTGTTCCAGAATGCCAAGGAAGAGAGACCAAAAAAGGAACAGTCTGATTGTTGATGTTCTTTTCATATGTGGCTCAAAAAAACATTGAAGGAGAATGGAAAGCACTGTATTTCATATGATTACTTGTGTGAGATAAATTGTTTCTTTATGTAAAGGACTGAAGAGCTAATCCTGCATTACTGTTTCACACTATCATTTAAATATTAACTCTTGCAGTATTCAAAGGGTATCTTCTCAGAGGACAAGAGTATTTTATTTTTAGTGCAATAGAACCCTGCAACTTTTCTTCAAAAATCCTCAACTGCCTGGTGCAAAATCTCTCTTTAGTACCAGCAGTTCATGCTGTTTAAACCTAAATCATTCAGTTCATTTGGGATGCAGATGGTGTAGAGTACCCACTCTGTATGAACAGCAATACACGTTTATTTAAAGCCTGTGCATTGCACTTCAGAAACTACTGGTCTGCAAGATACATTCCTTATTAGCATACAACGACATTAATAAAGATAATAATAAAGAATTCTGCTGACTACTCTGAACAAGGTGCTCTACCTCCCTCTTCCCACCCCTGGCATCTCTGCCCGCCAGCCAGGTGCCAGCGGTGGGGGTCCCTGGGGGGGCTGAAGGAGAGCAGGGTGAGCAGCTTGTCAGGAAGGCGTTCGGACAGACCGGGAGCTGCTGACGCGCGACTACGGGAGAAAATGCCGCCATCGCTCAGATCCACACAAAATGCCTAAAGTGGATTCTGGATGTTTGCTGGATATTTTTAGTTTGGTCTTAAAGTGAACAGCATCATTTCTCTGCAGTTCAACTGGCAAAAAATAAAATCAAGATGGTATTTTCATTCTATGGCTTTCTTCCCAAGTTTATTATTTAAACATGAGAGTATTTTATAATTAAAAAAACAGGGATGTGCAGTTCCACAAAAAGGAAAAAAATCTCAGTATTATAGCAAATAGTTTCCAAATTGCAGCAGTAAGTATATACATAATTCCAATTGAAAAATGCTTTGGACACATGAAACATAAGTAGATTGATTCAAATAAAGTCAAATTATTTCCTTCTGGAAACAAAGCATTCAACTTAAAGTTTCATAATAAATCATTCACACTATCAAATGATCC
The DNA here is from genome assembly GCF_001431845.1 of Calidris pugnax. Taxonomy (NCBI): domain Eukaryota; kingdom Metazoa; phylum Chordata; class Aves; order Charadriiformes; family Scolopacidae; genus Calidris; species Calidris pugnax. Next base: position 8,274,808 of record NW_015090872.1, on the reverse strand, counting down.
ATAAAAATTTAGACTCCTCCCTTCCAACCTAGGTGACATTTATTCAACATTTTGTGATAGACATATAAAAAAAGGTACTACCCATACACGCATATGTGTATGTATGTATATACATACATGGAACTGCTCCAAATTTATAAAATAAAATACAGTTCAACTATTTTTTGTTAAAAATAACAAATGCTGACTTAGAAACACTGGATATGCAAAGCTACTTTTGGAGAGAAAGATTTCTGAATCTTAGTCTTAAAAGTAACTTCATGTACATATCCCTTTAAAATTAAAGGGGCTTTCCAGTACTTCGTGTTCTCATTATATCCTTCACATTGTACATTAATTTTACTGAAAAAAGCAGTTTTGACACAACACTGAATACACTCTGTTTACTATTCTGAGGTTTACCAAATTATATGTTTTATTACTCTAAAACCTAAACAGTCCTAAAATGACTAAATGCCCGAGGGCACTGTTAAACCCAAACCTGCCACTAACAATTGCTTCCATCAATATGATGTCAGGAGGCATTTCCAGCCCTGCATCTCAGTGCAAGTCTCCTGTGTATTTAATTCTCTACAGCTGAAGAAAATGAAAGCCAAGTGCAATAAACTGATTACATGATGATTAATGCTGATTAATGGAGAATGACGACATTTTACATGCAGCATTCAGTAAATTCAAAATGTTGTTCAAAGGGATCTTTAAACAGTAGGCATGATAATTCATTACTTCTGTCACAATCACCACGAGCTCCGATAACCAAGTAAGGCATGGAACAAAATACACACTATTTAATCAGAAATTTAAGGTACAGTTACAGTAGACTTAATGACAATCGTTCACGAAATGCAGCTTACATTCCCAGGAAAGTCCTTTTATAGACCCACCTTACATCCAAACATTAAAGATATTGTGTTGTTGGTACATGCTACTTTACAGTGGCATAGCATTGGAGAAAAACAATCCAAGTTTTTTATGCTAGGAGACATTTTTTCAGACCCCGTGCACTTCAATCGATCCGTGATTGATATTCCAGAAAAATGCCTCTGTAAGCGCTGCTTGCTGCCTGTCTTGGACATTTAATCTGGGTCCATAGTGTTCAAAAATAAGCCTTTATATAAATAGGTTGAATCCTTCAGGAAAAATTTTTGCCGCACGCTAGAAACCAGATCTTTAGGAAAAAGCCAAGAAAAAATCCCGTGTCCATTTTTAAAATGTTCAGAGTCAGCCTCGTCTTTAATTACGTTTAGCCTCAGCTTGAAGTGACAACTGTCTGGCGGCCCGAAGTGACACCGGGATCCTCTCGGAGCCAGAACCCGGGGTCAGATCCAGCGAGGCAGCTCCACCTGCTGCAGTGCCGGGGCTGTGTCTCCTCCTCCTCCTCCGTGCAAACGGGAGCAACTCGCTCGGGCAGAGCCCCCCACGCCCGGTGTCGGGGGTGTGTGTATGTGTGTGTGTGTCTCTGTGTGTGTCCGTGTGTGTGTGTGTGTGTGGTGGCTGCCGAGGGGAGGGGCGAGAGGCTGCACCGGGGGGGGGGGGGGGGGGGGGGGACTCGCCGCCCGGCCCGGCGCTGCCCGCAAGGTGCTTTCGCACTGCACCAACGGGCCTGTGGTTCTACCCCCCCGGCATCACCCGGGACCCGTTATAAAACCCGGCAAGTTGGGAGCTTTTGAGCTTTTAACCAGCGGGGAATTTGCTGAGCTGCAGTTTAGCCCAGCTTGCTCAAGGAAACGTCAGCAGACCACAAAATGAATGGCTACGGGATATTTAATCCTCATTTTCAAGTATTAAAAATTCAAGGTTATTTGACACGTTAAAAAAAATGTTCTTTAACTGCTGAGTAAAACTCCTAATGGTCTACCAAAAGCACGAAAATACCAGCTACAGAAATGCATGAATATTCTCCAACTTCAGCATAGAATGAAATCAGAAGCTGCTATTTTTTCCCTTGTTGTCTCTAGGAAGTCATGAATAATCCGGACTACGCGGCAATTTGGTTATGAGGCTCTCTCAGTAAAATACTTCATTTCAAGCAACTCTACGTGGGAACATTTAAATAAAACAGTTTGAAGAAAAAAAGGTTTTTTTTCTTAGAACTGAAGTAAATACGGTCATGGTCTCCTTAATATTTGTTGTTCTTTGTTGTGTGTTAACAAGTCTTAAGATAGAAAATTATTTTTTAAATGGCTTCTTTGGGGTCACTTTTTTTTTGTTTTGCAATCAAGCCCTATAAGGATTCAAACTTTATTGTATTCTTGAAAAATACAGAGGTCCCTATAGGTTTTCAATGTCTTCATATATTTTAACGAATAGCATTACAAAATTTGATCGAAACCACATCCTCTGTGATTTCTCTACTCTTACACCATAAGCTAACAAACCTGTGCAAAAAGCTTCAATGAAATAACGTTAAGCCATCATTTCTATTTTTAATTGTATTGAACAGTATTGTAAAAAAGATTTTAAAACTTCCAGAGAAGTCTCGTTACATCCCTCTTTAGAATGTGAATGTTGACCTAAGTTTACACCTGCAGCAGCCTTCTGTCATCTTCCTTTTACTTCATTTGGTTTACCTGATAAGCACCCCTTGAGGAAGAAAGTTCAATGTAGTGTAAAATTGGCATCCACACTTACAGCTCAGAAACGAGTAACATCATGAATTACACCGAGACAGTCATCTTTATATAAATGTGCAGATTGATGAAACCAAAACTGAGGCAAGATGTCTGGAGAAAAATGTGTAACTCGGCCCACGGTAAACCTCAAAATAAACTTCATTTGCATGAGGACGTCTTCCTGGTAGAATATCCAAGGACTAGTATTTCCATGCTAATAGGCATAGTTTTCTTGCCACCATGTGCCATGGCCTACAATTTTTTACAAATAGCCTTAGACATATTTTCCCACAGTAGGTCATCTTCTGCATGCAAGTCCAGCAATAGGGGCAGGACCAAAGAAAAATCTCTAACACTCCGCTTTATCATCATGGAAAAAGAATCAAAAACTATAAATAACAAAAAAAACCCACCTTTGTTTAGGTAAATTAGGTTAAGTTTTCCTTGCAAGAACTTTCAAATCCAAGAGTAGCCCTAACTAAAAGAGAAAGATGACAGAATCTAAACCCCCCCTTTATTTCCCTTCAGCTGGCTGGGGTCACGGTGTACACTCTCTTGTCTGAAGAAATAGGGCAAAGCACAACTGAGCACATACTCAAAACATCAAAAAGGAAAAAATCAACAAGGGGAAGGAAACAGTCAGACTACTATCTCTGACCACAAAGAACACAAGAATGTTCCTATCCCACAAAACCACCTTTTCTATGTACCAGATCAACAATCCATCTTACTTCCATACGTCTAATCCCATTGTAATAATATAATTTCTCACTAAAATAATACACAGTGAAATGCATGGCAATTTCATGACAACAAATAAAGTCAAAGACCCAAAAGCAGTCCTTGAATGTTGCAGAAATAGCTTTTTGTGATGCAGAAAATATAAGCTCTAAAGTGCCATGGGCATAGAAGAATCAATAAGAAGAGGAAGATATAGCCTACACATCTACAAAGGATTCCATCAGTAAGATACAATAAAGAAGAGAAAGCTTAAGTAACTTCAGGCAATTACATCTAGATTGTTGATGAAGGCTACATAAAACATCCGAATCTTTCAGACATATATTTGCAGCTGTAAACAAATAAATTGGTTATACTGCAAAATTGTCTTCATCTTTATACAGAAAGAATGAACTTTTTACACATCTTGCTGCGCAAAAGCTTAAAAATAGAATATTTAAGCTTGTAAAATTAAAATATATTCTTATACATTTTGCTGGCAAAATCCAGAGATTTAACTCTAATGAAGGTTACTAGGAGATTTCAAGATACAGTGCCAGGACTTCATCCGATGCTGCCATATATAAACAACAAAGACGACATCAGCACTTACTGAATACAGAAAAACAAAACCTTAAATTTTCTTCTTGCACAGGATGCTTTCACCTGACATTATACAAATTTAAAATGACAGTTTTAAACAAAACAATCTAAAGAAATCAATTGAAAACTTCTAAACACTCATGTTTAGTGAAAAGTGTTATCAGTAACAGTGATATTTTAAAACACATCCTTATGAAAATATTACATAGCACAGCTCCCATGCGCACAATAAAAATACCAACATCTTTAAGGTTTTTAATTAGTGAGCAAGACTGATTTTGTTATTAACATAAAATAAGAAAGCTCCTACTTCCAAGTCTCCCCAAGCAGTATGAATATGGGACAAAGAGAAACAGGAGTTATGCAGCATCAAAAAAGCCACTACAACGCTTTCAGAAACTTAACGCTTCTGTTCGGTACTTGCCAACTACTCTTGATTGAACACACATATTGGCACCCGTTTCATCGATCCATGTGTTCCACCCATATCCTCATGCAACACAGGTTAGGAAATGGCAAACTCATAGGCAGTAAGACCTGGAGCTTTTAATGAAATGAAGAAGTGAACGTCTAACTGGACAAATGTATGAACTGTTCAGAGTGCCAAACCGAAGGGGGAAAGGCTACAGTACCCTTCATGTCCCTACAGACATTGCCCTTCAGTATCACTGCAGGCACCTGTCAAGCTGGTGGGACTCATTTAGGTCCCTCTTCCCCAGAAGCTTGATGTGGTATACTTCCAAGATACTTAATGCAATCCAATTAAAAAAAAAAAAAAAAACAAAAACAAAAACAAAAAAAAACACAACACTAAATCAACAAAACAACCTTATTTTAACCTCTGCTCTGCATAATCTTAGTCTGTATGGCCTTGAAAGACTACAGAGAATTCCAAAATTAGTCTCTATAAAGAAGCATGGATACTGGTTTAAGATTACCTCATATTAGGGAACTCTAACATAATGGCTGTAACGATTCCTTACTTGGTAACTAGTAATTTTATAAGCATGTCCTACAAGGTAAATGAAATTTGAACACTGGTTTCGTAACAACCAAGGTCTGGTGTAAACTGCATCCGTTAGCACCCACGGAGCTCTCTTTGGCTTTGCAGTTCTTGCTCCCCAAAGTATCAGATGACCAAAGCTAATTTTGAGAAAGAAGACAAAAAAAAAGTATACTGCTTGTTCCTGCATGCTCCTAAATTGCCAGAAAAATCAGTTGCACAGTTTTCAGGCAAACCAGTTTATTTACTGAAAACACTATCAGCTGAAAATTCCACTTCTAAAGGGTATCTTTAACAGGTATCCATACCTTAGAAGCGTTTTTTTGTGAGCTTACAGGTAAATGTATCTGCAGGAGTTAAACCAGGAGACCCTGTTGCACCTTCAGTTCAGAATGCTGATGTGTACCTGCCCTTTTAAAGCAGCTTAATATTCTCATAGACAACATTTGCAATGCCCCCTCAATCTGACCCATATGTGTCAAAAATAATCATCACTGAACTCTCAAGAAATTGAGAGAATCATTTCTATTGTTTTGACACCAACAATAGAAAAATATTTTCTAGGAAAATTAGCAGATTGTAAATACATGTGTCCGTATCTTCAGTTTCCAAAATCTTTAATACCTCTGCCCCATTAACTTCAGAAGTAAGGTGAAATATTACTTTGGAAAAAGGAAATTGATTAATAGTTGCATTTTTAAAACTTGCCCTGCAATGGCATTTAAGCCCAGAACAAGTCCTATGAATAGAAACTTTTCAGTGGGTGTTTGTGATTTTTCTCCCAGTTTATTCCAAGTCTTAAACTGTTAAGTACAAGACAGATCTGGGACATCACTCCGATGAGGTCCTTCATAAGCCTTGATAAGTCAAGCCAAAAACCAGACAAGATTATTTTCCTTCCCAACTGAGTGACCACCATTATGGGCATTTTCATAAACTTGCTTTTGGAGTTCTCTTCCGTCCAGAACAGAGAAGGAAAATACAATGCCACATCAGAGAAGGAACCCAGAGGTGTCTGTGTTATGATGTCCTCTATATGCAAAAATAATCAGGTTTCAAAATATGAGCTGCAAAATATTGAGAGACTGTGGAGTGTTCAGATGCAAAACTTAACAAAAACCAGTCCTTCCTAACAATTACCACTGGATAGATGTCTTACGTACTCAAAGTGTGATATCAAAATGTATTTAATATCATTCAGGTGTCAACCCCTGCCTCTTCACAACTATAATATTATAGGTTAATTTCAGCCAAATTTACTGTAGGGATAAAGGTCTCTGAGGGTATAAATCATTTGCAAGCTTCTTACAAACAGGTAGCAGGCAGAAATCCCCACCAAAGGACGGGGCAGAGAGAAAGGGGAAGGCTGCCTAAGCAAAAACGGGCAGAATTTATACAATGAGAGAGATATTAAGAATATCAAAGAGGAAGAAGTATAGTAAAATGTTCTATAGTAGCTTATATTAAAATGGTAGCACACCTTGACAAAAAGCTATAGGAAATCATGTTTTGTAAGGCAGCTATGAGACCATCTCACGTTTTGGAATTAAAAAGGCCCAGAGTGGAATCTCTTCCCCTTCTTCTGATGTTTTGAAAGTATTTCAGCACTACTGAATTCCAGCACTACATGTAAATGCCTTTACATCTTTAGTTTCCACACAAAAAGTTCCTAAGCATTAGAGAGAGGTTACAGAAATAACTAGTATGACTACTATGAAATCCAAAATCCAACATTACTTCTTCCTAGCTGGAAACCACCAGAATCAGAAAACCTTCAAACCAGACTGGGAAAGAACTGAAAATAAATGGTTCCTTTTGCAAGACTTCAAATTTGACCCAGTAAAGAGAATGTAAATGCAGCAGATAGACTGAAGCCTACCTGACCTCCTCTGTTAAACTCACTGCAGAAAATTAATTTCATTGTATTGGTAATATCTCTATGTGGAGAAAAAAAAAAAAAAGGGTGACTGTATTGTGAACAGACTGTACTGTGACTAGACTATAACTCAACAAGGAAGTCCCTAAAATCAAGAAGTACTACATTACTTCGAACATATTTAACATGCCTAGAAACAGTCTGTGGTGGGCTGACCCTGGATGGCAGGTAAGCAGCAATGCAGTCACATGCTCACTCTCCCCTAGAGGGATAAAGGAGAAAATAAGAAGAGCAAAAGCAAAGGGGGAAAAACCTCATAGGTCAAAATAAGTAAGTGAAGAGGAAAAAACCCAACCACACATACAGGTGATACAAGCCAAATCACTAACCATCTCCCACTAGCAGACCGATGGCCAACCTGAGAACAGCTACTTTGGAAATACTTCCCCCCAGTTGTACTGCTGAGCATGATGTTAACAAATATGGAGTATTTTTTCCAGTCTGTTTGGGTCTGATGCTCCAGCTGTGTCCCCTCATGACCTCTTGCCCACCCCCCAGCCTACTTGCTAGGGCAGTAGAGAGAGAAACAGAGAAGACCTTGACACTGAGTGAGCGCTATTCAGCAACAGCTAAAACATTAGTGTGTTAATCAACAGTTTGTCACAATCTAAAATACAGCACCATATGGGCTCCTGTGAAGAAAATTAACTCCATCCCAGCCAAACCCAGTACCAGTCTGACCTGAAAAGTCCTTTACAATTAAGAACCGCAAGATATTTGCATTCAGAAACATTGCTGAGATCACTCTTAAAAGGGAAGTATGTGATTATTCTAAACTTGCTTTTGAAGTGTTGCTCCCATCTGTCCACAGAGGAGAAAAAAGTGTATTTATTTGGCCCCAGATAGTTCCACCCAACTCTCAAAAAGATTTCTTACGAACAACAGACACTGAATCCCAAAGATAAAACTGATAAACTGTAAGAGCTCATTAAGTAACAGACCTTCTGAAAGACTCAAAAACTTTATGCTCTTGTTTTATCCCCTCCCCACACCCTCCATGAAGTTTCCACCCAGTTTGTATTTCAAGTGGATGGACTCTAAACTCAAGTGATAAAGGTTAACAGCCAACTGAGGTTATACTTTCAAGGCTACACTCCAGGGGAAAGACTGAGTCCAGGAGGGTGTGATTAGCTGGGACTGCTCTCCCAGTGTAAAGACCAGGCTGGAGCAAGGATCCAGTTTGTCACTCGGGATTGTTCCCTGTAGGACCAAGGCTGACTAGGCTAAGTCTATCCTCCAAAACATCTTTTTCTTTATACATCTATTGGGCTGAGACAGAAGGCTAGTTTGATTCAGACTGTCATGCGGGAATTACTGGGTGTGCATAGGAGTAAAGAGAGACAACATCTTCAAGGTTTACTCCAGAAGGGATAACGTATTAAGATCTTTCAACTATTGAAAGACTGCTCAGGATCTGAGTCATCCCATTCTATCTTTGTGAAAGAGCTGCTTTTGGGGCAGCAGTTTTCAGCAGTGGAATACCTTTTAAATGGTCAATGCAATATAGCCAAGAAAAGTAGCTCTGCTGCTGAATAACTCTCAAAGCATTAATCAAGCATCTGTGCCTCCACTGGAAAAATAAGGGCACACAGACCAAAAAAAAAAGAAAACGAGGGAGAGGAAATACACTAGTAATACATGTCTTTTATCTGGTGAAGCCCCATACTACTCCAGATTCATTTCAATAGCCGTTCATGCTTCCTTAACACAACATCAAGAAGAGACTGCAATTTGACATGTTTCTGCTCTACTGCTTTGATGTAGCACCAATAGAATAGAGGCCAAGAGCCTCTCATACCCAGTGGAGATGAAGTGCTTGCACAATACTGGTAACTGTGTTCCTTTCTTTCCCACTGCAGACAGTAAGAAGGTTGTTCCAAGAGACAAACACAAGTCAGTCCTCCAGTCCCACCACTTTCAACATAGTGAAAACAGACCACGTCTCAATTATAAAATAGTTTACTGAGAGCAGGACAGAATCTAGGCAGCAATATTGTTCTGTAGGCGCTGTAGTATCTGCCACACATTTCTGTGTGCACATAGGACTGTCACTAGGTTCTATATAACAACGGTTTTCAAAAAGACTTCTTAATGCCACAAAGTTGGTGCAATTGTTTAAACGGGAAATTCCCATAGTATATTTCTTCTGTCATTTAATAGATTTGAACATTTCGAAACCAGAGATGACTCCTTCCTCTAAAAGGGAAAAGATCCATAATGCTACTATTCAACTCCAATAGATAAAACAATTTTCTAGCCTACAGTTTCAATTCATTGCAACTCCATCACTTTCTCCATCTTAAAATGCAAATCCTCTCGGATTGCCATCTCGGTCCAGATGGGAAGGATACTGGCAATTTACACTTTGTTATTAACTAAAAACAGATAAAGAAGGCTGTTCTTGACTGACCCTCCTGCCATCTTCTGGGAACCTAAAAGCTCAAGGGGAAAGCTGCAATAAGGCACAGAACAGACAGGCAGGCACAGACCAATGCTTTGAAAGGCTTCTGACAGAGCCTCTTGAAGCTGTCTCACCTAGGAGTTAAGGCATAAAGCACATGAATATTAAATCATAGTTTTTAAGCTTAGTAAAACATTTGCAACATTAGCTTAAATCAAACTTAACTTTGGTTTAGAATTATATCTACTGTCTATGAAGCAAGCTTTCAAAATACTGATCCTAGACTCAATCCTACTTATCAACCCTGGAACCTCTGCATATTAAAACATTTTTCTAAACCACAATACTTCGGCAGGAATCTAGGGCAATGCACACACCAGTCCTTAAGAAACACCAGCAGCTGTTGGCAAACTAATTGCACAACTCTTCAAAACTGAGTATTTCTTCTTAGTACCTTGCTTCTTATATACCTTGCTACAGAAAATAGTGCCCTACTTCAGCTTTGAAATCACTTCAGAGTTAGGACCCAAATAACTGAGTGAATGTGACAGCATATTATAGCAAATGTAGGTCATTCTCCCCTTCATTCTCCCCTCTGTTGCCTTTGAAACACCTAGAAAATAGTACCTTAACTAAAAAGATAGAGGAGTTTTTAAACCACAAAGTGGAGGAAAGCTATTAGCTCAGAAGAATAGAGTTCCAATTTTCAAAAATGAAACTTGGAGAAAACCAGAAAGTATTACTTCTCTGTATAATTTTGAGGTGTTCACAAATCTTGCATATTGAAAACATTTCCGATCATCTCATGTAAGAAAAGTGGCAACAAAAAAAAAATAATCAAAAAAGCACAGAGAACAGCAAGATTAAAGATACTCAGTGGATTCCATTTGAGAAGATTGAACTGACAAAGCTCTTCACCTTATAAAGAAAGCAGCGGAGCAGGGAACATGATATGAGATCTTTAAAGAGATGAATGGCATTATAAAAAAAGCATATAAAAGCAATTACCAACTATTTAAGACAACACAACAAGCATTAGCAGGCAATTAAATTATCTAGCAGATGTTTTAAAGCAAACAAAAGAAACTACTGTAGAATTCATTGCCAAGGACATCAAATATTCAAAAAGGAACTCCAAAATAGTAAATCAAATGTAGACCAAGTTCTAATAAAAATGTCTAAGTGTAGTCACTATCTCAGGAAATCTTTAAGATGCTGCCTGCTGGAGTGGGCACCTGTCCTTTGCTTACAACATGAAACTCAGAAACAGTGTCACAGACTATATGAAGTTTTTAAGTCTCATGCTATACACGGTTTTTTTATACATGATACCCTCCTCAGTTTCTGTGCACTAAATGTTTAGCAGGAATGAAGAACTTTGCATTATTGTTATTTTGCCAAAATAATTCCTTTTTAGTCATTAACCAGAGATTGTATATATCTGAAGGTGACCTCAGGTGGTACATAAGAATCATGTCTCACACTAACCTAACAGAGAAGGGATGAGCACTTGAAACTTAGGAAGCAGAAGAGCACTTTTCTTCCTCTCTCCCCACTCCCCCCATTGAATGTGACCCCTCAATAAAGCAGCCAGGTCACAACAAAGCAAACTTCAGTTTCTTTCACTTTGGTTCTTATGTCACTGCCACCACTGAAAAGAGGCTGTGTGAGGCAACCAAGGAATTCAAAGATACTAACCTTATTTCAGGTAAGACATTAAAGAAAAAATTTCAAGAGCAACTTTGAACCTGGAAAACTCATGTCCAGGCGAGTCCTATAATTTTCTTTTCAAACTGTATTTCCAACTCTAGTCAAAGTGGTCTTATAAATGCTTGGCATTTGAGTGTAACCACGGAAGTTAAGATGCAAGAAGGACTTCTGTCAACTAAACCAGTGCTAAGAGAGAGAAAGAAAAAGTAAAATAGTATTTTTTGAAGCATATTTTGAACTGGTACAAGCTAACTGTTACGAAATCAGCTAAGACTTAGTTTTTGCAAATTCTGCTACACATTGCCCAAAATTAACACAAGGTACAACTGAACTAAACCAATAGGAAGCAGTAAAGAGGATGAAAAGCATTGCTGCACATGAGAGAAGTGGAATATATCAGTAGTTTCTAGAGAACAGTCCAACATTAAGGAAAGCAGAAAGGGCTAACCAAGGCATAATTATTGCTACATGCATTATGGGCAGCAGCACACTCAGCCCTTTTAGCAAGACCACATCAGCTGGAGAGTAGGTAGTTCAAGATGGCAGAGACCTTTGCCAACTGAACTCTTCATTAACTTTTGGTTCATGGCATTTGACAGCTCGTTGTTTATAAGGAGTATTTGTACTCTGAGTCACCTACTACTGGCAGAACATTAGAAGCTCAGATCAACTCAAGGCTTCCCCCTGGGTGTCTGGAGTATTGGTTAGAGATGCTAATACAAAGATGAAGAGGAACAACAAAAGTCAAAGGGAAAAAAAATTACACAAGGTTTAACACACTTGTGCACTATAGTGTCTACATAAGCCATACACTACAAAAGGCAGGTCAGACAGTTTTCACATTTCTAGTATCTTTATTTGATGTTATAAGGGAAGTCATCATACAGAGTTGAAGACACTTTCACAGTACTTGGGTTGCTGAGGACACATAAGTTTAAATTAAGAAAGGAAAAGGATATAAACAGTACATGCCAAAGTTTGCAAAGTTGCCAGTTCCCATATTACAGGAAATCATTACCTAGGCTAATGAGGGCTGAGGTAATCTAATTTTAACAAAAATAACCACGCACATATTTTTTGTGGTGGCTGTGGAAGGGATATTAAATGTATACAGGAATTTCCAAAATAACATAGGAATATAAAAAAATACAGTATCAACCAAGATTTTACAGCTTCAAGATCAGTAAACCAACAACTTAATTCTAGTTCTGTAACCTGCAGGCTCATACTACAATTCTGGGATCTTCCGTACCTTTTTAAAGGACCTCTTCATGTATTTCAAATCTCGGAGGGCTGAGAAAGCCTTGCCAAGTTCTCTAAAGCGTAGAGACCCACATTGTCTCGATTTTGTTAATCTGAGAAAAACACTTTATAAACAGTAGAGGGCAGCATTTCTCTACTTCCACTCGAAAGCACTTCTCTGCTTGCTGACAGAATTTAAAGATAAGGATGTGAAACATGAGAGTCTATAGTAAATTATGTTCCTTTTTCCAAAGACTTTATTTTACAGAAGTACACTCCAAGGCCTACAAAGACAAACTAAAAAATCCATTATGATATCCATGCATCAGAATTATCATACATGTACTTTTACAACCCTTTTGACAGGAGTGTTACATTAGAATAAGCTACAAATAGCACTTACATGATTCTAGATGAGTAACAACTCTCATTTTTGGATCCAACCCAATCTGATGCTTTTTCTTCAAAATTATGTGAAGTGAGAATGATTTTTCTGCTAGCTCTCTCAAACAATCTAAGCCTTTAATAAATAACTTGACATGATCTTTAAAATCATCCAGCTACATTATAATGAGCTTGTGTTATCTACATTTTTTTATAAAAGGCTTATTGAACCAATTGCTCTAGCAGCAAGGAACCTTTTGATTTCCACCCTTCATTTATTTTGGCTTAACTCTAATTGTTCCCATTTCAAAATCTTCTCATTTGAAAAGCCATTCCCATCTTTTAATTTTGGATAAATATTCCTTATGTCATCAAGACAAGCTCTTCCACCTTTCCCACCACCACCCCTCTTTCCCAGACAGCCCTAATAGTACTTCCAGCCCTGTATGTACAATTTGGAGTGGCACTTAGAGATCTCCACCTCCTCCAAATATCCTGATTGTATCTAAAGAGCATTTCAAATCAATCAAAATAAGATCAGGAATAAAGTTATAAAGGCCATGCTGCTTCTAGCCCAACTTCAAACTTTTCTCCAGTCACCTGAATTCCAGTCACTTGCATAAGACATTTGTGTACATTTGATCCTGTAAATAACCATTAGGAAAGTGACAAAATAGAAAAATTGATGCATTTCTCACTATACAAGAGATGATGCTTATTTCCAGGAACTTTTCTACAATCAGCTTTTAAGATGCATTTATTGATAATGAGTCACTAAGATAACCACTCTTCACTTTAACTGAAATTTTTACAGCATATAAAGAGTCAAACTTCAACAAAACACCCCAATGGCTAAAGTATTCCATAGCCAAAGGGAAATAATTGAGTGTACAAAAGTGAAAGGTCATCATTTAATTACAAAGAAAAATGGACCATGTTAATCATTATAACACTCCAAGGACTTCAGAGTTATTACAAAGAAATAAAAACCAAGTGGATGAATGCAAGAAGCATAACTGTTCGGTTCCAGATTCACTGCTACCACATTGGGCAATCCACCACCCAGTTGGGAGAGCCCAAGTCATCAGAAGAGCCTTCGTAGTCTGCTTCAGAGAAAAGCTCTGGAGCTTGAGCTACACCACATGCACATCATCTATCACACACACAACATGCAAACAAAGCATTCCCCAGTGGTGGTGTCTTCACCAGGTAAGAAAGGCACTCCAACGTGAGTGGCTAAATGCAACTACTGCACTGATTATTTTTCCAATAGGAAAGAAAGAATAGGCCACAGAGGAATGAATATTCATTGCAATAGAGTGCTCTGTCTCAATGGCACATTTTAGACAAACTTGAATGGTGGCTGGTACACTTGGCCTTACCAAGATAAGGAAGGAGCAAAAATGTTCTCAACATATATTATATGTGGGCACAAGTAAAGCCACTGTTAGAGGACACACAAAGACCGAAAGAAGGAACTAATTATTGTTCTCATATTTTCACACAACAGAGGGGAGGGGATTATTCTTCCAGGCAATATGGGTTTGTCACTAAAACACCCAAAGGACTGTTCATTCTCTGTTGGGCATTTAGATGAGTTGAGAAAATGCTGATTATTCCTACCCACATTGACCTTTAAGACAGCAGCCCTCAGTTACACTTCTACTCTGTATTAGAACTTCATTAAAGCCCATCCTTCCCTTCTCCAAACCCATGATGCAGCAGCATACGGTCTTCAAAGAACTGTATCTTAAAAAAACAAACACAAAAACAACAACAAAAAAACACCAAAAAACACAAGAGAACTTAACAAGGCTGTATATCACTTAAACAGTGATAGTCTTCACCTGAAAACGTCTCCAATGTTTCACTTTTTTTGATCTGGTAAATACCAGACCTAGCAACAGGATTCTAGTAAAGTTATTAGCACTTATGAAAGTATGAGTAATACCCACTGACAATAAGTCAGGCTATGATTAAGCCTTGAATAAACTGTAAAAACACCTCATGTTAACAAAGCCTTGGTGCAACTTACTGCATTCACAAAAGAAGTGATCAAGCACAGGGCCAGCTACTAAAAGCAAACCGCCCAGTGGCACAGCAGATCGTCAGCCGGTGAGCTCAGCCATCCTGAAATCTCACTTCAAGTATGAGAGGAAACCTTCTGGGTTTTTTTGCCATCAAGACATCTAAATACCTCTGCCTACTGAAGGAATCATGCTGGAAACCATATGTCCAACTACGAACAACCCTACGTTTATTCACCCACTGTTTTCTCCCACTGTTTTCATTACAACAGGAAACTATGCCACAGCTGTTCACTCTGAGGGTCCAGTTTCAAAGAGAGCAAACATTTTGATTCTGGTGAAGAGAGAATCACTGCTCTCTTCCCCATCTCCTTCCAAAAGTGCTGAGCTGTTAAGTCTTATCATTTTACCTGTCTTTTCATAGGCAGCCAAGTCAATTTAACTGCTCAATACTTTCCAACTTTCCATCCCAGCAGCTACCTTTTCCAGGAGCTGCTTTCGCTCACTACATAGCAGAAATGCATGCACCAGGTTCTACTAGGTTCTTAGTAGATGAGCAGTGGGGGAAAGGAGGTAGAAGCACCCTCAGCAGCAGCAACTCAATAGATCAGTTCACTGTTATACATGAAGCCATAGATCCAATTCTTCTCCCACAGTAAATAAGGACAGCAATGCAAAACTGATCAGGAACAAGTGTTTCGCTGCTCTGCTCCTGCAAATCCTACCTGGAAAATTACTCAGGTTATGATCATCAGCTTCTCTGAAAAACTCACACGTTCCGGCAAGGCAAAAGGAATTGTGAAAATGTTTTGTACGGGTCTTATTTACAGGATTGATTTCAGAAAGTTATTCTTATTTTTCAGTGTTGTATTCAGCATCTCCTCCAATCTAAATATATTCCACGTCATGTTCTCAGAGTCAGTACACAAGATGAATTATACAACTGCTGGAAATATTTCTATTTTACAGGCGTTTGTTTTATCTGCTCTTCAATCAATTCCTAACCAAACACTCTCAGAACTGGTGCAATAACCAAATATAAGTAATTTGTCACTTATTTGTAGTATTAACTAGCAGCTTTTACTTTTAAAACAGGAAGGGAAATAAGTATCAACTTAAGCACAAGCACACAACGCTCAAGAACTTCATGTAAGACTCATCAGCACCATATGGGTATTTGGAAGTATGTGGTCCAACTATCTAGTTTTGTCAAGAACGCAAACTCGAACAAATAGAAACTTCACTGCTGCCTCTTCCTGAAAAACAACATAATTTTAATAACTTTCAGTTTATCAATGGTATGACTCATACTTGCAGTCATTTAAAAAGAGCAAGTAAACACATGCGAACAAAGATTCTCTGTACATGAAGCACATGCCACAGATCTATACCTTTGTTTTGTATTTTATGTGCATTTTGGTGAGACTAGACAATCTAAGTAAGAGAAAGTCAAAGATTACTACAGAGCAATTGCCTCTGGACCAGGAAGTCCTCGTTGGTGGTCTTCCTGGTGGAAACTGCTGGTGGCTGACAGAATACCAAATAACATGTTAAGAGAAACTTAACTCTGAATTTAAGAGACTCCTCTTAAAAAGAAGTTAAATGCAGAAAGCTTATTATATCTTGTAATCAACACATAGTAAGAACCTAAACTGTTACTAATGTTTTGCCTTAAATTAGTCTATTTTCTCAGGCTTTCTTAATACTGCTTGTCAGATTTTGCATATCAGGTCCCTTTCTCATCTCCATTACCATCACTCTCTGCCACCTTCAACTTCTTGGTCACTCTTGGTGTCCTTACTCATCTTCAAAACTCAGACAAGTTACCTACAGTTCCATCCATGAAATAAAAAATATAGTACTTAAGTTCTCCACCTACAACTTCTGGATTTCACCAACCTCACACTCTCTTATGATGCAATGGGCTTCTCTATTTGCCACATAGGGCTTAGAAGCGAGATCCCTTGCCAAAGACCGTTCCCTTCAAACTTTTAAAAAGCTTGTTCACAATCACAAATACACACAGTTGGGACATGATTTCTCCTTATACGACCACAAGATCAATACTCCCTGCTTGTATTACTCATTGTTTTTATCAAATACCCTTTAAACCCACCTGTGACATACATTACTCACACACTTGGTCTCACATCAAGTAATTTCTGCATCAAGTTTACAAATAAAGGCTTAGATATTATTTGTTTCCATTTCCACACAATTGTCTCTATCACATTTTATTTACTACCAACATCAGAGTTTTTGGTTGCTATGCATTGCATTGTAACCTCTCCTTATGCTTTTTCAAACACTTTTTAGATCATATATGGAATATAGAAACAAGTACTACAGTAGAGAGCCACCAAGATAGTCAAGTGGTTGAAGCACAATGAAGAAAGGTTCAAGGAACTGGGTTCATTCAGCCTGGAGACCAGGAACTAGTAAAAGCCTTCTGTCTCAGAGGAGGTTACCAAAAACAAAGCTTGGCCCTTGTTGTCCACAGCAGGAGAGACAACCTTGAACTGAAACAATGCGAGGGGGTTTACAAGACCTAAGCAAAGCCTTAAGTAACCTGGTCTGGATTTAATGCTGACCCTGCTTTAAGCAGGTAGTTGGACTAGACCACCTCCAATGCAAGAGATTCTGTCATTCCTTTTTGCACTTGCAACTGGTAGGTGAGGAGGCAACTGGTAGGTGAGGAGGCACAATTCACTTAAGTTGAGGAAAATACCAAAAACTGACAATAATAACAACAGGACTCTGGCCTACAACACTCCACACACCAAGTGAGGAAATCTGCAGGAATCACACAAACCCAGTATCATCTTTACAACTTCAGCCACACTGGCTGTAGTTGTGCTTCCATGTTCAGGCACCATGCAGCCTCCCACCTTGCACAGCCACATCACCGTGCTTGTCCAGAGAGAGATGACCCAGAATTTATGATGGATCATGACTTAAGTTGAACAACTTGGGGAAAAAACCTTCATCTTTCACCCTTGGTAACAGGCTGATGCATCATACATGCTTCCCCCCTCACAATACTGGGTTTTGGCTGCTGTCAGAAACAAGGTACTGGACTAGATCACTAATGCTCTGGTAGAGTCCAAGCAGCATGCTTCTTTGTATTTTGAAATAAAAATGGTATAAAAGAAACAATCTTTTGCAGCAGTCCTACTAGAAATGCTATTTGAAGAAATTTCATATCACTTTAAATTTAACTGTTTTACTGAAAGTACACTACTGTACAACAAGCTAAGAATGACTGCTCAAAAACTGCTTTTCTGGAAAAATTAATTAATTTTCGCATTCTGTATTTTTAAGTGCCATGAACTCATTTAAAACTGTTACTTAAATAAAAATCATTACTGTAAGCTCAGCCCACGTGCTTGCTCTTAATAGTATCCATGGTTGCAGTGATGCAAATTTGCCTACCTACATCAAACCAAATGTGCCCACATAAGAAGGAAAAAAAATACTGTATTAATCAGTACACTTTGCACTAGAATAGGACAAAGTAAACCAGCTAAACCTTAGAAGGCAGAACAAAAAGTAGTTTAAGGACCTGTTTGCCTACCGTCACTGGATCTTAATTCTGAACTAAATAAAACAGAATCAACGTTCAAATTATGAAAGATTTCTCGAATTCACTATAAAATTTATCTCACTGGGCAACAGAGTAACAAACGTTTCAAATTGTTTCCACCTCGAGGTGGAGAAAGGGGAAGCATTTAACACTAATGCTAATACTGTCATACATTTCTTTCATGCTGATTCCAAAATTGCCTTTTATGCATTCAATTTCCATTATGTCTGAGAAACAGATTTATACACAAAATTAAGGAATGTATTTTTCATTAGATTACAATGTTCGAGTCATCAGATGTACACATGTTCACAGGGAAGCAAACAGTCCTTTTCTAAGTCCCACTTCAAGTAAACAGCTTTAGTTGACGCTACAAGGCACAGCAGCATTTAGTTAAATGAGGCCAAAACTTCACATGAAACAGGCAGGAAGGATTAAGTGCTGATGACTCCAGGTGGAAATGCACGATCAGACTAAGCTCATCTAAAACTATGCTGTGCAGAGGATTATCTCTTCCTCTCCCGTGCAGCATCTCTGTGAGCACTCTTACTTGGTTAGCACTCAGAGACAGGCTAATCGTATTAAAAAACAATACTTTTATCCCCAGAATGTTTTCTGTTGGCTTAACTTTCATATAAGTTTTCCTTCTGCTCTCAGACAAGTAGATACGAGAAAGCAAATAAAGGCACAAAATAAAACTAGAGTTGAGCAGTTCATTTATAAAAAACAGCACTGTCCCTCCCTTTTTTCAAATAAGTACAGTAAGGTACATATTCATATAATCAAAGTCAAGGAATTAATATAGGATCCAAATCTCACTGTACAACAGAATATTTTAAAAGAAATAAAGCATAAATGGCACAAATTAATGTAATTAATCAAATATGATTTTTTTGTTTTCTGTTTCACTTCCAAGAAAACCCACCTAACAGCTCAGGCATCAGAAAGACTCCTTTGCTGGTGAGAGACAAAGTAACTTGCACCCATTCCAATCAGCCTGTGCTTCCTTGTGTCAGACAGACTGATAAGCATCTCGACCTTTTCTTTTATAAAAGCTTTCACTAAACCCACATAAGATTTGTAACATTTTTGAGAATATTATTCTACCTCCTGAGAAGGATATTTGTACGAAGAAGTTTATGGTTTCAATTTATCCAGAAAAATGCTAGAAGTCAAAGTAGCTTGTTAAAAAAAAACAATGAACCTGCAGCTATTTGAACATCCAGGGAAAAGGGAGCAATACAGGAAAATAAAAAAGCTTCCAAAACATCAAACTCACCACGTCAATATTTCACAAGTACACTAATAATACATTCTGTTTATGCCTCAGATTTTATCTTTAGCAGTTACAAGTGGACTGTATTAAAAACAATTATACACAAAACTTTGTCCTAGCACAGAAGTAACAAGACTAAGCCATCTGGGTGTCTTCAAAGCAGCAAGGTGTCAAAATTAGAAAGCATCTTGAAATATATTCATCCATAACAGAACTTCCCAGATTCATCTTATTCTCTTTGATAATTATTTTAAACGTGTCCTGATAAAGGTTATGTAAAATATCATTTGGAATTCCTCATTCTGGAATAAAAAGCAAACTACTTTTTTAACACATTTAGAGTGAATTTCTATAGAAGAGTCTTGCTGCAGAATGACAAAAATTCCTCATTCTACTACACTTGAGCTTTTCAGTATGTGCATAATTAGCTTTTAGAAGAATTAACATCTGTGATTGATCTTAGCAACAACTACAGAATTTATTTTGGCAATCTGTGCAGTTAAAGTTAAAAACATCAACCCTAGAAAACCATCAAGACATTTTCATTACAGGTAGACAAAAACCGGAGTAAAGATTCAACAAGAACTTTCAAGATTGTAGGCATTAATCAAAAGCTTTATCACCTTACCTTTGTTGTTACAATGCATAAGCAATCCATCGTTTCAGCATAGCAGGTATCTTTCCAAACATTTAAAAGATTTATTTCCAATCACAGCTAAACACCATCTCAACGGAATGAGAAAGAGCACACTTATTTAATAGTCAAAACAGTAGGATGTGTGCCAAGTTCCCCTTTGGATTCATTCAGAGGTAGAAACACAGTGGAGAAAAAAAAAACAAAAAAACAAGCTAAAATACAGATGCTTTAAGTTTCATGAAAGATTCTTAATCTATTTTGATTATCTACGTCTGAAAAACTTAAATTTGTCCTTGAAAATATCCTACAGAAGATGTCAAATCCTATTCCATACCAGTTAAGTACCTCCTCGTAGTCTATTTCATATACTCCTCTTTCAGGATTACCTAACACATGAGCATCATAGGGAATCATTTGATGAAATGCAATACAAAATTATTTTACAGCAAGAAATCTCAATCCAGCTTTTCTTAGCTGGCTACGATTTCTAAAATGAAGTGTTTGTTCAAAAATAGTTTTGGTTGCAAGCAAGTATTTCTCCTCTAACGTCATTTCAGCATTTGCCGACTGCAAAATAACTGATTTCTTAGGCAGTAATGAATGGAATATTCCATGTAGAACAGGGAGAGAAGAAAGTGGCAAGGAAAGAGTAATGCATATTGCAAGAGAAATGCTATTTTGAGCCTTGAATTAACCTAGAATTTCATTTCCATTTGTAAGGCTGTAACGCAGTGACAAGGCAAGGTTTGTATGCACAGGCATTGTCTTCTCAGCCTAATTAGCACAGCTGGGAAAAGTCAAACACTTGGGCACAAAAAAACCCTATGTACTATGAAACACTAAATTGTCAGTTTCATACATTGGTAAGAACCTTATTACATTAATTACCCACAAGAGGCACTGAAAGCAACTAGTTAACTCATTTTCCGCTATCTTGTCCTATTAGGTCTCCCACTAACACCTTTGCTACAAACACAATGAAGTACATTGAAAAAATTAATAAATAATTGCAAACTATTAAATCTCATCTGCATCATTGTGCTTTTAGCACAAGCTATACAAGTAGCCAAACCGATTATATGTTGCATCAGCAAACTCTAGAATATACCAAGTATGCATTTAGAGCATTCCCACTATTTCCTTTAAGCTTTAAGCAACTTTACTCCACTTGATTCCCTGGCCCTGTCATATGTACTGGGGGGCGGGGGGAATGACAACAAACCCCCAAAACCGCCCCATAATAGAAGTAGTGAAACAAGAAACAAAAAACACCACAAACACACTCCCAAAAAATAACCCAAAAAGCAAACCACATCCCCAAAACCCCTAACCATTAAAGAAAAGCTGAACTGCACACTGGTAGGAACTATCCTGTTCACCCTGAACAGAATTTAAAGGTAACTCTTACAGCATTCAGCCACCAAGACCAGGATTTTTACTTTGTGTGTCCAAGTCAAGCTTGAGAAACTTATCATTTCCACATTGTCTATAAAGTCTGTAAGGAATTTCTACTATGAACACCTTTTTGCTGCTGCAGAGCAACAGTGGGGAAAAAAACTGCAACATTTGGATTGATAAGGCTCAACCAAGACAAAAGTCTAAAAGTTCTGACTTCAGAAAGCAGAACAGCAAAGCACCCATTAAGCTGATGCTTCGTCCTCTTTGTCAGAATAAGAAAAAAAAAATTACTCTCATAGCTGAATGGACACAAGATATCCCACATACAAGTTATCCTTGAATTTCCCAAGTCTTCTGTTGGGAAGACTGCAAAGTTCAGGGAAAGTGACAAAGTGCAAACATCCAAAAAAGTAGCAGAAAGCAAAGTAAATGTATTTTTAGGTGGCTTAGCACATGTCCAGTGTCTTGCCCAGAAACATCTCCAATGACTAGTCCAAGACATGCAGTCAGGCAACATGTACATTTCTTGCACAAACTTCACTTGAGGAGCCCCAGGAGCACACACAAACTCTGCTTGTCCCTCACACTCTGTCTACGAAGGGCAAAGAGCACTGATATTTTCTCATCACTCAAATTTCTCTCAGCCACCTTGGTACAAGATTAAGCTTCTGCAGACTAATCCTGGCTACAACCAGCTGACATTTAGGGGCGATTACTTCCTTCTTTTCCCTCAACATTTTACTCTCTTGCCTTCTCTGGGACTCTTTCAGAACTAAGGATCATCATCACGCCTTTTTTTCCCCTCCCACTCGCTATCATCCTTTTAACAAGACCTGAGGCCCATTACTCTTTGCCACAGGAAGCACATAACTTGCTTGAGGCTGCCAGTGCAGACTGAGAAGTGGAAAGAGACCAGTCCGGAGAGGCAGGGAAAGGCATCTCTCAGTTGAGGATTTGTGGATTAGACCGCTCATCGTGAGCAGGCACACTAAACATGTCAGAGCAGAGGGCACAGAGAAAGTCTCATAACAAGCATGCTTGCAAAGTCCCAACACATCCACTGCACAGATCAGACTAACATGGACAACCCAGCTACGTTCGACCCCTTTACCAATCAGTGCACCATTATGATAATTAAAAGTCCTCCCTGGCAACTGTTTGCACAGTTCTCCCAAGACCCATCTTCAGCTAAGCACAAACCCAGAAAAAAAAGACACCAATCACACGTACCACACTGGTAGAGCAAAAAATCTTGTAGGAAAGACCAGTATACACTTTCATAGATATAGCACATGGATGGATAAGCACCCAAGGAGGAGAGCACTGTACAGAAAGTATTTCCTCACCCAAAGGCAGCCTCTGCAGACTTCTCATTGGAAATTCTGCACATTGAAGAAATTAATAGATTTGCAAAAGATTAACCAAGGCTCAATTCATGAGGTTTAGCATTGTCGTAAGAAACAATGCTATAGCTTCTTGAAGACGAATTTTAAAACTCCTTGAATAATCAAGCATCTGTAAAATTTGGAGCTCAGAAGAAACAGGTTTGCTTTTTTCCAAAGTGAGGTAAGGAAACCAGAACTATAACTACTGTGAGGAACAACAGAAAAATACTAAGGAACACACCAAAACTTGAATCAAAATCATGAAATGCACAAAAAAGCCCCATTTTTAAACAAGGAGTTAGACATTTCCACACAGTACTATCAGCCATTGAAATCACTATTATTCTACTGAATTTGTGAGAAGCATTGCAATTTGTTCACATCATTAATACTTACTGAAAATAAACCCTTCTGTCCTGTGAGCCCCAAGTGATCTCAGTCACTATCAGCAACATTCTATATAGTTTGGCCAGCAGGAAAAAGTGCATTTTTATTCACCACTACTGGTGGCATTATATCGGAAACAAAGGATTAATCGCATTTGAGAAACACAGAGGAAAGAGATGTTTTTGTCTTGCCTTGAATTACCTACCAATTCTTTCAGGTTATATTTGGCAGTCACTTTTTGTGCCTTCACAGCCTTATTCTTTTTCCAACATGAGAGATTTTATCTATAAAGTCACCAGATAACTAAATAAAGGAAAGTTCGTGCACAGATAAACCATACATAGAAATAAATCATGAAAATGAAAACAATACTTTGGAAAATACTGATTTTGCAGATAAATAATTTCTTCATCCATCCATCCACAAATTTAAAAGTGCATATGGTTATTTAAATGCTAATTTGCTCTCAGATCCTATGAGAAAACCCGCATAAGACACACAGCTGTCCCAGGTGTAACCAGAGAAGCAGGCTCAGCTCCGCTTTGCAAGGGTATGTCAATTGCCCAACCTCAGCATATTTGAGGAGACATTTCAAAGACTCAGTAAAGATCAAGCACTATCATCACTGCAAGAATTTTCTCAGCTTCTTTAGTAAAGAAAGCATTAAAATTGTAACATGCTGTAACCTAATTTATCTTGCTACCTTTGAACCTGCCTGCAAGATGTAATTATTAGGAGTTTTTTAAAACTGTATTTAGATACCAAATTAACAGATTTTTTTGTAAATTCTCTAATTACTTCTGAATTGAGAAAGGTAAGTTCTTATAAAGAGCAGATTTTTATTGCTTGTGTACGTATCCTGAACCGAGACTGGGTGTTTTGTTTGTTTGCTTTTGCATTCAGGCTGCCTCTGGAAGATCTTTTAAGCTTTGTTTCAAGACACATCCTTTTATTAGTACGAACAGTCTAGACTTCAAGAATCGAAGGCAAAAATACATAGCAAGCCAAATATCATTTGCCCACTCTAAAGTTAATACAGAGAAGGCAATGAGGCTCCTGAGTGACCCAAGACTGTACACTATTGGGTGCTCAAACAAAACAAGCACATCATTTCTGCAGAAAAGGAGATGATACAAATAATGAGCAACACACACACAGATACAAGCATAAAGGAACAGTATGAAAACAGGGAGTACAACAATCTGACACAGCCTCTCACCGAGCTAGCCAGGGCTGAATCTTTATAAAATTTGAAAACGTTATTTGAAGACAGTGCAATAGGTCTGGGATTTTCCCAGGAACAGCTTATTCTTATGACAGCTGCAATTGACTGCATTTGTAAAGGCCAGGTGAGGATATCGCAGTCAACTCAACTTAGAAATAGAAAAACAGAACTAGAGTATCCTGCCACTTTAATGTCTGCTCAACATACGTAAGAATCTATTGCTGAGATTTCCTCTAAAATCCCGATTAAGTGCTTGATGCACCACCCTATTTTGAATATAAACTGCTACTGTTTAAACCGATTTTTTTCATTCCCCTAGAAACCATACATCCAAAGTTCTTTCCTCTAGACTGTCAGCTCTTCTTATTAAGAAGTTACACAAAACTATCAAAAACTTACAAAGTTTAAAAAGACATTATCACTTGCTTTGTAAACAAAACCAATTCCCCCATTGTAGGTGAAAATTAGGTTAGCTTAACTCTGTACCTTTTCACATTGACTATTATTTGTCTTTTTACAGATATCGAACAAACCAAACAGGAGCCTGCAATATGCCTTAATAGCAAAGGAGGCCAACGAGAGCTGCAGTAGCACAAACAGCCAGTACTATCAAGCAAAACTATTATTCCCCTTTGCTTGCCACTTCTAATAAGGCATCTGGAATACTGCATTCAGTTTTGGATGATAACCTGGAGGAAGTTCTGCAGAGGACCATTGAGATGGTGACGGGACTGGAAGACTTGTCCCTTAAAGAAAGGATGAGGGCACGGGGCTTGTTTTAGCTTTGAGAAAAGAGTTCAGTGAAACCTAAAAGCAGCCTTCCAGTATCTACAATAAGGTTACCCATTAGTTAGAGTCAAGTGCACATTGCGTGATGGAAACAGAAACTGCAAATAAATTGAAAAGGAGATTTCAATCAGAAATAAGGTAAAGCTTTTTCACCATGAGCTTAGTGAAGCTTTGGAACCAATGGGCCAGAAAGGTTTTACAGTTCTCTTCCTCTTATTGTGGAGGTTTTCAAGGCTCAGCTGGTTGAAACCCTTTCCAATCTGATCAACCTCACAGGTGAGCCTGAATTATTTTACAATTCCAAGAGTTTCATTTCCACTCTGCCTTGGCATCCATTTAGCTGGCATGTTTATAATTTCAGCACTTTTCCTTACTTCCTCATTTGCTTTCTTTTAATAAAAGAAATTGGCAAAAGGCCTTAGAATACAGTGAGCCAGACAGTGTCTCTACACACCAGACACTAAACACATGGGCATGTGCAGATAAACGGGGAAACCACAGACCAGACCAAAGTACTTTGGCCACCCATTACTCACTAAATACAGAGATCTGTTAGCTCAACTGTAAGGAGAAGTAAAACACAGATTGAAGTCCACCTCTTAAGACGAAACATTTCTCTTGAGACAGCATTCACTGGGCCTTTTTTCAACATCTAAAATGGAATTATTGTGGCTACTTTTAAATCTGAGAAATTTAAAGTGTTTGATCTTTAGCTTCAATTAAAATGATCACAATAATAAAACATATCCTACAGATAAAAAAAAAAAAGGAATGTCACAAGACAACTATCAACTATTTCCTAGCAATACACTACTCAATTAGGTCAAAGGAGATTTCTACCAGTGATTCAAGTTTCACCACGTATTTCCCAAACACAAACTGTCCCACCCACAGATGGCACTACAGATCACAGCAAACAGCTGAAAAGGCTGCTGCCTCCTGTGCACATACTTCTCTCACGCGATTACTAGCATTAAGAGATCTTGCTTTACATTCGTTAGCTGCTTTGCCAACGCACACCTAAAACTCAGTATTTAATGCACAGAAGAAAAAGGTATGCAGCTTTCATCCTTTTCAAATTGAATCTATATTCTTTTTTTTGCTAGTCCCTAGTACTGAAAGGATTAACATTCCTTTCCTGCTTATCACTGTCTTGAATCTTTTTTTTTTTTGTCCTCTTCCCCCCACTCCCCCTCCCCAATCATCTTTTTGTACTGGAGATTACAAGAAACAAAACTGTCAAATAAGGTTCCAGGAAAAATAAAGCACAGAAAACAGATTGCTGTGAACAGGAAAACTGCAATCTGTAGCTCTAACTTTCCCTAATACAATACCTACAGGGATTAAAAACTCCAGTCTTTTCATCCAGAAGCAGAAAGGGAAAAGCAGAACTAGGCTACGTCCCATTACAAGTCCTCAGGCAACCTAAGCTTGTATACCACTATTCTATGTATATACACAAGCACACATTGCTAAAAAGTCATTCCCAAAGTCAGCTGTGTAGAAAGTTCTTGTAATACAATCCTTAATCACTTTAGGGGAGCATTATATTCCCACTCTCAAGCAACTCTCACATACACCATCAAAGTGTCAGCTGGGAGAATACTCATTTGGCCCAGAGTAACAGTAAAAGTGGATTATTAAGGTAAAAGAAACAGGGTTGAATAATATTACTTCCAAGGCTAACAATCCGCTAAAAGAAAAAACTGCCCTATTCTTATCACCTACAGTCCTACCAGCCTGGCAAGCAACAGAATAGAACTAAAATAACCTCAAAGTGAATCTAGCATGTTGATCTGGTTAGTGAACTAATATTGAAATGAGCAGCAGCCTCACAAGTCTAAAAAGTGACAGTTTCTGTTAAAAAGAGCTGGCTATAAACAAAATCAGATATACTAAACTCAAATTCTCTCCAATCTCTAGTAAATTTCAGCAAGCAAAACAAATCACTAGATAAAACACATGTTGTACCAGAATCATTATGCCCTTGGGTTCATTAAAACCAAATGTAAAAAAAAAAAAACCACATACCTAAAAAAGCAGCATTATTACTGAAACCAAAATGCGTTGTTTTACAGGATAAAAACATTCATTTTCACATACTACGCATAGCAAGTATGTGGCATATAAACTGTCAATACATAAGACTTTCTCCTCATAATCTTCATTAATCTTCAAAATATTGAGGGAAAGGTATTGCCTTACAGATACGTGAAGAAAAAAACAGTCACTGGAGAAGAAAGAATTAAGGCAATAATATGTACAAGATGATATGTTTACTGTAAAAGTTTTCATAGCTATTTGAAAGCTAAACTAAGACATTCAGATATACTACAAAAAGCAAACAAAGCCAACGCTCAACTACCACTCTGCAAAACTGGCCACTTTTAGAACTATAATGTGGAAGCAGTATTCTAATGAAATGCACGGTAACATTTACTGTAGGTGACAGAGACTGTGAGAAAAGTTTTGTTTCATTTTCACATAAATTAGTGCCAATACCAATATATGCAACTATGCTTTTAAATACTGTCAGGAAATATATAATATGACTATATATTTTCATATGACACTTGAGAGAAAAAAAAAATCTGAAGGCAGGCAGGTGACTTTGTCATTAAGTGTTCAAATCTGAAAAACAACGGAGTAACCCACACCATATCAGGTTCTGTTAAGTAACACTATACACCACGATCACCAGACTGTACTGGAGCAGCAGTTGCATTATCCAGCAAACAGTTCAGCTGAGAACATACACTTACGTCTATGGTGAGAATTCCCAAATTAGGCCATTCTTCCTTTCAACACATTAGTGATCTTGCCTGTTGTCATTGCTGCAGCGTCACGGACAAGTCCTTGCGTTACTGGCAGTCTACCAGCACAAGAACTAAAGATGCAACTTCTTCATTGTATTACTCCTTCATGTGCATCTTTATGTAAAATTCAGAAAGATTCAGGGACAACACTACCCTTTAAGCTGTTAAGTCAGTTTTTCTTATTGTGGACTTCTTGGTAGCAAAATAAGCAAACTTTATAAGATCAGCTTTTCAGTTTCTGGAGGAGTCCAGGAGGGTAATAAATCACAAGGCCTGGATTTTACAGTGTACACTACTCTGCACTTCAGATTTCGGCAGCTTTCCCCAGTGAGGGAAGCATGAAACATCTGCTGCGGTTGGAACATCGTAACACAAAAATCTTAGAAGCAGATATTTGCTTCACAATCCCAGCTGCTGGAATTAGAAGCATGTTTAAAAACAAAGTAGTTTGGTAGGGACATGAATCCTCAGGTCCATTACACTGTTCTTAGCTGTATTAGAGGGGGAAAAAAGCTCCAAACCTTTAAGTCATTTATGACAGTTATGCTGCCTTTACAGGCCTTCAATAAGGGCAACTATCCATGTACAGCTATAATGGTGCTTAAGAAAACATTTAAAGCATTTTTGCTAAGTCTATTACTATAGTGTAAATCTAATTCATCTTGTATAGGCATGAAAGATTATCTTCCTTTTTTACATTTACCTACAAACACAGGAAAATTCTGTTTCCCAATTAAGTGTGCAATTCTTTTAAGCAGCATCAAATCTTTCCACTGGTCTTCATTTCTTTCCAAGCTTTAGATCTTCTTTGTCAATCTCTTCTAAGCACTATTCTTCTACATCTTTTTTGCACTATAGTACCTTAAATTTGACAATATCTCTGGCAAAGCCTGATGCAGACTAAGTAGAACAGAACAGTTTTACACCACACTCTTATGTTAATAAGGTGTTTCTTTTCATGTATTAACATGACGTGGTTGACTCACCTTGAGATTCAAAAACAACCCAGATCTTTTCTGAGAAACCACTTCTTACCTATTCAACTTCTACAGGTGCTGGTGAAGTACAACCAAAGTGCAGGACATTGTACTTGAACTACAGCTTGCCCATTAATTAGTTCAACTGTTAAAGGCTTCATTCTAAGCTTCTGAAGCAACAACTCACCACTCCCCATCCCATGGTTTAATTTATAATTTAATCAGGATATTTTCACTAGTAACTCCAACTGGGATGCATTTTTTAGAAACTTTATCTCAAAAGATAGCCTGTTAAAACATGCCAAAAGTTTTACTGAAGTCAGAATTTATCCCATTTACTGTTTCTTCCTACCAAAAGAACTATTACCACATTAGAAAGAAACTAAGTTTGACAAAACTATTATCAACAACTAGGATGGCTATTATATGGCTCCATTACTTTCAAGGAGCTACAAAAAGACTGCAGAATCATTCCCCATACCAGTTAAACCTGTATCTTCCTTTCCTGCCTTGCTTCTCTGTACACCCTTTTTAAAAGATAGTGTTTGCCCATCTGCTGTTTTCCCAAACCTCATCCATCCTCTGTGACTAAGGGCAACTGTAATGACTTTTAAATTGCTCATTAATTTCTTTGCACATGCAAACATGAAATGTATAAGAACCAGCTTAGTTGGGAAAATAAACTTTCCCTATCCTTGCCTACCCTGTCTACAGTCCATTTTGCTCCTGCTTCTAAGAGACTCAATTTCCACCATACCTTCAGAAAGAGAAGTTTTACGGCTCTAAACCTAAGAATTAGCCAATAGCATACAAGTAAACAGCACAATGGGTTTCTTCGTACTATTTCTCATGTAACCCATTTTACTCCATTTTCTCCAGAGATGACAATTCTTAAAGAAAATTTTCATTAAGGTGACTGTGATGACAGTGGCTTTCTCTATCCAATTTCAGATAGCTAAAATTCCAAAGAGACATAATTTAAGCTTTCCAGTGGATAATCAAGATTCATAAAAATCACGGGAAAAGAATCCATTCCTACACCGCAAGTTCAACTAAACTTTTAATCCCTCAGTGTTCAATTACTTAAAAACCTGAAAAATATGGTATACCTAGGCTACTCACTTTTTTCATGTAAAGAGATTTTAATGACTGTTCTTGGCCATATATAACTCTTGTCCCTGGCTAGGCTAAAAAGCTCAACTTTTATCTACTAGCCCCTTTCTACTTTCTGAGAGAACATAACACTATTTACTCTATAGTTTCCTTTAACGCATTTCTCACACATTTCATACTAGCTCCAATATGACAAGTTTCATAAAATCTACAATAAAAACAAGCCCTCTTTTTTTTTTTAACTGCATAAACTCACTAGCACTTCAAACGATTGCTTATGTTCTGCCACTAAGTGGACTTTTTACACCGTCCAAATAGCATCTGTTAGAGTGTACCCAGCATGGCACCACTTTATCTTGCTGGGTAGTACATGCTCCTGAGCTCCCCTCCAGGCTGCGGCACTAGTCCTTTGGCCAGTCTTCCTCCATGCTCTTCCTTGAGCTCTAGGACCACGAAAATGGGTCATCACAGCCCAGCACACTGGCCAGTTATTACTGAGAGGTTACCACACCTTTTCCAATGTTGTCAGTATTGAGGGCACACTCAAAACAAAGTTCACCTCTTTGAGGACAGATAACACGCAAAGAAATTCAAGCATCATTTTAACTCTAACTTGGGAAGTGAGATCTTCATTAGTGAAAATACACACAAATGTGCATTTCCCTGATTGGTTTTCTCACCACTCACCACTGACAACTGGATTCACACAATTTTCAAAAAAAAAAAATAGTCCTTCCAAAACACAGCTGTGTAACTAGCAGAGAATTTCTTATGAACAGACTGAAAAGTTTACTATCAGAAAGATATAGCTTCAGGTTTCCCAAATTATAAATGAAGTAATGACTGAAGAGTTGTCAGTATGGATGAGTATAAGCATACTAAGCCTGTCAGTGAGGTTCCAAATTCAGAGCATAAATCCAATTTAATGGTCACTTAATGGTACATTTGACAAGCAAGTTTATAAATTTTTGAATAAGCAAAATGCATGCATTTGTCATTAAACATTTCAATAACTAAATCCCCTATGACTATTGATCTTAATAATGTAAGTTTTCTATGGAAATAAATATTTTATAAAATAAAGGAAACGTAGAGAATTATGTTGAGCTCATAGTCTCAACAAGAAAAATAAAACAGATATTTCTATATCATACCTCTACACTTGGGCTAAGGCTGCTTGGCAGTGTTTCTGATGTCACTGTTGTGCTTGGAAGGCTGGAGAAGTCCCAGGTATTCACAGGCTGTATTGGTTCAGATGGCTGAGAGTGATCGATGCATTTTGGATTGTCCAATAAGGTCACTTCATAAAATTCTTGAATATCTGAAGATGTGAAAAAAAAAAAAAAGAGAAGTTAGGCTGCATAGTTTCTGTAACATTCTGATTTTAATAACATCTTCCTCCTGCAAAACAAATTAGATACCTACAACTTTATCTACCTATTATAGACAAAGCCGTATCACCAAGATCACATGAACCTCCCACAGGATACACAACTCACTCTCTGTGCCCCATATCTCAGAGCCTTTATGTCCCCGTTGACTTTGGGCTTCTGCCACCAAGCCTGGTAGAATGATGTGCAGCAGGAACAGCAGAAGCATATGGAATAACTGCATGGAATAGTGGAATGGATGGGTGTCAACGCTTCAAGTTACGCTATATGTAACTTCAGCTAATGTAGCCTTTTGACGATCTGAAATCTCCTCTTCAAGGGCAACATTAGAAGGAGTTTTTTTGGGCATATTTTTTAATTAGTTGACCACAGGAATAGAAATATACTGATGAAATCAGCAAGAGAGGGAAGTTGCAAGTTACACAAAACAAAATTGATCAGGATGGGTCATCATCTGCTTTTTCAGTCTAAGTAACAGAAATAGAATGAAACTTAAACAGTATGAATTATAACTCATGAGCTAATAAACAGATTTTCCTGTAACCCTAAAGACTCAAATGGAAAATTCTGGGGAACAAGAATCTGGCTGCATTACTTTTTTTATTGACATCCTATAACTACATGAAGCAACAATAAAAATTGCACAACCTAAAGAAGTAACAATCGTGTTTCTAAAGATGTACAGGCACATGAAACTTGCTACCACAACTGTAATCACTTCTGTAAACACATAAAAAAAACCCTAAAAAATGAAAAGGTATATGCTAAGGAAGGGCAGAAAAATGAAGTTGTCTTGGAAAGCTTTTAGTCTCTTCAAAGTAAAACTCTGCTAAACAGGAGTTATAAACTCATGCTTTTAATTATACCAACTTCATAAAAGACAAACATACAGACACAGTTAGCCCAAGAAGTAAATAGCACCCAGCCATGAAAAAGGAAGATTAATCTGCCGAATCTTGTAGCTTTTCAGCAGCTGCCCAGAGTCAGTAAGAGGTACAATAACTAATTCCTTTATAAAGCCACACCACAAAAGAAAGACCACGCAAATAAGAGAAGTCTTACTGTTGCTGGTGTTCCAGTCTTAGATTTTTTTTTTTATATAGACACTGCATTCCTGCTTTCTACCAGTTCAGAAAACTGCAATTTTCAAGTTCCATTTGTATCTTTTTCTCTGTGTAAGAGTCAAATTCCTATCAACTGGTTACATTAATTTTTAAAGTTATACTTGCTCTTAGCGCTGCTGATTGGAAGAAATAGCAGTGAGGGTTGCAGAAGATGTTAAGTGACCTAGATATACAGGAGCAAAGCAGCCTAAGAGATACAAATTGCTTTTAAATCTATCTTTCACATTAGCTCCCTCAGTTGCAAATTTGTCTTGTAGCTGCATTAACATTAATACATCAATCAAGCACACCAAGCAAAGATTCCCCCCCACCCTCGATAAAGAGTACTTTGTATATTAAAATAGGCAGTGGTTTAAGTTGATTCTATAGCTGCAATCCACAGCAACCAAGCCAGGAAGACTATTACATTATTTATGGGAAGGGGTTATTTGTGCAACTGTTTTGCAACAGAAATCTAGGGCACTGATTCTGCTACAGTTCTTTTAAGTCCCTGCCAGCAAAGGTAGCCATTTATTCATACAGCAGAATAACTTGTTTCAAAAAGCAAATTATTTCCCATACATCTTCTCTCCATCTCTGTGTAGTACACCACAATAGATTCACTATTGAAAGATGTCAAAAATACATACACAACTTAATAAGGGGATTAGTTTCTGTTTATTCTGAACTTGCTCCAAATCCACAAAAAAAGTTTCTAGGAACTTGATGTCTATATAATATCTACCTTAAAAAAAAAAAAAATTACATTTTCACTACTCAAAATGCAAACATTAAGTACTTATGAGCATAGGCAGTCTATGCACCCTGAATGCATCAGGTACACAATGAATAAGTGCTGAACATTTACATTTTTTTAAAGCCAGAAACTCAGGCCATACCAAATCTAACTTTTAAAAAATTTCTTCTGCTGGTCTACTGCTATGTATCAGCTCACAAAAAAAAAAAAAAAAT
The DNA here is from genome assembly GCF_001431845.1 of Calidris pugnax. Lineage (NCBI taxonomy): Eukaryota > Metazoa > Chordata > Aves > Charadriiformes > Scolopacidae > Calidris > Calidris pugnax. Next base: position 8,241,118 of record NW_015090872.1, on the reverse strand, counting down.
ATTTCATTGCATGAACATGCTTAAATATCTTTTGAAGTCATAATTATCTGTGGATGTATTATTAGCATGTGAAAAGTTCTCCTAATTCTTAGAAATACCAGGTAGTAAAACATCCATTTTTAGTTACATTTATGGTTAGATTCCCTCTTCAAGCTGAATGTATTTTTTTAATGTCCCAGGCCTTTCCTCCCGTATTAATTTCAAGACAAATTATATCTCAAACTAAGTTACAGAAAACTAAGTTACAGAAAAATAATTCAAATCAGGTATCACTCAGCAGTAAAAGAAAATGCAGACAGGGAACATTTCTAACTAGGGGGGCACATTAAAAGAACAGCTGACTAACACTTAAAAATAGGAGCAAAGGTTTCAGGAAAGTGAAACTGACAGAAAGTGACAAATGGTGGGTAACACAGAAAATCATTCTGGAATTTTGTCAGCTTATAAGTAAAACCACATTAAGTAATCATAGAATCATCGAAGTTTACGACCATCAAGTCCAACCATTAACCTAACCCTGCCACAACCACCACTAAACCATGTCCCCCCGCACTCTTGCAAGTAGCAAGATCAGCAGTATGTTTGACAGCAACAAGAATAAAATCTACACAAAAGCAAGTGACAGATTACCAGTTCTGAAAAGGAGGATTCCTAATCATGAAAAAGAAAATTATTTTATTAGTATTTATAATAATGTATTAGTATTTAAAATAAATTATTAGTAATGTGAAAAACTAACCAATGATGACACACAGAGTATTTTTTCCAGTATTCATTACAGTAGAAGTTAACCAACTACAAGCAGTTTGCTGGTGTATTATTTTCCTTCCCCTTCTCATATTCTCCACTCATCTTAGTTTTGTTCTTTGAACAGGCTCATTCACCAGTAACATGATACACGAGAAGCTAAAACTGCTCACTCTCAAATCAAACAAGAAAAAGTTACCTACCAAATATAAACTGAAACCCAAATCAACTTCACAAGGGAGTTCCAGGTTCATTAGAAACCACAACACAGTAATTAAAACAACAGCAGAACTACAGAAGCAAACAAATTCTTACAACATCTCCTAAATTAAGTGTATTTGATGGCACTTCAAGAGCCTACATCAATTCTGTCTAGAGGATCTGCCTCTGAGGACAAGGATTCCAACCAGCAACATGACACCATTCCTTCAGATAGATTTCTTCCCTGCTCCTTAGAAATCAGACATAAGGCCTCTCCTTGCCATTTCTACTGGTATGTGGAGTGTCTAATAGTTTTCGCTATATGTTCAGAGAGAACACTTGTATTCAGGATAACTAAAGACCAATGCACGTTCTAAAAATCTCATTGTCAAGCCAAACTCTCCACATACACCTTTCCTGCAGAAAGGAGTACATAATTTTGTTATAGCCAGTTAGTCAAATAAAGCTGAACAGAATTATTCTTTGCATTCACTTATGCATGAATGTTTTGGTAACTGTAACTCTGCAAGTCAAAGATGGGACACCAATAACTGCATTTTCTTAAGAGAACAGTGTAACCCCATAAACAAGGTGTTGGCATGCTTGTAAAAGGCCACAGGCTTCATGTTAAGCTAAGAATCAGGCCTCGGGACTTGTCTTGGCTCTGTTTTAGCTTGTCCAACTCTAACAGCAATTATCTAAAGGCCAGGTGACTTACCTAATTTGTATAGCTTTTACTTAGCTTTGGACAATTGTGTGATGTAAAAACATTTTTATAAATGTTTTTATATAAAATACACACAGCTTATACATAAAGAAATAATATTTAAATATATGCTTTTGCTTTTTTATATATATATTCCATACATATTGTATATAAATATATGTAAAACCAATCGGTGTTACACCACACAATTGTCCAAAGCTAAGTAAATGCTGTACATAGTACATGCACACACACACAGAGCGTATATACAAGTAAGATCCTGTGTATGTGTATTTCTGTAACTAATAGATACCAAGTAGCTATTCTGTAGGGAATGAATTACCTATGACTCCAGAATAAAAAGCAGCACAGAGGGGCACAAGCAGGGAACGACAGCAGAGGCCTCAAAAATAAAGGCACAGGATGGTATCAGAGGCTTCAAGGCTATGAACAACTCATCAACTGCTAATTACTGGTCAAAGGAAACCAACCTTCAAAACTGGGCAAAAGCAATTTAGGAGATAACAGAACAAAGAACCAGCATATGTAAAACACATATACACGTATATTCCACATATACAAGGAATTCAAATGTAACCTGGAACTGCAAACTAGTGAAGAAAGAAGGAAGCACAGAGTTTGTAGCAAATAACCTCAAGAAAACACAACAGTGAGGAGGAAGAAACCATCAACACCATACATCTCCATGGCAAGGACTCCATGTGCTACTCAGTCTCCCATTCCCCATTCTTCCCTGCCCATGTTCCACTAAGTTTTGACTTTCTAATAAGCATTAAACACCACACTAATTTTTTACATGATGATCCTCTTTAGGTTTCTGATATAGGACTTTTATGGTATAGAGGGAATCACTAAAATTCCATTGGCATTTAGTACTTATTGAAAGTATTTTTAAAAAAAAAATTAAAAGCAGTCCTTTGATCATCACAGTAACCTACTTCTTTTAGACTTCGCATTTTTATGCTTAAAGCACCTTGACCATTTGTGGGTTATAGTTGTTTTTTCTTAAATAAATGCCAGGAAATTCCACACAAGCTTAACATTTCAAGGACTAAAACACTGACACATTTACTTCAGACTGTACTGGACACTGTCCATGTAAAAGTCAACTGTTGCCCTTACACCGTATACTACACAAAGTTGCAAACTGCTACCACAACATACAAAAAGTTAACAACCACATTTCTATATGCTCTATTAACTGTATCCTCATTTGAAGATCTTCAGCTTTATTATATATAACCACTTTGTGCATGAGCAAGAGTTAGTTGTGGAAGTTCATGGGGTTTTTTCTGTTTGCTCGTTTTTTTTAATGAGCTCTAAATTCCTATTTTGCATTCTAAAACACAAAGGGGAAGGGACACCTTCCTCAATCTGCTGGCAATACTTTGTCTAACACAGCCCAGGATACTATTCACCACATTCACTGCAAGGGCACACTGCTTACTCATGTTCAACTTCGCGTCCACCAGGACCCCCAGGTCCTCTTCCACAAAACTGCTTTCCAGCTGGGTGGCAAACAGCTTATATTGACACATGGGATTGTTCCTCCCCAGACTTCACACTTCTTGTTGAACTCCATGAGGGTCCTGTCAGCCCATTTCTCCAGCCTGTCGAGGTCCCTCTGCACAGCAGCGTGACCAGGATTTGTGCGCTTCAGCTATACAGTTAATTCTGCACTGATATAGATGATATATTCCTTTCTGATAGATGTTCAAGAGCAGAACAAACCAATTTCAGCCAATGTCAAAGTCAGCAAGTCAGAAAACCACTAGATATGTTTGCATCAACATACAGACTTCACAGCACAAAGCATTTAAATACCAGCTTCGTTCAGAAGCACCTTTCAGGGCAACCATGCTCTCCTCAAGCTTACAAGCAACCACGGAGCTTATGAATTCTTTCAGAAATTGACTTATTTCAGTTTAGTATTTCACTTGAAGATCCATTCATGTGAGCAATTCCTTTGTCATCTCTCATAGGTCTGTCTCTTTTCAGACATTCGCTCATCCAAATAAAGCACATGCAAATGCCTGTTCATAATATAGGTAAGTTCATAAACAAACAGGTCTGTTAAGAATTTGACTACCTATACATTGTCCAGGAAGAGGTGTCATCCCATTATGAACTAAGTACTTCTCTAATTTTACAGGACAGGAGGGAAGACATCTTTCTTTCTTAGGGCTTCCTGCCAAAGCACCTGGAGCACTGAAAACTTTAGTCTTAAAACTACTAGAAAGGAAAACAAAGGTCAACATGTTATTTCAGTTCAGGGCAATTTGAGATCTATGGCATCTGCCAAATTCTTAGCAGCCCTACATAATGAATATAGACAAAATGTAAGGAGTCACTGTCAGAACAGGCAAGAGTGTAATGCTACAGACTTTCTATCTTCAGTTGTAAAGTAACTCCTGCTAATTCTAATGAATTCTCATTCTTGCATGCTTATTTCACCTGCTATATCAAACTAAGAATATCTACTTAAAACAAGAAAACCAAGACTTGAAGAGTATATGATTAGTGATCAACAAGAAAGTACAAAAACGAAGAAAAGCTTCATAGTCATCTACTAAACCAATGACCAGAGTCAACTAAGTATTCTCTTTGTGCATTCATTGGTTGTGTCGTGTCGCAGTGCGCGTGTATCCAGTCAAAATAAATGTTTGCATTCATACTATGAAAAGTGAAAACCAGCCTCATCACAAGCCCCTTTCAGGGTAGGTTTGGTTGGTTTGTTTTTCTTCTTCTTTAAAAATCTAAAGCAACTACTGCTGTGCACAATCAAGTCTTCTTAAAAAAAAAATGCAAGTTGCAGGGGAACTTTCTCATCACAGGTGTTCTGTTCTACAAGATTCTTTGCAACAAGCTGCAGCTACTCATCCTCAGCCCTTCCACTTATTTCAGTAACTATGTCCTACCCTTCAAACCTCACTTCTGCACACACTTCTTTGCTTAACTCAAATTCCAGGAGATGCTATTTTCCATTTCTAACACAAATGCTCCTTAATTTGTGCTGAACTTGAAACTGCCCTCATTTAACCTCAGATCCAGTTGTTGCTTTTGTTCCTCTGACTGCTTTTACAGTCAGACACATTCAACTCCTTGCCAGTCTGTCCACTTACGCTTTCCAAACTGTTCATTCATATTTTCCTCTTTGTTTACTCGTCACTCTTTCACTGTACCTTCATACCCTCTCTTTCCAATTTTCCTTCAGAAACCCACAAGGTCTTCAGAACTAAGGTAGGAAAAACTTGAAAAAAAATAAAATTAAAGTTGTCATCACACAGGGCAAAATTTTGCAAACTGCCTTCTGCTGTCCAAACTCTTTTCCATTTAGTACCACCTCGTGCACACTTCATCATCCATCTAAGCATAAAAAAAACAAACTGACAAAGAACTCCTAATTATCCACCATCTCCCCAGTAGCAACTCAACTCCAGCAGCAAATCAGCAGGCAGTATAACAAAGTACTTTTCTTTTCTTAAAAGGATGTGTCTACTACTGTCTTTAGTGGTAACAAAAACCTGTTAGGGACAACATTGGTGTCAACACAAGGATGGGTGGAACCATATATCAGTCTCTCCACACTGATACATTTCCTGCAGCCAAATTCTAACACAAGTTTCTGTAAACAGGACTTAAATTTGCAATGCTTTTACAATTTCTCCATGAGTTTTCCTTACTGCATCTCTGTCTTAGGCTGACCTTTTAATTCCAAGCCAAAATAACTCAGTTTTTTTGAGGACATGACTGGGAAGATATTCGCATATGACGAGAATCCTATAAAAGCCTACCCAAGAGCTCTAGAGCCTCCCCGAATTTGGAGAAGGAACATGAAGCTAAGGAGGTTATTCTAGTGTCAGCCCTACACCTTCTGCGGTCTCTTAACATTTTTGTAAATTTGGCCTAGTTATAATTCAAGAAGCCATCTGTGCAAGGAGACTACTAGTAAGCTGCTAGAGTTTAGTTTCTTTCAAGATTCATTCCACCTGCACCAAAACAAGCACCATCCCTCAAAACACAGGCAACCAGATGTACAGGAGGCCGAAGACACTCCATCTGCAGAGCTGAACAAGATGTTCTGCCCTTGCTGCTGGGATCACCATGGAAGTAGATGTAACATTAAGACCCAATACCCTCTCTTCTGCTTTCTCCCTTCCTCTACAGTGTACCCAAGCACTGCAGCAAGTGTTGAGGGAGATTAGGAGCACAGCCAGGTACACAGCAGCATGGGAGGAGACAGGCATCAGAACTAGGGAACACGGGTCAAAGAACACAGGAAAGAAAGTGAAACAAGAACAGGACAGAAGATAAACATCCCCAGAACCTGGAAACTATGCCAATTATTCTCAACTTTGACTTTCTTTTCATTTTCAGCCCCTGGATGAACAGCAGATATATTGACAATCTTCTTGTCAATAGCCCCTTTTAATGGTTACCCTGTGAAGAGAATAATACTGTAATTGATAAATCCTACAGTGTAGCTATTCAACACTGAATATACAGTCAGTTTAATAACCACAAGGATAATCTTTTGCCACAATACTATTTCTCTGCATACCAGTAGCTACTCAACTTACACTAGTCTTACTTGCTATTTTAGGCTACCAAAAGCAGCACCTAATCCCAAAAATTCAATGCATTGCACTGTCACACACACCCCTCTAATACAACATGGAAAATACTTCAAAAAGCAAGCACACAACAACCCCAAAACATTCTATGCTACTGAGCTGTATTACATACATACAAAACAACAAGTAGTTCTTTAAAAAGGAAGAGCAATGAGACTGTTTCACTCATTATTAGGTTCCTTGAAGAGGAAGACACAAACTTCTTCCAAGAACTGGGACATTCTGAAGCAATGACAACAACCTAACAACAACCAAGTTAATATTCCACTCATCTGGATGCCAACTAAAATGTTTTATCCCCCCCAACATCTGGAAAAAGAAAAATACATGAAAATAATCAATTACATAACTACCTTTGAAGACACAACCCTAGGTAAAATTTCTCTGAAACTGACCAACTTTCTCCTACGTTTCAGTAACCACAGCATATACTTAAGGAACTTGTCAGAAAAGCAGACAAACACCTCGAAGTTGCAAGAATTATATCCATGGATGTTTCAGCCTCAAACATGAGCAAAGACATTGTCTTACAGAAGTTGTAATCTGAGGAAAAATTCACAAAAATGCAGCAAGGGTAAGATTTCAATGTGAAAACACCCCGTTTTGCATCTACAACAATTTCAGTAGTATCCAATATAGCAAAAGATCCAATTCTCTCTGAGCTTTCCTCTAATAAAAGAGAGGGGGGAAAAAACACACACAAAAAAAAAATTAGAATACTCACTAACCAGATCCTCAACTGTCAAGAATTTCTGGATTTTTAATGCAAATATTATTCAACTGAGTCTGAAATAACTTGTACTTGAGCCTCAGTAACACTTAGAAAACAGGATGCAGGTCACAAAGTAGCCTTCCTCAAGTTAACTGAAGAGCAGTCTTACACAGTGACACATACCCACAACTAAGATTGTCCAAGGCCTGAGCTGATTTCACACGTTAACTGTGTCGTTACTCCACATGCTATTAACTAACTATATCACTGAAATAAAAGCTGATACTGAAGTTTCCCCAAGAGCAAGTACTTCTGCTTTCAGTTATGAAGAAGAGCTTCTGCTTTAACTGTGTTTGATTTTTATTTAGCCAGCAAGTACAGAAAATATTTCCACGCTAGATAGTTGAGAGGGAGCTAAAAGAGCAAGAATGTCTACAGAGATGCCACGCGCAGCTCAGAGAACTGGGACTGCAAGGCATCTAGCAAAAGTGTGGTCAATCCACTCCAAAGGGTACTAACTTTGACAAGTGCTGACCCAATCCAGTCTACTTCAGCCCAAAATCTAGGATTGTTCCCCTAATTCAGTTCAGAGAGCCAGTGGGGACAGAGCTGAGGAAGAGACAAAGTTTTATATTCCTTTAAGTTTCAGCCCTGGTCAGACTGTTGATAAATCCGAACAAAGAGTTTACCTTAATGCAACTATCTATTTTACAAAAATTTCAGGATATTTAATATATTCTGTCCAATTCATAAAGCTCAGGAATCCAAACTATGGTTATAAAACCTTAATGTTTAGCAGGGGGGAGCTGTTCTTTGGTTCAATAGGGATTACCAAAACCACTGCAATTTCTTCCTTCAAAATTTCCCACACTGGATATTTAGTGTTAGGAACAGCCAGTGCGTAAGCACAATTCTTTAGGCAGACCTTCATGCAAAAGGACTCCAAATGAGATAAATTAGACTGCTTACACACACGAAATGCAACATATTCACTCTCTTCACTAGTCAAATTTGCCATTTTATTTATATGCGTAGCTATAAAATACTATATAGAAAAAAAAAAAACCACTTAGGATGGACAAGGCAAGTAAGAAGGCAAGAAAGGCAGCGCAGCCAATGCCATTTCCAGGGTACATACAAACTTTCAGAATTCCCTTTTTCTGACGCTTGTGCAAATGGAGCTAGTTATTGTTAGGAAAAAAAATATTTTTAAAGTCGTAAACTACTTCATGTTTCTAGCTATAACTAGTCAGAAGACTATTTTAATATGGTGAACTGCAGCACATAACCCATTAAAAACATACTTTAATTACACAAAAAGATTCTGTGTGTAAACAGAAGTCTGTTTCACTTGTTTTCCCCTCAGAAGTGTTAAGACTTATGCAAGTGTTCCTCCTCTTATATTTTCAAAAATATAAATACATCATATCTGTACCTTTATATGAACCTGAACCTTCTCAAGAGGGTAAAAAAGAGCCGAAAGTAGAAGCAGAACTTATCTTTACACTATTTGAAGATAAATATAAAATTCTTTATCAAAGTGAAATTAAAATTAAGTCTGATGCCTCCATATGTGGATATCTTACTTTAGTCTCTTAATAAACTGACTCACCAATTATCAGAATATCAATAACAAGTTATTTTTACTACAACCAACAAATCAAAAGCTAGAAAAGATTCCACACAATTCTGAGACCAACCAGTAGGAAATTTACTTGAAACTGACACTACTCTCAAGCTGATTTTAACTACAGGCCAGTGGTATCCCTTTAATTGAAATATCAAGCATCATTATACTTGGCTGGTTGAACCGATGGCAATGGGAAATACCATAGAAGACATAGAAAAGTCATAAAAATAGGCTTTTTCACAGACTGTTCTAAGGAGGTCACACTTTGTTACTAATTTGAAGTTCTTACAGTTATTTCACTTAAAATATAACACTGTTGCAATAATGTCAATTTCATAACATTGGTTGTTCATACTGACTAGTTACTGCTCTAATTCAAAGCATTTAAAGCCATAATTGCATATTTAAGAACCAGGTCAAGTTTGTAGATTGCTGAACTAATGTTTTATTGATAGAATTAAAAGAAGGCTTAAAAAAGGCTTAAATGAGAAAATAATTACCATTTATTTTTCAGCATCCAAATGGAAATTCATCGGAAAAAACCCAAACCTTTCATTTCTTCAGAGGTATCTAAATATATGAAACACTGATAAAATCTGTAGTTTTCAGGAATACTTAATTTTCCCTGTTATGAACCTCAAGATACATTTCTGTGCATAAAGTAACATCTATTTTTTGCTTGAAAGAACAGCATTTGATTGCCAAGTTAAAAATTATACTAAAAAAGATACACGAAGTTGACAGCAGCTCTTGACTGCAGCCTTCACAAACATTCTCACCTATCATGGACAGGCAGGTCTTGGATATAGAGCAGTAACTTGGCAGAAAAAGTAGAAAGTAAATGGATGAAGTTTTTTTTTCTTTTTTAGCATTATATAAAGAAATGAAAACAGAGACTAGAAGTAGAATGCTTTCTGGAAAAAGAATCTACAGGAGAAATGACTTTGTAGTCAAGCTTGAAACTTTCTGTCAGAGCAGCATTGGCTATTTAAGTTGGGGCCACGTCACAACTCCTCTAAAACACACACTTAAAAACCTGCTATGAAGTAATGGGAACCTGCAGTACAACCGAATACTCCATCCAGCCTGCTCCCAAATCTTTGCAGAAACAGGACAGGCAGGAGCAGACTCAAGGTCTTCCCAGTATCTGCAGCCACCCTCCAGTTTGCATCTTTCCCAGGGAGTCCTCCCACTCTTTACCCCCCATCATGCTGTAGTCACACCATAAGAAAGATGCTTCAGGAAAACAACAGCCAGGAGCAGCCCGCCACAAACAAGAACTCCCCCAACATATTTCTACAGAAAGGAGCAGGTTAAAGGAGAGAGACTCGATTTGGCAGCATAAATGGCTTGGAAAGTACTAACATTCTGTATTAACACCTTTCAGACAAACACCTTGGGAATGCATGCATACACTCTGTAATACACAAACCTACAGTAAACCAGTAAAAAGGAGCATGACACCTATTGTGCACACACAGGTGAACTTAATTCAACAAAAACTAGAGTCATGTGGTTGCAACTTCTTAGACAGGACCAGAAAACTGGCCTTGTAGCCCACCCAGGCAACCACACATTCCTGTTTTCTGCTCTTGCAGAATGAAGCCAACAGACACAAAGTTCCCTGCTGTTTCAAGTTCACTACTACTATGTGTAGAGTTACTAAAACAATGAAGGGTATGATTGGATGTGAGTATGAGAAGAAACTATGTCTTGCAGGTTAGAATACCAAAGGCTAATAGATCAGCATATTAGTGAAGGGGAGACAAGGGAGTACTGCATACATACATCTTCAAGACAGTTTAAAAAAAACAACAAACACACGTATACACACACCCAAAACAAGACAAGTGGTAGTCAACATTGAAATTTTCCAGGTGAAAATAAAAAGCACAACTGGAGTACACTAAACTTCTGATACAAGATTTCAGCATTCTGATGCATCAATGAGTGAGTCCTGTTCCTACATGTCTCACAAAGGTTATGTCTAGCTTTTTATCACGGAGTTGGTTAGCATCAACTGAGTGCTCAAGAGAAATGCAGAGCTCCTGTAAGTAAAAGATTCCTGTAACTGACCTATTTTCACAACTACCTTTCATAAACTTACATGATTTAAAAAAAAACCCAGAGCAAGATTACTGTCTTCTGAAAACCTACATAAGATGATGAAATAAATGCTCCAGAAGAAAACATTCCACATGCAGCAATGTTTATGTTTCGCATGCCCCTATGTTTCCAACCCAACATAGACTTAAAGCAGCTGTGGTACTATGAAGTAAGATGTACACCTGTATGACATCAACCATTGCAGTAAGCCAAATAACAAATTTAGCTACAGTGTTTGTTGTTGGTACAGTTCAGATGCAGGTTACTTTGTTAAAAGACAAGGACGAAGAAATTTACAAATTTTACAGTTGAATGTAAACTAATAAAACCCTTTCATTCATTAGCTGTCAAAGATTCTGACCATCAGTCAAGGAGAAACCACACCTCACTGCTTCCCTGCAGAAGTTTCCAAATTAAGTCAGGATTCTGCAAGCTGCATATATGCTCAATTTTTTTTCCAAACAGATATGCAGGAAATTCAAAATTACATGTAAGTAGTTCAACAAGACTTATGGGAACATTTTAAGTGAACCACTACAAATACTCTAAGCTAAGAATTAGTAGTGTTTCCACAACACTTTAATATGCAACAAACAAAGGAGAAAAAAAAAATCACTGTAGCATCCCCTGAAGCATTAGAGGTATCTTATCATTTAATTTAAGTTAACTTTGCACTTCAGATAAGCACTTTCTCATGTTTTCAGACTTTTCAGCAGGAACATCTGCCTGATGCTGATTAAAACTATTTCAACTCATTCATTAACCTGCTACATATGGACTTAAACACAGGAAAAAAAAAGCAGTCCTTAGAAACTGTTCTGGTGAATATAGAAAACCAGTCTACATAAACTAATCTATAATAACGCATCACAGAAGAAAAAACTGCACCAGTTTTAAGCAATCTGGGCCAGTCAAAAGCCTCAAATAAAGTAAGTACGTGAAACAAGCGAACTGTTGATCTGCAGCAGCACGTGTGTTACTATGCAAAACAACAACACACGGACAAAAAGCACATGGCTTGTAAGGTAAGGGCAAAACACCTTTTCTTCTTAACCCTGAAAGTGACAGCATAAGCAAGAACCGACCGGCTCGAGTGCAAACTGAAAGAAACCAGCCTTTACCTATCAACGCCTGGAAGAGGTTACTTTGGAAGATGCTGATGACACGCTCGATGGAGTTTCGCAGCTGCCGGTCCTCCGCCTGGCTCAGCTTGGAGCGGTATTCCTCCAGGAGGCGCAGGGCTCGCTGGGTATCTGCAAGCGGAGACCAGACACACCGGTGACCCCGCCGCACCGGGTAGGAGAACCGGGGATGCCCACACCGGCCATGCAACAAGCCTCCGCGTTCGGGACCGCCCCAGCCCAGCCCGGCGGCTCCTTTGTTCGGCGGCCGGGAGAGCGCGGGCGGGACGGCGCTGCCCCTCGGCGGGATGGCACCGCCCGCCGACCGGCGGCTCCCGGCAGCCGCCCCCCCCC